>NC_133654.1:22103449-22703449 GCF_009905375.1 Apium graveolens | reverse complement strand
CATTTCCTACTTGTAAATGTGCAAATTGTACTTGCAATATCACTCAGAGTGTTCTTAAACTGCAACAAGATCAAAGGCTCATGATTTTCTTGATGAAAATGTCTAATGATTTCTCCAATGTCAGATCACATATCTTAATGATGGATAACCTCCCTAATCTACCTTAAGTCTACATAATGTTGCTTCAAGAGCAGAGACACAAGGAGATTTCTAAAGTTCCTAATGTTCGTGAACCAGTAGCTTTTACAATAGACAGGGCACAAAATAATTTCAAACAGTCTTTTGGTTCTCAGATTTTTAACAATAGAAATTCTTGTGGCTGAACCTATACAGGCTATAGCAACAACTCTTTAGGTTTTTAGCAAAGGAAACCAGCTTATTTTTGTGATCATTGTAAGATCCCGGGTCATAGCTAGGAAAGGTATTTTAAGTTGAATGGTTTTCCACCAGGCTTCAAACCTAATCAACAAAGGAAATTTGCAGCTTATGCATCAACTGAGAATATTGAAGAAACTCAACCTCATGTTATCCAAGAATCTGATACTGGCTCTCAGACTATGTCACAAACTCTCTTCATGGAACAGTACAACCAACTTCCACATCTCTTGGCTCAAAATAACACCATTGAACCAGAATCCTCTAACTATGACAATGCATTCTTAGCACGTACTTGTTGCTTATTTTCATCTGCTCATATAAATAACTGGATCATCAATAGTGGGGCTTCTGATCATTTGTGTTCCTCCTTGAATTTTTTTGACACTTTTAAAACTATTTCAGATAATAGTTTTATTACAATTCCTGATGGCACTAAAATTCAAATCACTCATATCGACAATATCAAACTTAATGATTTCATTGAACTCACAGATGTTTTATATGCTCCCTATTTCATGTTTAACTTAATCTTTGTGCCCAAACTTGTTAACAATACTCATTATTCAGTTTGTTTTACTTTTGACTCTTGCATCATTAAGGAGCGTTCAATGAGTCAAACCAAACTTCTTGGTAAAATTTCTCAAGGACTTTACTCTGTTGATGGAGACCTCTTTGCTCCTCCAGCAGTCAAGTCCTTGCACAAAGCATCTTTGTCTTCCCTTTCTTCCACATCAAACGCTCATGTTGCTAATAGTTCTAAGCTAGATGAAGTCAAGTTACTTCATCTTCGACTAGGTCATATGCCATTTTTTAAACTTAGTACTGTTGTAAACACTATTGATGTTAAATCCCTTTCTGATTATATCTGTGCTATATGTCCTGCTGCAAGACAACATAGGCTATCTTTTGTATCGAGTGAAATAAAAATTACAAAAATATTTGAACTTTTCCATATTGATGTTTGGGGTCCCTATCGTACTATGACACACAGTGGTTGTCAGTATTTTTTAACTATCGTTGATGATAATAGTAAAGCCAATTGGGTTCATCTCATGCATTCAAAATTAAATTCAGTTTCTATCATTCAAAATTTCCTTTAGTTCATTCATAATCAGTTCAATTGTAATGTCAAAATCATTCGAACAGATAATGCTTTAGAACTTTGTCAGGGAAATATTTTAACTATATATGAAACTCATGGCATACTTCATCAGACAAGCTGTCCTGACACACCCTAACATAATGGGGTGGTCGAACGCAAACACAAACACCTTATGGAAACTGCCCGTACTCTTTTTTCCAGTCCAATTTGCCTACAAAATACTGGGGGATTGTGTTCAGTGTGCTGCATTTCTGATAAATCGAATGACTGTGAAACAGTTGAATAATATTACACCTTATGAAAAACTTTTTAACAAAAAATCAGATTATTCTTGTCTTCGTTGTTTTGGGTGTCTTTGTTTCGTTTCAATTTCTAAATCCCATAGAACTAAATTAGAACCTAGAGCACATCCTTGTGTTCTTCTTGGTTATCCAGCAGCAACTAAAGGCTATAAGGTACTTGATTTGGTCACTAATAGAATTCTGATTTCTCGAGATGCTAAATTTTATGAAAAAAATTCCATTTCACATGTCTAAGCTGCCTTCCATTCCTGTTACATAGTTTTTCCTACACACACAAATTATGATCAGTTTGGTCATTTTGATGTTCCTAATGTTTTCTATCAGTCATCCTCAACCACTTCACATCCTATTTCCTCCACTACTTCGTCTAATCCTATTAATCCTTCTGTTTCATCCATCATTGATAAGACCATTACTATCAAAAAATATACCAGAGAAGTTCACAAACCAACACATTTACAAGATTACATTTATAATTTTATTTCTTTTGAGTCTCTTCCTCAACATCAAAAAGCTTTGTTAGTTCACACTTCTTCTATCAAGGAGCCTACTACTTATAGACAAGCCTCCATTGATCCTAATTGGGTGCAAGCTATGCATCTGGAATTACAAGCCCTAGAACAGAATAACACGTGGGATATAGTAACACTCCCACTAGGAAAAAAATCCATCGATTGTAAATGGGTGTTCAAAATAAAATTAAAAGTAGATGGTTCCATTGAAAGGTTCAAAGCGCGACTCGTTGCCAAAGGATTTAATCGGAAATATGACATTGACTATCAAGAAACCTTTAGTCTAGTGGTGAAAATGGCAATAGTGAGAAGCATTTTGTCTTTGGCTGCTAGTAAAAATTGGAAAATATTCCAACTTAACGTCAACAATGCGTTTCTCCATGGAGAACTACATGAAGAGATCTATATGACTATGCCAGAAGGTATCCCTAATCCAGAAAAGAAGGTATGTCTTCTCAAGAAATCAATCTACGGGTTAAAATAGGCCAGCAGAGAGTGGTTTTCAAAGCTACTTCATGAGTTAAAATGTCAAGGGTACATTCAGTCGAAAAATGACAACTCTTTGTTCACCAAGAAATCTGAAAATGATATTACCATATCAGCTATTAACGTAGATGATATAATTATCACAGGCATTGATTTAGAGAGTATCACTATGTTTAAAGCTCATCTTCATAAATGCTTTGGTATTAAAGACCTTGGCTACTTTTTCTTTAGGTTTTGAGGTTGGTTATATTGATTTTGGTATAGCACTTACCCAAGCCAAGTTTACTCGGGAACTTTTAGTTGAATCCGGTATGACCGATTTTAAAATAGTGCCCACTCCCCTACCATTGAACTTAAAGCTCTCTGCTGATACTGGTGATTTTTATCATGATCCAGTCTTATATCGGTCTCTTGTTGGCAAACTCAATTTTTTAACCAACACCAGACCCGATCTTTCTTATTCAGTGCAAACACTTAGCCAGTTCATGCATTCTCCCAGGACACATCATTTTTCAGCGTTACAACATGTTTTGCATTATCTAGCTGGTACGACAGGTCAAGGCATTGTACTTAAAGGAACATATACTTTATCCTTGACTGCATATTCAAATTCAGATTAGGGGGCATGTCCCAATACACGAAGGTCAATACCTGGTTACTTGTTACTACTTGGATCCTCCCCCATCAGCTGGAAATCAAAAAAACAAACTACAGTATCTAAATCTTCTTCAGAGGCTAAATATCGTGCAATGACAGCTGCAGCTTCAGTTGTTACATGGTTGGTTCATTTGCTTGGTGATATTGGTATTTCTAACCTACAACCCATTACATTATACTGTCATAATCAATCCGCTTTGCACATTACCAGAAATCCCGTGTTTTTCGAACGTACCAAACTGTTAGGTCCCAATTTGTTTGTAGAAGGGGGGGTTGAATGCAAACAATACCGTTTCGTCGAATAAAATGCGGAATAAAATTGTGAAACAAAATTCAAGTTAAATAAAACTTTTATTAAACTTGAAAGGTGTTACAACTACGGTATCGATTACAAGGGATTAATCTCAAATCAATTATTACAAATTTAGAATAAATTCGACATGAACTTTTTCTATTTTTGTAATTAAAAGATCAAATGCTAAAAGCGATTTGAGATTAAGTTCTAGGGATTTTAATCCGCTAGATTGATATACAAGAACAAGATAAGTAATTCTAGTGGTTTGGATTTAACATTAACAAACTAGAATATTTGATCTTGAATAAGCAGATGAATGATGAAATATTTTCTTTTGTTTTCTGCTGTGTTTTCTTGTTCTGTATGTGCTGCTCTGTTTTTGCTGAGTTATATGTTGATATTGTCTTCTGCTTTCTTTTAAACAATCACAGCCGAAGTTGTTGAACTGGTGTGACAATCTATTTGAGCTTGAAGGACTTTCGGTGAGACAATCTATTAGAGCTAGGAAGACAATTAAAATGAACTAGCAAGACTTTCGGTATGACTATTGATTGTCATACCGATTGTCATAATAGTACAATTGAAATTGTTTTTCTGAATACATAATTGATTTTAATCTAATTGAAAATTCTATCAATACAATCAACTGAATTAGCAAGACATTCGGTATGACTATCAATTGTCATACCGATTGTCATACTAGTACAATCAGTTGTCTTTTTTTAGAATTATCACAGATTTTAATCAATTAACATTCTGAAAATCCTTAATATTAATTCTAAATTAATTAATCAATTTAATTCAATTAATCAATAAATTAATCCTTGCAGATATAATTTATTCTCTTAATTAGATTATATGACTTAATTAATTAATAGAGAATTAATACTATCCCTGAGCAGCATCCCTTCTTCTGACAATCTTCTGAAAGTCTCTGAGACTTATGAATCAATTCCGTCACTTCAATGCTGACACTCGATGTACTGTCTGGTTCATGAGTGACTAACTTTCGTGACGTTTCTTCATGTCTTGACTTTGTTGTTCTGATTGAATCCTTGTAATAAATGATACCTTGACGAGATCTCTGTCACTTGATTAAATCCACGATCTTGATTTATATCACTGAGGCATGATCAAATTCTTGAACTTCTTCCAGTGAATCTTCAAGTCTGCAGATGAACAATGTTTCTTTATTCTTTGACAGATGTTACTTTGTGAGATCTCTCTGATGCTTGATCCACTATTTACTTATTACATTCTTATTTGAGTTGAGTTAAATACTCGAATATACGAGTAGGCTATGACATATGCCTTTCAATCTCCCCCTATTTGCTTGTTAGACAATAACAACAAATACCTAGAGGATAACTCAACTAACAAATAAGAAAAAGATATAAACAGTAATGTAAAGTAAATAGCAGAAAAGTTCTGGATTATATTTAACATTTTCCAGATTCCAAATGAAATTTACAAGTGAATACAAGATAGATGTTCCTCTAGCCTGAACATATAACTACATTAGACTATCTTGATTCATAACGCTCTAATCATATTACATTGAGTTTTGAGCTAATTGACTTTAGTTGTCTTCTCTTCTGACTTCACCTTCTTCTAAATCTTGAAGCAATTCCTTGTCAAAAACACGATCCTTTTCTGAAGTGAAGCTTGCAGGTCTGACTGGTTGAACTCCAACTGTCTTCAACTTATTCTTGAGTTGATTGTACCTTTTAACATTCTTCTCACAATAAGCTTGAATCAAGTCAGCAGCTTGAGTCTTCAATATGGATGAATATCCAGCAGTTCTCAAATGATGTTCCATCCAGACCAGATGCTTAGCTGAGTAGTCTTTAAGAGATTGTACATCTAGCTGACAGATTTGAAGACAATCAGACTTAAAGAATCTCACCTGATGAGGATTGTTGACCACTTGAGGACTAGCCCTGCTGGCAAACTCTTTAAGCCTTTCCCGAAGAACTTCATTCAGCTCTGAGCTTCTTTTCACTTTGTTTAAAAGAACCCAAATCTCTGACAACGAACGATTCTCAAATAGATGAAGTGACACTTTGAATGATCCTTCACTCTGACAATATACAAAAATGCTCATCTCATTTAGGGATCTATCAAAAGCAGCTGTGATCCTTGAGACTTCAGTCTTGATAGCATTCATGTACATGTCATTGTTAGGATTTGAGATTTCCAGCTTGTCAAGAAGATGTAAGAACTGCCTATCATTGTTAGTGCATAGCTGAGGCATATCGAGTACTCTCCTAGCTTCATCCCACTTTCCACCAATCTTCAGTCTGACATCTCTTCTCCTTTCTTGAGCTTTAATGTCATGAAGACGTTGCTTTTGAAGAGTTTCTGTTCTTTGTATGTCTTTTCTCCTATCAATGATCTGTGAGACCTTCTTGAGTTCAGCTTCTTTTCTTTGCATCTCTGACTGCTCTTTCTGAAATTCTTTCTCAAACCTAGGATCCACTGTATCTTCTTCTTCCCAATCTTCAAAATCACTTTCTTCTTCAGCTTCAAATAACCCATCTTTATCTTCCTGAACTGGTTCAGTGGGAATGTCAAAAATATCGAAGTCATCCTGTTCTCCACTGTAGTAGGCATCATCAGCATTTCCTTTATCTCCAGCAGAAGTATCTTTTTCTTTCCCTTTGGAACTACTCCCTTTCTTCTCCCCCTTAGTTGAGGGATCCTCTACTGACTTTCCTTTGAAACCTCCACCACTTCCAGAGCCTGATCCTCCACCAGACGGTCCTTCAAAATAAGCTCTTTGTTCTTCATTAGGGCAATGAGAATTCTTGATCATGTAATATAAGTGCTTCATGCCTTCATTTAGATGTTCCATGCCCGTCTCTATCTTTAGAAATCTTGAGTTGTCCAGTGAATGATTCATCTCAACGAGGTCTTCAAGAGAAGTCATTCTTGTATGTAGGGAGCAGAAGTTGGATATGTCATCAGCTGATAAATTTGGAGTGTCCTGAATAGAATTGAGCTTTGGTATTACAGTAGTCTTTAAATCTGAGATGTCATTCCTTATGATTGCAAGCTGATTGTCGACAGAGGTGGAAGAAGAAGACCGTTCAACCACTTGTGCTTTGAATGCTTGAGCTTCAGCTTGACTTTTAGCAAGTTCTTCTTTCAGGGCAGCAATCTGAGCTAACAGGTTGATAGTATCAGTGTCTGTGTGTGCTCTCACCTGAAGTTCACTCGTATTTGGTTCACTCATCTCACGTGCATGTGTTTCTCTCAATATGATTGCTCGTGAGGAGTCTTCCAATTGCTGTTCTTGTGTACCTGCATTAAAAATCACCCTAGCCTCTTCAAGAGAGGTCAGTGGTGGTGCAATGGGAATTCGCGAGTCCCGATCCTCAGTCAATGCTATCAAATCTTTTGGAATAGATGTCTGAATTGCTTCAGGGATAGATTGAACGAGTTGCCTTCCACCTTCTCCAGATAAATCTGCGAGTGGAGAATCCCATAAGGGAGCCAGAGTTGTTGGATCTGGGAGGGGAGAAAATGACTCTATTAAAGATGGCGGAGAGTCAGATTTTCCCTCTGAAGCATGTGACTGCTCTTCTGCCGTAACTATGGCAGGCACTGTAACCGACTCTACGTGCACTCCTCGCTGGGTGTCCTGAGTATTATCTGGGGAAGTGTATGGTTCCATTGTGAGTAATGGAATTGTGCTTGACTCAGTACAAGATGCCATGGCCCGATGGCGAATTTCAATAGATGCATCCTGTTGAGAGAATGCCTCTAGTAACTGTTCATTGGCCATTTCAAAGTCCATGTCCTGTTGGGAGGACAAGGATGAGCTTTCAGATGCCTCAGAATAGGTTTTTCTTTTCTTAGGAGGAGGCAGAGCTGAGGGTTCACTCATTTTTGACATTGTACTACTTCCTAATAATCTTCTGGGTAACATTTTAGACAGTGGGGGAGAGGGTGAGATAGAATGAGACTCTGTGTTTGGCTCTATGACCTGGGATTGAAGCTGTGGTTCTACAACTTCATGGCCAGCCCTATCAACCACTGAGGATCTGTTAACAGAAGTAGGAAGAGAGTGAGAGAGAGAGTGAGGAGTTACTACCTGTAATGGAAGAGCCTGGGTGGCTTGAACCACTGGAGGTTGAGGTTGCTGTTCATGGCCGGGAAGATTAAAAATAGACAAGGGAATATAATTGGCCATGAAAGCAGATACAAGTACTGGTACTTGCATAAATTTGAAGGTTGTGTCTTGGCGAGTGTAAATCTTTTTGCTAACTGGTGGGGGTTCGGTTACAGCAGAGTTAGCAAAAAGTGCTTTGTGTTCAGGGGTGAGTAGATGATCTGCTATGAGCATAAGAAAACGAGCATAGTAACATGATACCCTACGATTTGTAGAATGATCACGTAAAGCAGAAGTTAGACGTCTCAAGAGAATGGGAAAAAGTAGTTTGCCAAAATTGATCCTTTGATTGAAAACAACCGCAAGACCAATATACTGCAGGGTGGAAGTAATGTTATGAAAATTAGATTTTGTGCAGTTGGCAAACACTTTGGAAAGTGTATCGAAGAATATATCCCATTCAGACACCAAATTTGATTTAGAAAGTTTGGTTAAATTGATCACCCCCTGATAGTGAATAGCATTGAAAAAATTTGTGATATCATTTTCAGAGGGTAAATTACAGAAATTGTCTAGTGGAAAATTTAACGCACGATTGACGACTGTTTCATCAACTACATACTGTGTGTTTGCGATGGTGAATGAAAAAGATTTTGAATCATCGGCCACAGTAGAAGTTGTGCAAATCAGTCTAAGTAGATCGACGTTTAAAATCACATTTGATTTAATAGCAGAGCTAACAATCGAATGATCATTTAAAAATCTAATCCAAGGCTTAAATTTTTCAACATCACATTTTTCCGGATTGAAATAACCAACTAGATTATGCGCGACAATTTGGAAATTGAGAGCCATTTTAAAATAATAATAAGGCACACACTTTCAGAATTTTAAGAATAATATTAAGAAAATTCGAACTAATTAAATTAATTTAATAATTCGAATTAAATTAATTATAATCGAAAAATTTAGACAGGAATGTATCTCGTTAAAATCTATAACTCACAAATCCAGATGACACAAGCCAAACGACACAAATCAGAAATAAAAATAAAACAAAACAAAAAAATTTCAAAATCAACCAACACAAATGGAATTTGAAGGGGCAAACTGATTTTTATTGTTTTTATTAAAGAAAAATCCAACAGCACCTCTGTATATATATACTTGTATGTATATATCACAAAGTGATGAAATAGTTTGCTGAGTAAAAACTCGAGCAAGGAAAGAACAGGTTTGGTTTGGTTCGAAGAGAGAGAAGAGAGAAAATGGAGAGAAAACTGTTAGAAATTCTTTGAAATGAACTGCTATGTTGAAAATGATTCAAAACAAAACAGCAACAGCCTTTATATAACAGCTGGTATGACAATCCGGGATTGTCATACCGATTGTCATACCAGGCAAAAGAAGGAAAAGAAACAAATAAAAATAAACAACTGGTATGACAATCTGATAGTCATACCGATTGTCATACCAGTACAAAATAAAACAATATAATTCTGATATTAATTTTATTACTGGCATGACAATCAATAGTCCTACCGATTGTCTTGCCAGTTATAAAATTAATCTGATATTAAAATAAGCATTAACAGATTTATATTTTCATGTTTACTGAAATGATTTTCAGCAAGACAATTTTAATTGTCTTGCCGATTGTCTTTGCAGTAGAAAAACAAAATGAATATGTACAGACAACTATTAATGTACTGAAACTTTATTACAAAATAGTAAAACTGAAATAAATACTTAAAATTTTTACAGAAAATAAAGACAATATTTCAGAATTAATTATTTTTATTCCAAAAATAGATTTCTGTTGAATTTTAGCAAATAAAATTCATAGAAAAATATTTTTAGAGGAAATAAAATATTCTGAGATATTTTAAATTAACAAGTAGAGTAAATAACATAGATAAGATAATATATATTACATAGAAATAAGCAAGAAATATGATAAAATGATAAAATAAATTTGTAAATGAATTTTTCATTTATGAAAAATTCATTTGTAAATTCATTCAAGAACAGATTCCAGATATTAATTAAATTAATCACAAAAACTATTTAACATGCCCAATTTACCAACAAATCTGGTAAATGTGGATTCGTCAAGTGGTTTAGTGAAAATATCTGCTATTTGTTCTTCTGTTGGAACAAAAAATAGTTCAACAGTACCATTCATGACGTGCTCTCTAATAAAATGATACCTGATGTCAATGTGCTTTGTCCTCGAGTGCTGCACAGGGTTGTTGGTGATGGCTATTGCACTTGTGTTGTCACATAAAATAGGAATCTTGTTCAATACAGAGCCATAGTCTCGTAGTTGGTTCCTAATCCACAAGATCTGAGCACAGCAGCTTCCAGCAGCAATATATTCAGCCTCGGCCGTTGAGTTGGAAACTGTTTGCTGTTTCTTGCTGTACCATGAGACTAGCCTGCTTCCTAAGAATTGACAACTTCCTGAGGTGCTTTTCCTATCAACAACACTTCCTGCATAATCTGAATCTGTATATCCGACAAGGTTAAAACCAGATTCTTTAGGGTACCAAATACCTAGATTTGGTGTTCCCTTAAGATATCTTAAGATTCGTTTAACAGCAACGAGATGAATATCTCTAGGATCCGCTTGGAACCTTGCACATAGGCATGTAGCATACATAATATCTGGTCTACTCGCAGTAAGATAGAGTAACGAGCCAATCATACCTCTGTAGCTTGTGACATCTACCTTAATGGAGTTTTCACATGGTCCAAGCTTGACAGCTGTAGTTGATGGAGTCCTTGCTGATGCAGAATCCTCTAGATTGTATTTTTTGAGGAGTTCCTTGAGATACTTGGATTGACAAATAAATGTTCCATCTAACCTTTGATTTACTTGTAATCCAAGAAAGAACTTCAGCTCTCCCATCATGCTCATTTCAAACTTGCTGTGCATTAACTTAGCAAATCTCTTACAGAGATTATCATTAGTAGACCCAAATATTATATCATCCACATAGACTTGGACTAATATAGTATCATTCTTATGTTTTTTAGAAAAGAGAGTTTTGTCTATGACACCTCTAATAAAGCTATTTTCAATAAGAAATTCAGAGAGAGTGTCATACCATTTTCTTGGTGACTGTTTTAGTCCATAGATAGCCTTGAAAAGAAAGAAGACAAAATCCATATGATCTGGATCTTCAAAACCAGGAGGTTGCTCTACATATACCTCTTCATCCAGCTTTCCATTCAGAAAGGCGCTCTTGACATCCATTTGATAAACTTTAAAGTTTGAAAATGCTGCGAATGCCAGAAATATCCTGATGGCCTCAAGTCTAGCCACTGGAGCATAGGTTTCATCATAATCAATACCTTCAGCTTGAGAATACCCTTTAGCTACCAGTCTTGCCTTGTTTCTTGTAACCACACCATCTTCATCTAGTTTATTCCTGAATACCCACCTTGTACCAACAGCTTTCTTGTGTACAGGCCTAGGTACCAGTTTCCAGACTTGTTGACTTTCAAACTGATTGAGTTCATCTTGCATAGCAATCACCCAATCTGGATCAGTTAGTGCTTCTTCAATTTTCTTAGGTTCCATCTCAGAAAGAAATCCTGAGAACAGACACTCATTTTGAGTAGCACGTCTAGTTCTGACTCCAACATCTGGATCACCAATAATCAACTCAAAAGGGTGAGCTTTATTCCAGACAGTCTGTCTTGGAAGATTTGATCTTGATGATTCGCCTTGAAATTCATTGTGATGTTGTGTCCTACTAGATGATCCTTCAGCATCTCCCCCTGAGTTGTTGCCATGTTGACTTGAAGATTCTCCGTCAGTAGCAGTGGTATCTCCATTGTTTCCAGAGTTTCCATCACTATTACCTTGAGTATTATCAGGATTAACAGGTTCTTCAACAGCAACAACCTCAGGTTCTTGACCATGTTCTGACTCTGAATCTGACGTATCATCAAACTTCAGTTTCTCAGAAGGATCTTCAGTTTGGATACTAGGGAGTTTAGTGTCATCAAATGTAACATTGACACTTTCAGTTACTTTGTGTTGATCAATGATATACACTCTATATGATCTTCTTCCATATCCAACAAAAATACCCTCATATGCCTTTGCCTCGAACTTACCACGACGATCATCTCCATCCTTGAGCACGAAGCATCTGGCACCAAATACATGAAAGTATTTGATAGAAGGTTTCTGTTCATTCAAAATCTCATAAGGAGTTTTCATGAAGTCTTTGTTGATTAGAGTTCGATTCTGAGTATAACATGCAGTATTGACAGCTTCAGCCCAAAAGTACATTGGAAGACCTGATTCATTTAACATCGTTCTTGCAGCTTCAATCAATGTACGATTCTTCCTTTCTACCACTCCGTTTTGCTGAGGGGTTCTAGGAGCTGAAAATTGTCTGGTAATCCCTTTGTCTGTACAGAATCCATTTAGAAGTGCATTCTTGAATTCTGTTCCATTATCTGACCTTATTGCTCTAACAGGGACGTTAGAATCTAACTCAATCATCTTGATATGATCAATCACAACTTGTGGTGTTTCATCCTTAGAGTGAAGAAATAAAACCCACGTATACTTGGAATAGTCATCAACTATCACAAGACAGTAACACTTCTTTGACATAGAAAGGATATTAACTGGACCAAATAAATCCATGTGCAATAATTGCAGAACACCAGTTATGGAAGATGTGTCAGTGCCTTTGTGACTTGCTTTCTTTGACTTTCCTTTCTGGCAAGCCTCACATAGTCCTTCTGGAGAGAATTCCAGCTGAGGCAGACCTCTTACCAATTCTCTTTTGACAAGAGAATTCATTGTCTTGAAATTGAGATGGGAAAGTCTCTTGTGCCATAGCCAACTCTCATTTGACGATGCTTTTGCATAGAAACAATTGACTTCAAGATTGCTTCCAGAGTTCATGTCAGCTACGAACAGATTTCCTTTCCGTATTCCCATTAAGGAGGGTTTTTCACTTTTCTTGTGCAGAATCTGACACTTCAGCTTGTCGAATAAAACATTGTAGCCGTTGTCACAGAACTGACTAATGCTAAGCAGATTGTGTTCAAGTCCTTGCACAAGATATACATTTTCAATGATAACATTTCCAGCTTGCAAACAGCCATATCCCTCCGTTAAACCTTTGCTGTTATCTCCAAAGGTAACCACTGGGCCAGCTTTCTCAACCACATTTGATAGCAGGGCTCTATCTCCGGTCATATGTCTTGACGATCCACTGTCAAGAATCCACACTACCGGTTGTACCTGTTTAATGCCCTGCAATACAAATGGATTAGAACTTCTTCGGAACCCAAGCTTGGCTGGGTCCGGCATACTTGTAAAATTGGCCTTTATCAGGCAAAACAACATTCTTAATTTCACTATTCTCAACATTCTCAATGACTGAACATTTGACCTTTAAAACAGCCTTATCAGATTTATGTTTAGGCTTAGGCACAAATGTCTCCTTTCTAGCTTTAGGAGGACTAGCAGTCTTAGACCTATCATGCTTTCTATTATTCACATGCTGACGAGGAGTAGTCTTATCATTAGAAGCATGCTTACCATTAAAATAAGCAAACAACAGATTAAAAGCACAAGACATACAATCAGGAACACCACATGCTTTATGAGAAGGATTAACAATAGGCAACTTATGCATGGTAGACATGGCATTTGTGCTATCCAACTCATGTGTGTCTGAGTTAGTCTCAGTTGCTTTCACAACCTTGACTGGAACTTTTGACACACTTGACTTGGAGACAGCTTTCCCATTAGCATTATCTTCAGCACGGATTTCTTCTTGAATAATAAAAGAGGTCTCATCAAATGGTTCAGCAATTGATTCCTTATAGAGGGGTTCATCAACACCCTTAAGCACATGTGGTACTTCCCTGCCTTTAGCACATACATGAGGAGGGGAGTTTATGCCTAATTTTCCAATAGCAGCATTGTAATCATAACCTATTCCATGTGTTTGATTAACAGCTTGCTTATTGTAAAACTCTTTGGACTTCGAACAAGAATTAAAGTAAGCTTTAACCTTAGCCTCAAGACCGGTGATCTTGTCTTTGAGAATAGTTTCGAGTTGTCTATAACAGTCAACTCTATTCTCTAGAAAAGATACTTGGTCTTTAAGTTTATCTTGATTAATGTGCACAAGTCTTAATTCATTGACCTCTTTCTCAAGGTCTTTGATTTGTTGATTTAACAATTCATTATCATGACGAGCACAATCTAAGTTACCTCTTAGATGATAAACCATTTCAGCATCAGAAAGTTTTACCTCTTTTCTTGACGATGAGGTGCTTGCATCACTAGCCATGAGAGCAAGATTCCCAACTTCTTCATCTTCACTGTCAGTATCATCCCAGCTTCTTCCCTTTGCCAGGTACGCCCTTTCAGATTTACTCTTCTGATTAGAATCGTAAGAGTTCTTCCTTGCTTGTTTTGGCTTCCTGCATTCTGTGGCAAAGTGTCCCAACTCATTACAGTTGAAGCATCGAATGGTGCTTCGATCAACCATCCCTGTTTTATACCCACCACTGCTGGTGTTAGAGGATGAAGATCCACCTTTCTGGAATCTGTTGTAGTTGGACTTGTACTTGAACTTGGGATTCCTTTTGAATCTGACATTTGAGAATCTCTTGACAATCAGGGCCATTGACTCATCCTCCAATTGCTCCAGTTCTTCCAAGGAATAATAATCATCTCCTGATTGATTTGTAGTAGGTGAATCAAATTCTGCTACTATCACATTATCTTCAACCTTGGAAGACTGTACCATTCTATCTGACTGTTGAGATTGTTGTTGATATAGTGGTTGTTGTTGTTGTTGTTCATCAGCTACCAGAGCAGTAGACGTGCTGACCACTCTTCCTTTCCCGTAAACTTCCTTCTGCTGAATCTGCTCCAACTCATAAGTCTTTAACACACCATAGAGCCTTTCCAAAGAAATCTCACTCAGATCTCTTGCTTCTCTTATGGCAGTGATTCTATGTTCGAGATGAGTTGGCAGTGTTAAAAGGAACTTTTTATTGACCTCCCTGATGGAATAGTATTTACCATTAATGTTCAGGTTGTTGATCAATGCATTGTACCTCTCAAACACTTCAGTGATTCCTTCTCCTGGATTAGATTTGAAGTATTCATACTCAGAGGTTAGGATTTCTAGTTTGTTCTCCCTAACTTCCTCTGTGCCTTCATTAATAATCTCAATAGTTTCCCAGATATGTTTAGAATCTTTACAATTCATCACATGTCTGTTCATTAGGGGATTAAGGGAATCTACTAAGATTAATTGAAGGCTAGCATCCAGGGAAGCTTCTTCTATTTCAGCAGGAGAGAAGTCCTCAGGATCCTTCACATAAGTTCTCGCTTTGGTGATCACCACATCATTCTCTATTACCTCTGGTTCAATAACCATAGGAATTTTTGGACCCTTCTTCAACACTTGCAAATATTTGGGATTAGCAACCTGTAAAAACAGTAGCATCTTCTTCTTCCACATCACATAATTTTCTTTATCGAAAAGTGGAATTTTAACGGTTCCAACTTTTTGTGTAGTCATTATGAATTTTTGAGTGAATAAAAATTCAAGAAGTGAAGGAAACACAAAAGTCTAGGATCTTGATTTGTACGTTAATCAGAAGGCTCTGATACCAATTGTTAGGTCCCAATTTGTTTGTAGAAGGGGGGGTTGAATGCAAACAATACCGTTTCGTCGAATAAAATGCGGAATAAAATTGTGAAACAAAATTCAAGTTAAATAAAACTTTTATTAAACTTGAAAGGTGTTACAACTACGGTATCGATTACAAGGGATTAATCTCAAATCAATTATTACAAATTTAGAATAAATTCGACATGAACTTTTTCTATTTTTGTAATTAAAAGATCAAATGCTAAAAGCGATTTGAGATTAAGTTCTAGGGATTTTAATCCGCTAGATTGATATACAAGAACAAGATAAGTAATTCTAGTGGTTTGGATTTAACATTAACAAACTAGAATATTTGATCTTGAATAAGCAGATGAATGATGAAATATTTTCTTTTGTTTTCTGCTGTGTTTTCTTGTTCTGTATGTGCTGCTCTGTTTTTGCTGAGTTATATGTTGATATTGTCTTCTGCTTTCTTTTAAACAATCACAGCCGAAGTTGTTGAACTGGTGTGACAATCTATTTGAGCTTGAAGGACTTTCGGTGAGACAATCTATTAGAGCTAGGAAGACAATTAAAATGAACTAGCAAGACTTTCGGTATGACTATTGATTGTCATACCGATTGTCATAGTAGTACAATTGAAATTGTTTTTCTGAATACATAATTGATTTTAATCTAATTGAAAATTCTATCAATACAATCAACTGAATTAGCAAGACATTCGGTATGACTATCAATTGTCATACCGATTGTCATACTAGTACAATCAGTTGTCTTTTTTTAGAATTATCACAGATTTTAATCAATTAACATTCTGAAAATCCTTAATATTAATTCTAAATTAATTAATCAATTTAATTCAATTAATCAATAAATTAATCCTTGCAGATATAATTTATTCTCTTAATTAGATTATATGACTTAATTAATTAATAGAGAATTAATACTATCCCTGAGCAGCATCCCTTCTTCTGACAATCTTCTGAAAGTCTCTGAGACTTATGAATCAATTCCGTCACTTCAATGCTGACACTCGATGTACTGTCTGGTTCATGAGTGACTAACTTTCGTGACGTTTCTTCATGTCTTGACTTTGTTGTTCTGATTGAATCCTTGTAATAAATGATACCTTGACGAGATCTCTGTCACTTGATTAAATCCACGATCTTGATTTATATCACTGAGGCATGATCAAATTCTTGAACTTCTTCCAGTGAATCTTCAAGTCTGCAGATGAACAATGTTTCTTTATTATTTGACAGATGTTACTTTGTGAGATCTCTCTGATGCTTGATCCACTATTTACTTATTACATTCTTATTTGAGTTGAGTTAAATACTCGAATAAACGAGTAGGCTATGACATATGCCTTTCACAAACACATAAATATTGATTGCCATTTTACTAGAGATAAGGTACTTGAAGGGCTTATTCAGTTATCTTACTTTCCTACCACAGATCAACCAGCAGATTTGTTTACCAAAATATATACTACCTTCTCCTAATTTCAATGAGTTAAAATCTAAGCTTGGTATGAGTTCTCCTATCCCAACCTTGAGGGGGGTGTTGAGATATCAGCCAGTAACACCACTACTACAAAGTCAAAGAGCAACAGTACGGCCAGCTCATGACAGCTCATAACAACTCAACACTCCACATCAGCACTGGAGTAACAAACTCCTTGTTGTTATTTATACTGTATATAAACAAGTCTATTAGTTAGTTAGTTGTAGTTTTCTTTTCTCTCAAGTCTTGTAAACAGTTCTTGTAAATATTCATCTTCATACCTTGATTCATCAATGGAGTTTTTAGCTTTGCTATTCACAGACACTTGATCTTGACTGATAACATTCCACAGGAAATTATTTTGGTCATGAATGTAATGGAGATAGTTGATCGTGTGTATATATGATCCTAAAGATCGTTGGATTGCTGGTTTAAAAGGGTTTATGAAATTTAATGGAATGAGAACATAATGGTTTGTGGTTATGGAATATTTTAGGGTAGTGAAGTTTGATGTAAATATTTTTTTTACCAAAATGCACTAAGATTTTGTATCTGATAGTGTTACCTGCTCTTGTGAATACTAATAAGAATAAGTTGGTTGATGTCAAAGTGTTCAATGACCGTGATGTTATTGATGAAAAAAGTGGTGTTTACTATCTTTTAATTTGGGGTTTGGTAGATTTACTTTTTACAGCTTTGTGGTACATTCATCTCATTTGAGTGAAGATGTCGGGAAAGTGGTATGTCTTTATTGTACTTAAGTTTTAAGCATTTTTGGCACTATAAATTATTTTTAATCTTTATACATTTGATAGGATCGATGCCCGTAGGTTGTTTTCAAAGATTTGTATATTATTTAAGAAGTTTAAGAATGGTGAAAAATAACATTGTGACTCTTGAAAAAAGTGGGGTATCACAATTGAGTGGTATAATTTTTACTGTATGTTCGATTTCAGTTGAATTTCTTTTTCTAAAGACCTATAACTTTGTGTAGGAAACACATGTATTTTTGAATATACTGGTAATACTTTTGAATTCAATGTTTGTGTTTTAAGATACGACGGATATGATTCTGCCATGTTTAAGCTAGTTAGGTTTTTTAACTTTGTAGTCTGGGTTTATTTTTTGAGTAAAAAAAATTAAGTGTGACAATAGTTTCCTTTTGCTTGTTTGTTAATGTTTTTTAGACTTGTTTGTGAATAAATTATGTCAAGCTTGTATCCTCTCAATCACTGGAGCAGTGCTTAATTGTGAGTAGGGCTGCACATGGGCTGGGTTGGGTCGGTTTGACTCCTTTAACGACCCAACCCATTTAATATGGGTTATAAAAATATCAACCCATTAATCTCAAAAAAATTATGAAACCCAACCCCAATAATTTTACATGAAAAAATCAAAATAAAAAAAAAGAATGAAAAAAATGTGCAGGATAGGAAGGTGGTGAGTGAATTATTAGTATTGTTCATATTATGTGCAAATATATGCAAGTGGAAATGCTAAAATGTTGAAGAGCTTGGCATGAACATCATTTAATTCTATCCCTAGTTTCATATAAATATCTTCAACATCAGAAACTATCCCAAATAGATCTTTTTCAAAGTGCAATACCTTTGTAGATACTTTCACATTTTCTTCACATAGTTGCATTTATACATATACAGCGGCTAGGATAAGGTGGTGTGTTCTTGTCTGCAACATACTGTTCTACGCATTTGTATCTGTCGATCATGTTCAATATGAGTTTTCTTTTCTTATATCTTTTATTTATTTTATAGTTTTTTTATTGCATATTTAGAATGCACATCTTGAAACATATAAGATATCACTTGTGAAGTTTGACATTTATGTTTAGTTGCTTCTTGATCTGCTTTGAGCTTCTGTATCCCAATGGACTGGGCTTAGTAATAGAATCGGGTGTAAAAGATATAAAATGGACTGGGCTTAGTAATAGAACCGGGTTGGGTTGGCTTAGGTTTTTAAAAGGGTAAAATCTGACCAAACCCATTATAAACGGCCCAAGTAAAAAATTACCCAACCAACCCATGGGTTTAAACTACTCGGTTTGAACGGCTCATTTTCCGGTCGATTTGGGTTGGGTTGTGCGGGTTACGTAACCCATGAGCAGCCCTAATTGTGAGTTTTCATGATTCAATAAAGTGTATTTCTTTATAAGTTTTGAAATTTTTTTGATGTTATTGGTTGCTAATCTTAGTTATTCTTTTCAGGTTTTGCCAATTTTGTTTGGTTATTACTTGGAGATCTCAATTTCTTCGGTGGTTGAGTTTGTGATGTCAAATAATGAGTCTTGTCTATTTGTTACCAAGGTAACCCTCCAAGATTTTTACTATTAAAGGAGTTCATATTACCTTACGATCTGCGAGAGAATTACATTCTTATGTTTGAGTATGTTTGTCATTGTAGGTTTATCGTGAAAGTATTTGATGGATAAAATATGAAAATTCTATATTATAAATCGTCAAAGGCGTTGGGGAACACATAAAAAAACTTTAGGTCAAGAAATTTAATTGAGATAAAAAAAGAAGAAGAAGGTACCTTTCTCCTATTCCTCTTTGATTGTGGTGGATTTATTAGCTTATGCTTGCTTATATATTTTAGAATATGTCTAAGGGATTGTTGAGGAATAAGCAGACACGTGTGATGAGTTTTATAAAAGTCCGAACTTGTTATTACTATTAAACAAAAGCTATGTCATTTGTCAGTTTACTGTTTCAGTGGTATTTTTTCAATCTGGTCAAAAAATAAATGACGTGGTAAGCAAATTTAGTTTTGCATATCTTTATTTGCATTTATATAAAATTTATACACACATATATGGTAATTTATTAAGTTTTCTTGTTTTTTTATTGAATAACATGCTTCCAATTTGTTAGACATCTTTTGAGGATTAGATTAATAAATTGTATTGTAGACTGATTGCTCATGGAAGGCAATGGAGAGTTGAAGTTAAAATGGAAATAAATATCTCTATAAGTTTAGGGGGTGTGGTTTTGAGATTTGGATGGTTTTGAAATGGAGAAAGTGTCGTGGGGAAGTGGGGTGGGTGGGTAGGTAGTGTTAAATGTGGGGGGTTTTAGTTTTTATTTTAAGGTTTTAGTTTTTATTTGACGAATTTTAGAATAGAAATTAGAAATCAAATATTTTTTTAAAAAAATTTACTTCGAAATATAACTCATATGTTATGCAAATTGATCGTTAAAAATGAAGAAAAATACAGTGAAGTTGGATCCAAAAAAAATTACTGTTTGACGGGAAAAATCAAATTAAAAAGGAAGGAGAAAAGCTGAGATTGTGTGTGATAAGGTGCAGATTAGCTGGGTGTGGTGCTTTTATAGGGACCATTAGATTAGATTAATCTAATGTTTTAGATTAGTTTCTAGTAGTTATTTTAAGTTTATTTTATATTTGATGAAAGTAGAGATGTAGTTGCCACTGGCAGTTCAGACATGGTGTCATGCTTCATATTGGAAATTAATTAACATTTATTCTTTACTGACCTAGGCTTAATATTAGACTTCTAATTTGTCTCCATAATTAATCAAAATTAATTTAAATTAAATTAACACTACAAGAAAAACGGCTTTTTCCTACCAAGCAAATTAAACCAGAAAAATTTGGTAGGAATTGCTCTACCATTTTCGACCAACCCGTAAACTGGTAGGAATTGCTTTAGGTGGGGCCCAGATTTTGTAAACGCAAGCACCAAAACCTACCAATATTGGTGGGAAACTCAAAACCTACCAATTTTGGTAGGTTTTGACCAAAATTTGATACCGAAATGGTCTCACCAACCACGTCATCAGCCCTCACTTATTTTATTGATTAAACTTTTTTTATAAAAAAAGAAATAAAATCATCAATCTGAGACCATTTCCTACCAAGTTTGGTTGGAAAGTTTTTCCTACCAAGGTTGGTAGGTTTTGGTAGAATCTTAATATGAAAATAACCCCACCAACCACATCAGCAGACCACGTATTGTTAAGAATATATAACAATTTTCTGAAGTATAAGTAAATATCAATAATTCAGGTCGTTTCCTACCAATATTGGTAGGAAATGGGAGAAAACTAAGAAAAATGTGTTTTTTCCACTTTTCCCCCATTGTTTGTCACATTTCCGTTGATCAAACTCTAAAAACATAAATATCTATTCATTTTAATAGTGAAACTCTAAAAGTTAGTTGATTACACTTACAGTCCCGTGTTTCCATTTGTTTTTTGGATAATTATAATTATTACGAAAAAAATATTAAATATGAAAATGATTCGATAAATTAAAACTTTTCAAGTGAAATGTCATTTTATAGTGAAATAAAACTAGGAAAAAAATTGGGTAAGAAAACAATTACGAGTAAGAAAATCGTTTACAAAACAGAACGTCGAGATTGTTCGTAGATTGAGTTAGATTTTCAACTCAAAGTTTTGGGGATGGATTAGACATTTGTTTTTTTTAATAATCCAACCTTACGGATGATTATATATATGAGTTTTATACATGTAATTGAAATATAGAATTTTTAAAAATTAAGCTATTATGTTTTTATAATAGATTTATAGAAAAAAATGCAAGAAAAATATATTTTTTGTACTTTTCACCCATTGTTTGTCACATTTTCGTTTATCAAACTCTAAAAACATAAACATCAATTCATTTTAATAGTGGAACTCTAAAAGTTAGTTGATTACAAATATAGTCCCGTGTTTCCATTTGTTTTTTGGATAATTATAATTATTATGAAAAAATATCAAATATGAAAATGACTCGATAAATAAAAACTTTTCAAGTGAAATGTCAATTTATAGTGAAATAAAACTAGGGAAAAAAATTGGGTAAGAAAACAATTATGACTAAGAAAATCGTTTAGAAAACAGAATGTCGAGATTGTTCGAAGATTGAGTTAGGTTTTCAACTCAAAGTGTCGGGGATGTTTAGGATTACACACTTGGATTTTTTTATTTTTATTTTTTAATATCTTACGGATGATTAGATACATGAATTTTGTACATGTAGTCGAAATATTGAATTTTTAAAAATTAAGCTATTATATTTTAATAATAGATCCATAAAACAAACTTTTAATTCCTACCGGAATTGGTAGGTTTTGCCTAAAAAAATTGTTTGTCCTTTTCCTAGTTGGGTATTTCCTACCAAGTTTGGTATGAAATAGACCTCACTGGTAGGAAAAGGCAACACCTGAAAATAGTAATTAAATTGTTATTTTATCAATTTCGTATAATATTAAATTTGTAATAAATATTATCCAATTTTTTAACTAAGATATATTTGTTTGTTTCACTATATATTTTAGGGATATGATAACATTTTTAGAAAAAAATAAATATATTTGGTTTATTTTTTTTAACAGTCAACCAGTAGTTTGACTAGTCCTTTTTACTAGTATTTAGTCTTATATTGATATTTAAATTTATTTTAAATATTTAATTTAATTTTTAATAATTGCACTCACACTAAAATTTAAAAAAAATCGTAAAACCCCATTACCTACCTATATTGGTTGTAGTTTCACGAAAATTTTAAACATGAAAGTAAATTCAAAAAATTTAAAATTGGAGCGAAATCCAAAAATTCAAAAACAAAGTCCAACTTAAAACCTACCAATATTGGTAGGAAATGAACTTTAGTTTCACGAAAATTTAAATATGGAGCCAAAACTAAAAGTTTTAAATATGGAGCCAAAACCAAAAATTCAAAATTTTCGTCAAATTCAAAACCTACCAGTATTGGTAGAAAATGAACCTTAATTTAACAAAAAATTCAAATGTGGAGCCAAAATCAAAAATGCAATTTCTTGAAGATGATTCATCATAAATCACAATCCGGACATATCACCATTATAACATTAAAAAAAATTACATCTCCGTGATAATTGCATATTAGAAATAATAATTTATTACAACAATTAATAGATGTTTCAAAAGTTAAGACTAATCATCTTCAAGTTCTCATCATTGTTGAATCATTTGTCTTCATTCTTTGTAATTTCTTCATTATCGTTGTTGAATAATTTATCTACATTCTTTGTGAGTTTTCCATTTTCGTCTTTGTTTGTTTCATTTCCTTGGTCTCGAGTGAATAAAATCTACATAAGAAGAGTAAATAAATGTTAGTAGTCATTAAAGTACATGAAAAATTAATACATGTAGTAAAAAACAAAAAAGTAATTATATAAACGAATCAAGATAAAAAATATGTTAAAAATATTGAAATGCATACATATATATGAGATGGTTTAAATGAAGAAGATGAAGATATTTACCAAAAGATAAGAAGAGAATGGATAAATTATGAAATGAAATTTTAGTGGAGTAGATGAAATTGAAAGTGAAAAGAGGAAGATAGTGTTTTATAGGTTCAAGTAACTTATTTCCTACCAATATTGGTAGGTTATGGGTTTAGGCGGAATTTTCAAATTTTTTAGTTTAATTTTGGCTCCGTATTTGAAATTTTCATTTTTGATTTTGGCTCCACATTTGAATTTTTTGTGAAATTAAGGTTCATTTCCTACCAATACTGGTAGGTTTTGAATTTGACGAAAATTTTGAATTTTTGGTTTTGGCTCCATATTTAAAACTTTTAGTTTTGGCTCTATATTTGAATTTTCGTGAAATAAAGTTCATTTCCTACCAATATTAGTAGGTTTTGAGTTGGACTTTGTTTTTGAATTTTTGGATTTCGCTCCAATTTTAAAAATTTTGAATTTACTTTCATGTTTAAAATTTTCGTGAAACTACAATCAATATAGGTAGGTAATGGGGTTTATCGATTTTTTTTTTAATTTTTAGTGTGAGTGTAATTATTAAAAAATAAAATTAAATATTTAAAAAAATTTAAATATCAATATAGGACTAAATACTAGTAAAAAAGACTAGTCAAACTACTGGTTGACTGTTAAAAAAATAAACCAAATATATTTATTTTTTTCTAAAAATTTTATCATATCCCTAAAATATATAGTGAAATAAACAAATATATCTTAGTTAAAAAAAATTGGATAATATTTATTAAAAATCAAATATTATATAAAATTGTTAAAATAACAATTTAATAACTATTTTCAGGTGTTGCCTTTTCCTACCAGTTTTAGGTCTATTTCATACCAAACTTGGTAGAAAATATCCAACTAGGAAAATGAAAAACAACTTTTTTGGGTAAAACCTACCAATTCCGGTAGGAATTAAAAGTTTGTTTTATGAATCTATTATTAAAATATAATAGCTTAATTTTTAAAAATTCAATATTTCGACTACATGTATAAAATTCACGTATCTAATCATCCGTAAGGTTGGATTATTAAAAAATAAAAATAAAAAAATCCAAGTGTGTAATCCTAAACATCCCCGACGCTTTGAGTTGAAAACCTAACTCAATCTTCGAACAATCTCGACGTTCTGTTTTCTCAACGATTTTTTAGTCATAATTGTTTTCTTACCCAATTTTTTTTCTTAGTTTTATTTCACTATAAATTGACATTTCACTTGAAAAGTTTTAATTTATCGAATCATTTTCATATTTAATATTTTTTTCATAATAATTATAATTATCCAAAAAACAAATGGAAACACGGGACTATAATTGTAATCAACTAACTTTTAGAGTTCCACTATTAAAATGAATAGGTGTTTATGTTTTTAGAGTTTGATAAACGAAACTGTGACAAACAATGGGCGAAAAGTACCAAAAATATATTTTTCTTGCATTTTTTTCTATAGATCTATTATAAAAATATACTCCCTCCGTCCCACTGGATTCTTTACATACTTTTGCTTCATGCCTGGCATGCACTTTAAGGCTACTATAAAATATAGTTCTATAATTTTTTTTTAGAATTTTCTTTTTATGTATAAAAGTTTAAACATTATATTTTTATTTAAAAGAAAAAATTATTTAAAATTATTTAGGGAATCAAGTTTTACGGGAGCCTTAAAATGCGTGCCGATCCTCCGTCTTCCAATGTAAACAACCCACCGGGACGGAGGGAGTAATAGCTTAATTTTTAAAAATTCTATATTTCAATTACATGTATAAAACTCATATCTAACCATCCGTAAGGTTGGATTATTAAAAAAAATCCAAATGTCTAACCCTTCCCCGAAACTTTGAGTTGAAAATCTAACTCAATCGTCGAACAATCTCAACATTCCGTTTTCTAAACGATTTTCTTAGTCATAATTATTTTCTTACCCAATTTATTTTCTAGTTTTATTTCACTATAAAATGAAATTTCACTTGAAAAGTTTTAATTTATCGAATCATTTTCATATTTAATTTTTTTTCGTAATAATTATAATTATCCAAAAAATAAATGGAAACACAAAATTGTAAGTGTAATCAACTAACTTTTAGAGTTTCACTATTAAAATGAATAGATGCTTATGTTTTTTGAGTTTGATCAACGGAAATGTGACAAACAATGGGCGAAAAGTACAAAAAAAATATTTTTCTTGCAGTTTTTTTCTATAGATCTATTATTAAAACATAATAGCTTAATTTTTAAAAATTATATATTTCAATTACATGTATAAAACTCATATATCTAATCATCCGTAAGGTTAGATTATTAAAATAATCCAAATGTCTAACCCATCCCCGAAACTTTGAGTTGAAACCTAACTCAATCTTCGAACAATCTCGACGTTCCGTTTTCTAAACGATTTTCTTAGTCATAATTGTTTTTTTACCCAATTTTTTTCCTAGTTTTATTTCACTATAAAATAACATTTCACTTGAAAAGTTTTAATTTATCGAATCATTTTCATATTTAATATTTTTTTCGTCACAATTATAATTATTCAAAAAACAAACGGAAACACAAAACTCTAAGTGTAATAAAATAAATTTTAGAGTTTCACTATTAAAATGAATGGATGTTTATGTTTTTTGAGTTTGATCAATGGAAATGTGACAAACAATGGGCGAAAAGTACAAAAAAAATATTTTTCTGCAGTTTTTTCTATAGATCTATTATAAAAACATAATAGCTTAATTTTTAAAAATTCTATATTTCAATTACATGTATAAAACTCATATATCTAATCATCCGTATGGTCGGATTATTAAAAAAAATCCAAATGCCTAACTCATCCCTGAAACTTTGAGTTGAAAACCTAACTCGATCTTCGAACAATCTCGACGTTCCGTTTTCTAAACGATTTTCTTAGTCATAATTGTTTTTTTACCCAATTTTTTTTCCTAGTTTTAATTCACTATAAAATAACATTTTACTTGAAAAGTTTTAATTTATCGAATCATTTTCATATTTAATATTTTTTTCATAACTATTATAATTATTCAAAAAACAAACGGAAACACAAAACTGTAAATGTAATAAAATAAATTTTAGAGTTTCACTATTAAAATGAATGGATGTTTATGTTTTTAGAGTTTGATCAATGGAAATGTGACAAACAATGGGCGAAAAGTACAAAAAAAATATTTTTCTACAGTTTTTTTCTATAGATCTATTATAAAAACATAATAGCTTAATTTTTAAAAATTCTATATTTCAATTACATGTATAAAACTCATATATCTAATCATCCGTATGGTCGGATTATTAAAAAAATCCAAATGCCTAACCCATCCCCGAAACTTTGAGTTGAAAACCTAACTCGATCTTCGAACAATCTCGACGTTCCGTTTTCTAAACGATTTTCTTAGTCATCATTGTTTTTTTACCCAATTTTTTTCCCTGATTTTATTTCACTATAAAATGATATTTCACTTGAAAAGTTTTAATTTATCGAATCATTTTCCTTTTTAATATTTTTTTCGTAACAATTATAATTATCCAAAAAATAAACGGAAACACAAAACTATAAGTGTAATAAAATAGATTTTAGAGTTTCACTATTAAAATGAATGGATGTTTATGTTTTTAGAGTTTAATCAATGGAAATGTGACAAACAATGGGCGAAAAGTACAAAAAAAAATATTTTTATGCAGTTTTTTTCTATAGATCTATTATAAAAACATAATAGCTTAATTTTTAAAAATTTTATATTTCAATTACATGTATAAAACTCATATATCTAATCATCCCTATGGTCGGATTATTAAAAAAATCCAAATGCCTAAACCATCCCCGAAACTTTGAGTTGAAAACCTAACTCGATCTCCGAACAATCTCGACGTTCCGTTTTCTAAACGATTTTCTTAGTCATAATTTTTTTTACCCAATTTTTTCTCTAGTTTTATTTCTCTATAAAATGATATTTCACTTGAAAAGTTTTAATTTATCGAATCATTTTCATATTTAATTTTTTTCGTAATAATTATAATTATCCAAAAAACAAATGGAAACACAAAACTGTAAGTGTAATCAACTAAATTTTAGAGTTTCAGTATTAAAATGAATAGATATTTATGTTTTTAGAGTTTGATCAACGGAAATGTGACAAACAATAGGCGAAAAGTACAAAAAAATATTTTTCTTGCAGTTTTTTCTATAGATCTATTATAAAAACATAATAGCTTAATTTTTAAAAATTCTATATTTCAATTACATGTATAAAACTCATATATATAATCATCCGTATTGTTGGATTATTAAAAATTCCAAATGTCTAACCCATCCCCGAAATTTTGAGTTGAAAATCTAAACCAATCTTCGAACAACCTCGACGTTGTGTTTTCTTAACGATTTTCTTAGTCATAATTGTTTTCTTACCCATTTTTTTCCCTAGTTTTATTTCACTATAAAATGACATTTCACTTGAAAAGTTTTAATTTATCGAATCATTTTCATATTTAATATTTTTTTCGTAATAATTATAATTATCCAAAAAACAAATGGAAACACGGGACTGTAAGTGTAATCAACTAAATTTTAGAGTTTCACTAATAAAATAATTAGATATTTATGTTTTTAGAGTTTGATCAACGGAAATGTAACAAATAATGGGCGAAAAGTGGAAAAAAACACACTTTTCTTAGTTTTCTCCCATTTCCTACCAATATTGGTAGGAAACGACCTGAATTATTGATATTTATTTATACTTCAGAAAAATGTTATATATTTTTAACAATATGTGGTCTGCTGATGTGGTTGGTGGGGTTATTTTCACATTAAGATTCTACCAAAACCTACCAACCTTGGTAGGAAACCAAACTTGGTAGGAAACCAAACTTGGTAGGAAATGGTCTCAGATTGATGATTTTATTTCTTTTTTTTATAAAAAAAGTTTAATCAATAAAATATGTGAGGGCTGATGACGTGGTTGGTGAGACCATTTCGTTATCAAATTTTGGTCAAAACCTACCAAAATTGGTAGGTTTTGAGTTTCCCACCAATATTGGTAGGTTTTGGTGCTTGCGTGTACAAAATTTGGGCCCCACCTAACGCAATTCCTACCAGTTTACGGGTTGGTAGGAAATGGTAGAGCAATTCCTACCAAGTTTTTCTGGTTTGATTTGCTTGGTAAAAAAAAGCTGTTTTTCTTGTAGTGTTATAAATCAGATCGATATATACCGATAACTTTTTACATGCTTATAAGTGATAAATTAGTTAAAATAGTTTGCCAACCACACCCACCAGCGCTCCCAATTAAATTTTAGTAATTAAGTGCAAAAAAAAAACTCACTACTTAAAGAAAAAGATCTCGGTGTTTCAGGCACATTTCACTTTTATCTGATTCTAGTTTATGAGTGTGGCGTGTATTTTAATTTTTAGACGCATATATATGTACGTATCATCGGTGATATTATTAGGAAATTTAATAATTTCTTAACATATTAGCATTTGGGAAGATTTTGTGAAAAATATTTGAGATTTCTATTATTTATTTTTACTTTTAGTCTCCAGCTACATTATTTGAAGCATCATATCAATTATTCATTCTTTATCATCAATTTCACTTTTAATTGATGTCTTATGTTTTTAGGGTAATCAAAATCTTTTGTCAGAGATTATCATAGTTTCTTCAAAATTTCGGATTATATATATCACGTATTTTGCTTTACACAAACCTAAGGAGGACACTCGCTCTAAAAATTTAATGTGTTATATGGATGTTCTTTCTAATATCTTATATTATTTTAACACACTCTCATTTTGAAAATTCATTTATGGATTGAAAAGTGGATCACGGTCGCAAATTTTTGGGATATTATTTTGTCCTTCGTATCATGATAAATAATGAGAATAGTGTGAACTGACATGGAGTCGAACCCGAATTTTTTTGTTAGTAACTAATAAAAGTGTTATATATTATTCAATCATTCAATATTCTCTCAATATTTTCCCATTTATAATATGTTTATTGTATCTATTAACATTGTTACAACTTGTTGATTGGCAAATATAATGTAATTTGTGGGTACAACTGCAACTAGTAATAAAATTCCTAGTCCCTGATAATGTACATAATGTACTAATTGTCTTCATTATTCACGGAATCGAGGAAACGAGTACATTCATTCACGGAATGATAATTTTACAGAAGTTGAGATTTCACATTATCTTTTGTCACATGTAGAATGTAATTTAAACATTTTTGAATAAAGAGGATCTAATACTCCTAAACATTTACTGTAGACTGTAGTAGAGGAATAACAAGGAGATATTGGGAAGTGCGTATGAATTGTCATATCTTTCCGTAATCGACGCGTGGTGGTATCATTACTATTGGTACTACGTTGTACACAAAAGTGACATAAAGAAGGATGGTATAATATAATCCCAGGAATATATGTGCGCGTACTGCTTGTTTAATTGTGTTTGGGTATAAGCTTCCTTCGATTACAGTCAGAATATATGTATATTTGTGGTTGTACGTTGTATTAATATATTTTCTAAATCTATCGACATGTCTATAAAATGATCAGTCACCTGTTCATAAAAATATTAAATTTAAATTATAATAAAAGTGTTAATGGATCGAATTAATCGGATTTGAGGCATTTTTTGAATCCGACCTAATTAACTATACCCATCGTACGACGTGGAGTTTAAAAATAGTGCTCCATGCCAATATGCCATTTAGCCATTCCCAAATTTCCCATTGTTTCATTATTGCTCTGATTTGTTAATAATAATTTTAATGTCATGTTTCTCCCTAATTTTATTTCTTTTCATACATCATGTCGGTTTTAGGTTTTGAGAAATGCTTACACACACAAGAATATTACTCATGATGCATGATGCACGAGTGCACGACTCAGTTTTACCCATTTGCATTTTAAGTGATTGTTTGGTTTAAAATCTGTACTATACTATTATAAGCGAAACATGATTTCATTTGGTCGATTCTTCCTAAAAAATATGTTAACACATTTCAAAAAAAGTTTAAACAAATATTATTTAATCAAAATAAATAAATCATGTATCTTATATAACTAGAAACTCTATGAATTATAATCCATTTTGATATCATAGAGCACTCAACTTCTTTCTTGGTAGGAAATCAAACTTCCAAAATTAATTTTATTAATTCAAATTATAATATAATAAAATATTTATTAAATCAAGGAAAAATTAAAAAACAATGGCAAATCATCCATATATGCTTATATTTAAAACTCCCACTTTCGTATAGGCCCTACATCCGCCATATAGATTGCTGAAAAAGAAAAGACTTTTTAAAATTTTAACTATTGAAATTTTGAATTTTTCAATAATATATAATACATAAAAAATAATACGTAAATAGTTTAATTTTATTAATTTCAATAATATATAACCATTATTTTTATAATTTAATTTTACGAAATAACAAAATAATAAAATTACAAATATTATAATCAGTCCGTGTATCGCACATAGGCCGGTAGTAATTAACTTTCTATTAGATTTCAGTTACTTGGAATTTAACTATTGTTGATAAATTTGTTTGGCTATAAAAGATACTCTCGGGACTGGATTTTTTTTTTTATTTTTTCTAATTGTTCATTGGTAATTAGCTGCTTGAAAAATTATATATGGGTCATTGGTGTCATTCCATAAATCTGAACGATACTTCTTGAATATTTAAATGATTTTTCTCACGAATACGAAAATACATTTTTAATCTATGGAACTAGATAATTTTATAACCATATGTAGTCATTTACAATTTTACCCTCATCAATAAATACTAATTTAATTAAGATTTTAGCACAAAAGGTCGGTGCTTGGATCATTCCCCTGCATTTTTCATTTGATATATTAAATTCTTTATTTACGTCTCATTCAGTCACTTGTTTAAAGTCATTAGAATAACGGGTTTTTTAATGTGTGCCCAATAGCACACAATAAACACCAACTCTCATGAGTTTGGTGCATTTTGATTGATACTCTAATTATAAATATTGATGTACTCCCTACATTTATAACAACTCCACCAATCAAAATGTACCAAACTTATGAAATTTAGTACTTATTATTTACCCTTGGCACACGCCGGTACTAATTGCTAGCCATGTACAGAATTGGCAGAAGTGGTGTAACTTTTTCGTTTTCATAATCACAAAATGGTATTGTGAAAATTTCGTTTTTATTCAACCTGAAATGTAATGACCCATTTTACAAATACATTCATAGTGTGTATCATAAATTTTCTTTTTCTAAAATAATACTAACTTTTATACAAAAAAAACTTTTGTTTAATTGATAAACCCTAAAGTTGGATAAATTATCTTGAAAACAAAACAAGGCCAGCGGCTCATCGAATTTGAAACGGAGTGAACCGAACAACACATGAAAGACAACAAAATATATTTATATTTTTCTTTCATAAATGACACCAAAATGCACATAAAAGGTTTCCAACGCTCATCACCTATTAGATATAATGTCTGTGGCAGTATAATATATCTAATATCTAAAATTTTGATTACTCTAACAGAATATTTTTAAATTATGGAAAAATGGCAAGCTATATTTATTGAATGTACCACATCATCTAAATTAATACACGTCAACTCTTCTCCTTAAAATATGGTCTAACCTAATGCTATCCTATGTTATCTGTTATAAATATTTTTTTTATAATAAATAGCATATTACTTTAAATAAATTTTAAATATTATTTAATTATTAACCAAAATAAAAATTCTAATATTATATTATAATAAACTATGCTTCATTTAAAAATTATATATATATATGTAAGTAATGTTTATTAATTTTATGTTCTCCATTTTTAAGTATGTTATTATATATATAATTGTAATAATTTTTTATTTTATGATATTTAATTTAAAATATTTTCATAAATATAAAAAAATAAAAATATTTTCCTTAAATATTTTTGATTTAAATATATGTTTTATTTTCACAATTGTATTAAATATAATTAGCTTAAATTAATTTTAATTGTATATTCAAAATTAAAATAAAATAATATTTTAAATATAGTTAATAAATATAGTTAATAAATATAGTTAATACCAACAAATCCTTTCTAGTTCAACAAAATTTTAGATGTTTTAGCTAACAAGTTTACCTAATACATCCAATGCTCTAATGAAACCTAAATGCTCCCATTAGTGGTTAGTTTTATTTTTCCATTATGGGATAAGAATTTATTACTTATTCTCTAGGCCACTGTGGAAAGTGAGCAGAGCTGAGTCAATAAAGTATGAGATCGTAAAATTTATTTCCAGCATTTATTTTTATAAATATTTTTGGTACTAGATTGTGATGGATAACTGTTAGAGATAGACCAGATCTCTCTCTCTCATACACACCTGACAAATCTTTAGCAACCAACCAATCCTTGTATCTTGTATTCAATACTCATCCCTCTTTTCTCGCTATAAATATATACCCCTCTCCTCATCACTCAACACAACATCTCTTTGATATCTTCCTTTACTTTTTCTTTTTACTGCCAATGTAAATGGCTTTGTTTTCTGGTTAGTTCTTTCTGTTCATCCTTAGGGTTAGGGTTTCTTTTTCATTAAGATAATTTTTAAAATCATTTTAGCTATCAAAGAGAGATGATTGACAATGAGATCTAAAGGATATGATCCAAAACTAGCCAGTATTTGTGGGTGGAGCATCATCAAGATTCACACAACTTTTTAGGGTTTTACACTTGGTGCAGGTTGAGGAGCTTCTTTTGATGCGGCTCTTCAACTCCTCCTTTGATACCCTTTTGTTTGATGTGAGAATCTTGATGATGCTGCAGCGGCAATTAATGGCTTTATAAACTTTCTTTTAATTTTTGTTTTTCTTGGTATGTAGATTGATATCTTTCAGAATACATATATACATGAAAGCAATTAGTTTCTGTTTATAAAATTTTGATGTATAATATCATTATGCGTGTGTTCGGTTGTGTATATATGTACATGTATATCTTGATACATCTATATATTATTTTTATAATTAAGAAGTGTATTGGTAGTTAATGTTAATTGACCATGAAGTTGTACAAGGTTTCTGTCAAGATCCAAGTGGTAATACTAGGTTTATTAAAAAATATTTGTTCTGTCTGTTATCTGGAGTTCACTTTTTGTTTTGCAGTTATGAACTAGATCTGGCTATTTGGCTTCTGTTATTCCACTCCTTTATGGATGGTGTATGTATGTCTTCAGTGGATCTCATGTGGTGTGCGACAGATGAACTATTAGTTTAACTGTGTTCTACTTATGTTCGAATGGTCACTTGGAGTTCCCCAGTTGAAGGTACATATCTGCTTCTATTTAAATGGTCACTTGGAGTTCCTCAGTTAAAAAGTCTCTCTCTCTCTCTCTCTCTATGTATATATATATCTATGTATATATATTTGTCATTATACTATTCCATTGTATGTAAAGACGTGTATCAAATATCTGTGTTGGTTAGTAAATTTTTCCATGTTGTAAAGTGTGCGTCTCAGATCGATACTGTCTTAGTAGCCACAGACATAATATTCAGGAAATGGTCAATTGTTTGCCACCAATAATATAATTTGTATCATGTGTTAGTTTTCTCTTTACTCTTTTGTTTTGGACTACATGTTTTTAGATTTGATACTACTCTTCAGATCTTTTATCAGTATTGACATTAGTACGAAATTTGAAAGATCTTATCAATGTTTTTTTTCAATGGTTAATTACATTTTTCCAGTCCTCTAAACAGAAGTTCATGCATCATGCTAATTTTCTGAAGATTTGATTTCATTAAAGGGGTTCTGTTTGAGTCAAATACAATTTTTTGTGATCTTTTGTTGGCGTTTAGGGTTTTGCTTAAATATTGTAATTTTGAACATGGACTGAATCAGATTGTATGCAATAGGGTAACTTTTCTACTACGAGGGTATATATACAGGGATTGCTCTTTAAAAAAGAAGAGGAGCAAAAGAAAGTAAATCTGTTAATGTGTGCAGGTAGTTGTGGAGCTGGGGAAAGGATTCTGGTAGAAATTATGATTTGTTTTGTATATTTAACTAATTCAATGCTAATGCAACTGCATATATTTCCAGTTAAATCTATGTATACTGTACTTTTTGCTACTCTGCTGGGCATGGTACATTGGGCACTTCCATTATATTACATATTTACATACATTGTCATTTGTCACTGATTCATTTACAATTACATGAAATCAGAAGTCAGTCTCTAAAAAAAGCACCTTGAAAAGCGAAAACCTTTTGCATAATGAGACCTCCAACACAAAGTTACAATACCTGATTTTACTGTTGATATTCCTCGATATCAATTCTAAGTAATCTCACAAATCACAATAATTATTAATCAGTACTCTATACTAATGCCAGAAACCTTGACATTTCGCTAGAAAAGATTCGCCAAAATTTCTGAAAATAAAATATTATATATAAACAAATAAAATATATAGCAAGATACAAAATTCAAATGACAGAAAAATTTATAATTTATTAATATTAACATAGTTTTTTTAATTCTTCTTAACAGAATTGTGCAAGTTCAGAGTTTGTTGGCTAATAAGAAAGTCTTGATCTGTATATTTTTACTTGTAGTTCATAGCTCATATCTCTATTTCGGTATATAAAAATATTAATATGAATAGAAAATACATCCCAATAACAAATTAAATGTCACATTATACTTGAAATTATTGTCCAAAACCCAATACAAACCAGGTTTGCCAAAGTTTGTTATAGACTAAAGATGGCCAAAGTTGTCAAAACGCACGATTAAAAGTTGTCAAGACCCACGAGCAGAGGTCGATAAGGTCCACGAAAATGACCTGTTAGTTGGATATGGATAAATTATCTTGAAAACAAATCAAGTCAAAGTGAGGATGATGTTCGAATTGAAAGATTCATAATGGCAGCTGAAGGCCTTTGTCTTGACAAGGAGTTTGGTGATTTCCTTGAAGGCTTAAGAGTCTCACTCAACTTCAATCATTTCTCCTACAAGAAGGTTGTAAACAACAATATTAATTTTCTAAGAGTGGTACTTTTTACTATACAAATATTTAAGGAGAAGAGAATTGTGGTTAATGTAAATGACTCTAGAGTTGATAGGTGCATGCAGGTCTCTCTCCTTTCTAAGATCAAGAAGAGCCTCAGAACTGGATATATTCATCAATAAATCAAAGTGATAAGTGCGGAGGACACTCTTTTGCTACATGAACTAAAATCATGTTAAAAAGAAGCTTTCCCTGAAGCCTATCTGCAACCTAGCAAGGAAGTGTCCTACATATGCCCTAACACTAGGAGATGCACACACTTTCAATTACCAAAATATTGTGTCATGACTAATAAGAAGCTGATGATGACTATTGAGACAGAGTTAAATACCAAAAAGATCAAGACAAATGAGGATGTTGAGATATCAAGATCTTTGCAAGATACTTGAAGAATGCAAATGTCATGCTATCACAAACCAAAATCAATGAGAAAGATAATGACTTGGATGATGATGAGCAAAAGAAAGATGAACACAAATCTTTTGACTCAAATCCAAGTCAATCAAGTAAAAGCAGTGAGCGTCATAAGGAAGCAAAAGGTGGCAAGGATGAGCCGAAGAAAAGGAAAGATGGAGACAAGAACAGAGACGGTAAATACACTAAAAAAACACCAATAAGCCAAAAACCCAAAATTCTACAAACCTCAACCTCTAAGACTAAATACCTCAACAAACCTACATGCAACTCCCTACTCAAAATACTTATTCAAGCCAACCAATTTTTTCTGAAGAAATTGTCAAAACCTCCATCATTCAAACCTCCAACTAAAACTCACTTCAAGTCTACTGGAAGAAAACCAAAACAAATAAAAGTTGAATTGGTGCTCCATGGAACTGCTTCAATCAAAAGGATTTTCTACCAATTTCAAAAGAGATATCAGATGATGACTACACAATCAATTAGCTAAAGACATAGTCAAAATCTGTGTAGAAACTTAGGGAGAGATGAAAATCTACTTTAGAGATGGCACATTCAACTTACTCAATAAAGAAGTAATTGAAAATTACTCAACAGTAGAGTTTGAAAGAGTAATTAGTTTGATGAATGGATATTTTTACTAGGATGATGAAGACTGAATTAGCTGGAAGATTAAGAGAAAGAGATGAAAGGCATGCAAGGGAGAAGGCTGGGATGGAAGCAAATAAGATGAAGTATGATAAGGAAATTTAAATGTTTGAGCAAAGGTCAAATGAGCTAAAAGCTAAAGGGCCGAGTAGAGTTTCTCCTGATGGTGTGTTTCTGAATGTCAAGACTCATAAATTATAAAGGTACATGATAAAATATCTTGACATTTACTCACTAAATGAATGGCTCAAAATGGTGGAAGCTGTAGGAGGGACTGAAATTGTTGAAGAACTTGAGTGCCTTGTCAAATTCAAGAATTTGATTAGAGAACAACCAGGATATGAAAAATTTAAATGATTCTACAATTTAATTCTGAATGTAACTGCAAGAATGTATAAAGCATTTACTTTGTCAATCTGTCAGTCTTTTATTTTAATTTTAGCTTGGGGTTAGTCTTGTTATCAGGCATGAATTTATGACAAGTTATCTTCTCACAAATTGGGGGGGGGGTATTGAGCAAGACATGTCTGTACATAACAAGACTAAGTCACTTTGACAACCCTAAGAATCAATTGTATGATAATCTCATTATATTTTGTATTTTTATTTCTTCGGTCTGTAAAAATATTAAGGAGATTAGACTAGAGGAATTTATATTCACAATCATCAAGCTAAGGAATAAATTGTGGAAGAAGATCAATCATGATCATACCTCAGAGAGAAGTGTAGAAGCTTGAATTTGAATAATGTTATTTTCGCAAAAATGTTCTAAGTCACATATCGACAAGTCATAGATCAAAAAGTATAGAGATGTATGTCGAGAAGTCAAAAATGACTTATAGAGAAGTCCAAAAAGATATCGACAAATCAGTCTGCTTGTAGAGAAGTCAAAATATCGATAAGTCAAAAAGTCGATGTAAAGAACTAGAGACATCGATAATTTAAAATCTACTTGTAGAGAACTGTGGAGATATCGATATGTCAAATCTACTTGTAGAGAATTGCAGATATCGACAAGTCAAAAGCCTTTGTAGAGAATTGGAGACATCGACAAGTCAAAATCTACTTGTAGAGAACTAGAGATATCGATAAGTCAAAATCTACTTGTAGAGAACTGTAGATATCGACAAGTCAAAAGCCTATGTAAAGAACTGGAGATATCGACAAGTCATTCTACTTGTAGAGAACTGGAGATCTTGACAAGTCATAATACTTCTAAAGAAGTAGAGATATCGATAAGTTATTCTACATATCGATATGTGACTTCTCTATACATAAAATAGATCTCGACAACAGCTTCAAAATTCAGAATACTGGTAACTTGAAGATCCAAGATTATCAGTCAATAAATAATTATATCATTGAATTGGAAAATCTACAAATGCAGCTTCAAGGGTCAAGATGATCTGGACAAATGAGGGTCACAAACCTGTTAGATTGTATGAAAATTTGTTGCACTAAAAGTGGAAATAAACAAATAGACTTTACAATATGTGTTAGTCCATTTTAGTGTAATCTTTGTAAGTTGTGCATGTTATTCTATAAAACATGTCACAGTCCTTTGTTTAGGTGTAACAAAAACATATCTAGAAATCTTGTATTCTCTAAAGAGAATTAACTGAGTTCTTATTTTCATGAACACAGATTTATAGCACAAACAAATTTGAATTAATATAAATCAAATGAGTTTTGATAAATTACTTGTATTTTTACATTCAGTTATTTGTCACTATAGATTCAAATCTAGTTGTTAAGTTCCAAAAACCAAAAACCTAATATGTTAATCAAAAAAATCAAGAAAACACATTCACCACCCCCTCTGTATTGCACTTCATACCCAACATTGATTATTATATATTAAGTTGATTTTGGCTTAAAGGTTTTACCTTTCACTTGAAAGAGTTTTTCTTGTTTCAAGCACCTAGGATTTTTTTTTCTAGTTGAATTTGGTTTTTATGTAATTTTTTATTCAGAGTAGGTTTTTATGTAATTTTATATATGGATTAGGTTTTTTATGGGTTTTCAAGTTGGATTCAAATATTAGCTAGGTAGCTGATTTTGAATCTGACTGGGATTCCTAATAGGCTTAGGTTATTTGCCTAGCATATATATACCCATATATCGTAAACTTCGAGCACGTAATTTGATGAGTTTAAAATCGTGAGTTTATACTTGCAAAACTTTGAAAGTTGGTGGTTAATTCCTTTATACTTTCTTATCCAGATTTTGTTTAGTTTGTAAGTGATGAAATTCTTTAAGCAATCTAAACAAATCGATCATTTACTTTTATTTCTTTGTTATTAACTTATTTATAGAAGTAAGCTAAAATTATTTTTTCACAACAAATCTTGTCTACATTGAAAATATATATCAAGATTACACAAATTATTACAGGTCAACTAATTCTTAGGATTGTCAATATGACTTAGTCTTGTTATGTTAAGTCATGTCTTTCCCAACAATTTAATAATGTAAAAAAAGTTAATTATTAATAAGAAGTTATTTTTGAAATTAAAATAATTAGCCTTTGATATGGATAGAAAATACATCCTAAAGATATTAAATATCGTATTAATTACACATGGGCTTCTTCCTGAAGTCCAGTACAGACCTGTCTGGTCCGAGCTTGTAGCATACTCAAGATGACCCATGTAGACAAGGTCCACCAACAGAGGTCGTCAAGGTCCACGAACACAAGCTGTTCCCGGAATAGGCCCAGTTCGGCTGGAAGAGCAGAGACATGTATCCTAAACGGACTCAAAATCCTACACAGAAGGTTCTGGAGTTCCTTCCCTTATAGGACTCCTAACCACCATCTAAGTTGGAGACTTGTCCACCAAGTATCTTACACAAGTCTAACCCTAGACTCACCTCTATATAAAGGGCTCTACCCCTCAACTTAGAACTACGTTTTTGGCTTGATTCTCTATCACACAGAGATACGTGTTACAAGGACCGATAGTCCTGAACGCAAGAGTAGCCATTAAAGCTCGAAGCTCACAAACCCTAGCATTAAATACTAACGCACTCTAGGTTATGAACTAATCGTTATCATGGGGTTCTAATGGATTTACTTATAGATTTCAATAGTTAACTTGTTTCAATATCTTAGTGTGTGGTGATTGTATAATATCCTAGTATTGGTTGTGCTTATTCGTCTTATGAGCGTCGCAAACTTATAAGATAGTGTGTAATCTCTATTGAAGCGACAGTGAACATAGAGGTTTAGAACTTGCCATGCTAGCATAGGTTCATGTATTTATTATGTATGATTCGTAGGTAATTTTACCCATCTTACTTGCCCTATGTATTCACGATAGATAACTTGCGCATTAAACCTTTATGTTGTCAAATTCTATAGACATATAGGGTCTCAATATAATTGGTGTCTATTAAGCTTCTATCTCTTTTGTGGATGTCTGGTAGTAGGGTATTCGTACAACGAAAGTTGGTGTTTACTAGTTTCGTGTTATCTGATTAGTTGTCATCACCATTGCATGTTAAGGTTAAGAACAACGACTTTGAATGAAGTAGTAATGAAGTTAGAATCTCATATTCGTCTCATATAAGTAATTCAACCTAAATTCTCCTACTTAATGCTATTTAGTATAATCTCTTAGTTTAATCAAAACCCAATTTGTTATTTGTCTTAACATTGAACGATAGCCATATCATTGTTGCATAAGTGCATAAATTAAACTTAACCTAAACCAGTCTCCGTGGGAACGAACTAGAAAGAATTCTATATTACATGCGAACGAGTATACTTGTGTGTAATTTTAGCGTGTGTTTTCGTCCAAACATAACCCCGGAAGGAGGAGAGAAGGAGAAGGATAAAGAAACAACCCTGAAAGAGTATTTGGTTCTCCAGTCTTAAGAGCGTCCAAAAAAAATCTAGTGGTGCAGGCCTAGTCTTGCAAAGCCCTGATGGGTTTATGATTGAGTATGCTTTGAAGTTGGATTTCCCAACTACGAACAATGAAGCAGAATATGAAGCATTGATAGCAGGCTTAGGCTTGGCTAGAGCCGTGAGGGCCAAAAACCTAAAGGTCTGTGGAGACTCAAGACTTGTAGTTGCTCAAGTTAATGGAGAGTTTGAGGCCAAAAATAATACTATGGCCAAGTACCTGAATGTTTTAAAGGGAATACTGACTCAATTTGATGAATGGTACGCAGAGCATGTTCCGAGAGAGGAGAACACTACGGAGGATGCCTTGTCTCAGTTCGCCTCGTCTGAAATCGAGAACTATCCGAGAAGTATCTACTTCCAGGTCTTGAAGACCCCTATTATTCATGTCATAAATCTGATAGCACCGGTTGGTATGACAGGTTATTGGATAGACCCGATCAAGACCCACTTAGAGACTGGGTGGCTCCCCGATGATGCCCAGGAGGCACGCAAGCTATCGGTTAGAGCATTGAGATATTTATTGATTGAAGGCCTTCTCTACAAAAGGTCCTTTATTATTCCGTACCTGAAGGGATTGAGACCTCTTGAAGCAGATGCATTTAAAGAAGCCCATGAAGGGATTTGTGGACAACACTTGGGGGAAGGGCCCTCGCTCACAAGATAACTCGGTTGGGATTCTACTGGCCAACTATGCTAGCCGATGTAAAGGTTTATGTGAAGAAATGTGACAAGTGCCAGAGGCACGCTCCATTAGTACGACCGCTCCCAGAGAGGCTTACATCTATCAACACACCCCTCCCTTTTGTAATGTGGGAAATGGACATACTTGGACCATTTCCTGTAGCATCGGGACAGAGGAAGTTCATTGTGGTAGCCATAAACTACTTTACAAAGTGGATTGAGGCTAAAGCACTATCTAAGATTACCACCAAGAAAATTGCCCAATTCTTCTAGGAGAATGTGATATACCGATTTGGAATCCCACGCATCCTTGTCACGGATAATGGGTGACAATTTGTAATGCAGAGTTCAGAGAGTACTGCGATGATAACAACATAGAGCTTCACTTAACCTCGGTTGCTCACCCACAAGAAAATGGGCAAGCGGAAGTTGCCAACATAATCGTCCTTGATGGACTTTCGAAAATGGTCGAATTCTCAAGAAGCACTTGGGCAGATGATTTGCTGCTTAGACTATGGGCGTATCGCACCACCTGTAAAGTGACTACCGATGCTACCCCGTTTATGCTGGCTTACGGAGCCGAAGCCGTGGTGCCCCTCGAGATCACACATGGATCCCCTAGGATCCAAGCTTACGAACCAGAGACCAACGAAGAAGGCATGAGGCTCGCTCTAAATCTCATTGATGTGGTCAGAGATGAGGCCAACGCCCGCAATGCAGAGCATCAATGAAGAGTGTAACGCCCCCAAATCCGGGGTTAGAGGATTTGGTCGTCACTATAAAACCTCAATCCAAATTAACCTTTTAAATCAAAATGCAAATACCAGCGGAAGATATTTAAAATCTATGACCCCAAACTAATCCAAGATCTTTTAAGGTTACAATTCTAGAAACAAGAATTCCAAATTCCACCAATATATTTTTCTCTTTCTTTTAAAACTCTTTTTAACAATTCTAACTCAAAATTAACCCACTAGTATTACTTCGAAAAGAAGTATACTAGGCCCAACTATAAAATAACGCAATTATAATATAATATAATATAAACAACTTTACACAATAGAACTTACACTAGCCCGCAAACCCTGGGCAAACCACCTTCCAAGAGTTTCTTCTTTGCTTCCTCGAATTACGCGGCTAAACAACGCAAGTTAATCCTCATTGGAGGTTAAATTTAAAAACAGGCAAGTATGAGCGAAAGAAATGCTCAGCAAGATCATTATAGCAAATATAGGGTCATTTTGATATAAAACCAACATCTGTAATAGCGCAGAACCTTTTAAAATCATAATTGCTGAAACATAAAATTTGTTAAAGAATCAGATAATTATTTCTCACTGTATTCAAAACTCTTTTTGATATTTTCGAGCGAAATGCTTCAGCAATACTTTAAATCTTGACGAGAATAAAACTCGTAAAACTGTGTTTATGGAAATATCGTAAACAATACTAACAAGAAGCAATGATTATGGTTTGAATCATAAACTTTATTCAAAACCGAACTCTTGATATTAATATTCATTTTGATGTCATATCAAATTAGATATCAATACGAACTTTAATGTTCACAACCTACCCGCGCTAAAATAGGGAAGCGAACATCAATCATCTGCATTAATACCACCTTTGATAATTAACAACAACTTAAATATCAACATCAATCAGCAACCGAATTAAAACTGTATTCCACCTTTATTCAAAACCAAATAGTTGATAAATAATTCCTTATAAAGATCATCAAAAGTAATATAATACTTTAGATTGGAATTCTCGAACGACGGTGTGTTGCCGCCGGTGATCAGCCGCGGAGCAACACCGGTATGCCGAAGCATATCCAACTAAATAAATGGGGCACCCAAGGCATATATCAGCCTAAAGGTATTATATCCTGTATAATACCTAAATCTCCGTTGGACCGCCGCCACGGCCTCTTACGCAATTTATGATCATCCAATCTTAAAACCTTTTATTTAGAGGGGTCATATCATAATACTCGACACCCTTATCAAATTTTATTCGCCCATTCACTTGGGCAGAAAACCCAAAACAACATCATTTTTTTCAAAATCCAAAACATTTATAAATCCGATAATTGGATAAGTAAAAACACTTGACTATTATGAACATAGAATAACAGATAAGTATTTGCATAATATGCATTTAATTCAGCAATATGTAAAACATTTATCTATTCTTAAATGGGAATAGGGAAAGCGATACTTGCATAATAAGATTCAAAATAAATATCACTTGAACAATAAGTGATGATAGGGATACTTGCCTTTGAGTTTTTAGCAGTTAGCCTACTCGCAAAGACGCATATATCTCAGTCTGGCATCTCAAGGCACTTCCATCTTTTACTTCGCTAAATCTCTGATCTGCTGCTCATGCAGTGCTGCAACCCATTATTCCATACTATTCGACTCTAGTCTTCATCCATTCCATCTGGTCCTGATCGTCTTGAAAGACTCGTATCTATAATTAAAAGATACAACTTTAATCGTCTAAACGATAATTACTCGACGAATTGCGCGTCAAAACCCTATTGTCTACCCATACGATAGCCCGCACATAAAGAAGACAGACAAACACAAGACCATTGACCCACTTACACACGTAATTCATATAACACGTAAGCACATAATCCACGTATCACATAATTCATATAACACAGGACTCGGTTCATCGAAAGGTTAGACTCGGTACATTTAAAACTAAAATCGGGTCAAAATACGACTTTTAGATAAATAAGCGACTCAGAACTGACTTGCAAAACAAGCGACCTTTCGAAACAAAAGAATTTGTGTCTCAAAAGTATTTTAATGAAAGGAGAATATTTTTTTTGAGTCTAGATGCGTTCGCTTCGTATTAAACGGATAAACAGTCTATTTATTACGAATAAAATAAGAATAAATCAAAACGGACTTTTCCCGGGGTCATACCCCTCAAAATTTTTGAAATTATAAATATTTTCAGTCTATTTATTTATTATAAATAATTGAATCAAATTATGATTTTCAAAAATAATAAAAAATAATAATTTGAAATTGAAATAAATATTTTAGAAAAACTTTTGAAATAACGTCTTTGTAAAATGGAGTTTTCCGGGGGTCATACCCCTCAAAATCAATCCCAAACAACACAATCCAACTATACTCTAATAAAAATCAATAAATTTAAAACACATGATAATTTATATTTGCACGTATAAACACGCCAGAAACAAAAAACACATCCAAAAGCGACTTCTACAACAACTTCTGAAATTTATGAAATAAATATATAAACACTAACATGCTATAATATACACAAGTACGAAGGAGGAATTTCGAAATCGTTACCCAAAATAAATTCTGATCACCCCAAAGAGAATATCTGATGTCCGGAAAATATCTCCAGAAAAATCCGAAATTAACAGCGATAGATATATACACGTTGAGGTGCCATGTGGAGTAATCAACATCGTCAAACTCCTTTTCCATACCCCAAAAATAAAGTAAAACAGAAAATATGCTCCGCAAATTTTCTTCTCGAAGCGCTGATCATTTATATATATACCAATTGAAATTTAGATGTACGGTTTCTAAGATATGAATTTTTGAAAATTAAAAGTATATATAAGTATAGGGAAGAGGAGAGACAGCGACGGGTAAAAGACAGGAAAAAGGAAAGACAAGGGGAGGGGTTTGTTTACTTGAATGAAATAAAACGTGGGGGTGTGGTGCATGGCGTTAGGACTCAGGAGGGGGTGACTTTTGTTAGGTCACACAACACTGTAGAAGGGGGTTGAATACAGTGTTTAATACAATCAAGTCGATTTAGAATTCAAGTAACAGAAAACATATGTATTCGATATAATGAACTCTATTACAATGGAACTGTTCTCTCTCAGTGATGAACAAATATCACGAGAGCTGCTAGGTTACAATATATGATCTTCTCAATAATGATAACACATATAGTGTAAACCTATATCTGTGTTTATATAGTACACAGTTACAAAATAACATCTAATTGATATGGAATATAATTTTGTCTCCTAAAATATATCAATCAGATATCTTATATAATTCTTTCAGTCCTTTAACTCTTTCCATACATATCTTCTTTTTGTATTAGTCTCGATCTTCTTTCCTGTAAATCGGCTTCCTTTCTTAACTGTTAGTCCTCCCGTACTTAAGTTCTGATATGACCTTAAGTCCTGATATGACATTAAGTCCTGACTTCCAGTAAGTACTGATTCCAGTAAGAACTGATATTTCCTGTTTATTAAGATCTGAAAACTAAACATGAAATACATTAGACATGACATCTCAAATATATCCAACAATCTCCCCCAACTTGTAAATTATGCAAGAATATACAAGTTAATAGATTTGATGATGTCAAAAACATTTAAGTTCAAATGCAATAAGAGTTTAATAAGACTATCAATTACAACTCACAGAACATCCAGCTTTACTAACATCACTGGATCAATCTGAATCCATAATGATTCTTAACAAAATCTTTCACCGGCTTATCTTCAGCTTTCCTCAGAACTTCAACTAACTGTGTTTTGACATGCATCAGTTCTTCTTCTTTACTATCACCAATCTGATAAATGGCTGTTCTGAGAGCTTGAATGGATATTCTTTCAAGTCCATCACCAAGTCTGATAAATTTAGGATGTGAAGAGTTTTCATTATAACATAAGCATCTTCCTTTCAGAATAACTTCCACCTTAGCAGAATTCTTCAGCATAGGAATTTCTCTTCCATCATCTTCAGTAATCATTGGACTGTAATAAGAAGTCTTTGTACCAGAGATTCTGAGTAGGACTCTTATAGCCTTCAAAATGTATTCTGACCATCTTCTTGTAACATCAGATTTTACTTCCAGAAGATAGTGAATATGTTGAAGTTCTCTGACAGACTTCTTTAGTACATCAATATCAGCTAGTCTATAAGTCCTTCCATCATTGAGAAATAAGATCAATTTCTCTTTTAGATTCTCCTTATCACGAGCATCTATCACAACTTGAGCAGACAACACTTTGTCAAGGTGCTTTTGTTTGATTTGTTCATATGGTTTGTCTGTCAATATGAAAGGATCTCTTAGAGTAACTTCTACTCCTGTTTGAATCTTCTCTTCGTCAGAACCTAATCCAGCTCTATCTCTAGGTTGCTTGGCTCTCAACCCAAATGTAACGAGTTGATTAATCATGAGATTGGATTTTGGTTCAACTGGAGTAGCTTTCTTCCATAACAGCTTCTTCTTATTAGCAATTGTCATTTTATTCAAATCAACTTGAACATTGTCAGTAGTTGATGTCTTGATAGCTTGATCAGAATTTGTTGTTTCTTCTATAACTTGTTGTCCTTCATTCTGAATAACTTGAACAATGTCAGAGGTTGTTTTAGATTCTTCAATTATCTTTCTTCTTTTCAGAATTTGAACAGTTTCATCTTCAACAAGATTATCATCAGTTACTTGAACCATTTTGTACACTGGTTTCATCAGAACTTGAGGAATTTTCATTTCCAGTGACTTGGTTGGTTCATCAACTTTTCCTTTCCCTTTGTCTTTGGGATCACTCTCAGTCTGTAATCTAGTCTTGAACTTTGAAATTTCAGAATTTGACTTCTCCTTGATCACAATGCCTCTTTCCTTAGGCCTTGGAGGTTTCTTTGCATCAAAAGCTTTAGACTTAAGATTTGTCTTCTCAGTTGCAAATTTAGCTTCTTCCTCCTTGAGAGCTTCTAAATCCATTCCTGGATTGTGTTTCAGAAATAATCTTCTTGTTATCTCCTCATCAAGTGTTTGTATTTTAGGATCTTTGTAATAAATAGCAGTCTGCTTCCCTTTTAGCTTCAGAGTTTGCATAAACTTCTGAGAGTCTTTTGATCTTGAATGAATTAGAATATCAGAACTTGACATCAAACTTTGTTTATCAGCACTTGACTTCAGACTTTGAGCATTCACAACATCAGAACTTGACTTGTTCTGTATAAAAGATTTTCCTTGAACTTTTCTTTGACCTCTGCTCTTTTTAGAGTTTCCCTGGTCATCACCTTTATCATCCTTCTTCTTCAGTACTTGAGTAGGTGAGCATTTGGACTTAACTCCCTTCTCCCCCTTTTTGGCATCATCAGGAAGTAAGAGAGAGAGAATAAGTTCAACTGAAGATTGGATTTCATCCAATTGAGCTTTCTGAGAAGCTTGATTTACCAGAACCTCAACAATTTGGGCATGTTGCTCCTCTTGAACCTTCTCAATGGCTTCAATTTTCTCAAGAGTAGGTCTGACATACCTATTCTTGTCAAGCTTGAGCTGTAGATCTAGCTTAGCAGCTTGTTCCTTGAGTGTATCAAACTTAGTATGAGTAATAGAATGTAGACCATGAATAGCTTGTTCCTTGAGTGTATCAAACTTAGTATGAGTAATAGAATGTAGACCATGAATACTTCTTGTACTCATAGCTGTAACCTTTATTTGAGTCTTGAAATCAGAATTTGATAATAACTCATCAGCTTTTGTTACATGCTCTGTCAGAATTTTGGTGCATGGAATAAAATCTGAGTCATTCCACTTCTTGGTCCACTCAACTCCCCTGTGAGTTTCTTCCCAAGGTACAGGAGCATCCTGTCTAACAAATTTCTTCACCAAAGCTTCCTTTCCCAGAATAGGAACTGGAGTTTCAACAAAAATACTGTCTCCAGAACTTGAGGAAGTTTCATCATTTTCTGACAGTACAAGAGTGTGTGATGCAACTGGAGATTCAAGAATAACATCATCTAAATTCTGATCATCAGAATTTATCTCCAGAGCTGATCTCTTTGATGTAGATGGTAACTTAGCATCTAAGATTGGAGATTTGACTGTAGATGGCTGACCTTCAGTAGTTGGAGCTTCAAGATAAAGAACTTGAGGTATATTCAAATTGTGAATATCTGTCTCAAAGTTGTCAGTTTGTTCTTTAGCATCGTCTGTAGATTTTATTGGAGAGTCAGGAGGTGTTACCACTGTATCAATAGCAGTGTTTGTGGCTTGAGCTGGAGAAATCAGAGCTTCAATAATGATTGGCTCTTGTGAGATCAGAGATTCCTGATCCATTTCCTCTGCTTCTTCATTATCTTCTGATGAAGATTTAGCCAAATACCTCCTAACCTTCATTTTCTTTAATCTCCTTGACAAAGAAGGAGTTGCTGTTGCAGCATCAGAATTTACAAATTTCCTTGTCAAAGTATCAAAACTTTGAGCTGCTGTTTCTTTCTGAGAAGTAACATTCTCAGCTTCATTTATCACAGGTTCTGATGCAGGAACCTGTGCTTCAATTGTGTCCTCATCACTATCAGATTCATCTCTAAGAATTATCTTCCTTCTCTTTTGTGGAGGTTGAGGAACAGACTTTGTCCTCTTTGTCCTGGAAGATGAAGATCTGATGGTATGTGCTGATGATTCAGGTTGAGATGATTGAGTTGATGGTTTGAAAGATGTCCTGATGGTAGATTTTGGTTGTGGTTGAGAAGTTTGAGGTGTTTGGGTAGTGGTGGTAGGTTCTGATGGTTGAGGTTCAGATGGTTGAACATCAGGATATAATGCAGTATAAGTAACTGGGTCATAGGTTATTAAGGCCTGTTTGACAGTTAAAAGAACTCGGAGGGGTCTTAACACAGCCTTCTTATTATCAGTAGATAATAAGTCATTAAAAGCTCTTTTTGCTAGTCTAAAAGATAGAATTAATTCACTAGCAGATTGGGGTTTATCATTACAATAAAAACTATAAATAAGCTGACAGAATCTAGCAAAATAGACAGTATTCCTATCTCCAGTCATCCTATCCCCAATAAAACCTAAAACAACACTTGCATAATCAAAATCAGTTTGATTAATGAGAGCATACCCGATTTGTTGACTGAGTATGGGGATTGCATCAAAATTAGAACATTTGTTGGCAAAAGCCTTTATAATGCAGTCGAATAAGAAACTCCATTCCCTCCTAATGTTGGATCTCTTCAACTGTCCCAGCTTCGCCAATGTCTTTTCAAACCCCATACTGGCCATTAGATTTTGAAGAACTGGCTCCTCAACAGTTGAATAAACGCAGTTCTTAGGTAGCTGTAGTGCTTGTCGAACCGTGGCCAATGTCACCACATGTTCATCCTCCCCTGTTGTAAAGATAATACTTGGGGACCCTTGAGCAACTCCATCATCATAGATTCCACTTCTCCAAAACTCCAGTACTTGGATTCCAGAGACTGCGTCAGGTTGAGTCAGAGCGTACCCAATATCAGAACTAGCAAGAAACACCTGAATAAAGTGAAGTTTCGATGGAGCTTCAACCTTGCTAAGAATAGACGCATAGTTGTTGCGGACAAACTCAGCTCCATTAAAAATCAATTCCTTTGGTGTCATCTCTGTTAGAAATTAAGTGAGAAAGAGAGAGTGTTTGCAAGGTGTTTGATAAAAGTCCTGTAAGAAAACGCTTCAGAGAATATTAGAGAGAGAGAGAGAATAAGAGAGATTAAGAATAGAAAATTAAATAAAAGATTAAAAAATCTTTTTAACTCCCTTATATGTACTCTCTCCACTCAACAGTTATATTTTTGAAGCATGGGATACACTTTACACCTGGCAATGTCTGAACAGTCAGTAAACGGTTAGAACATGAGTTAATGGGCACGTAAAATAAGCAATAATTACCGTGCACATGCAGTTTTCCAGGAGCAACACGTTGACCATTAACCCATAAGGATTATGACTATTTTTTATTTTACCCAAATATATTCTGATTTAAATATGAATGTTTCAGATTTTACCACAAATAAGTCAAGTAAAGAAAAATGCCATGTAAGCATCAAAGATTTCATCAGGATTTAATATCAGAACTTAACTTATATCAGATTTTACTAGTCATCAGAATTTGGCTTCTGTACTCAATAAGTGAATGTTTGTTGCTGTAATTCTCCGTACAAAGACTGACTTGTTTTCTTCAGAGTTTAATCATCAGAACTTCCATCAGAACTTGTCCTCAGAATTTATGCAAATGACACTTAACTGTTTGTCAAAAACAACTTAATCACTACAGTAATTTTCATCATTCATATGGAGTGAAAGTGTGTGCATTTAGAAAAATATCAGATAAAAATTAAAGTATGATAAACTTCAGTACATCTTAGAAATAAGGCATAACTCAGAAAAGTGCTTAAAATCTGTCATCAATCATGAAGTCTACTATTAGAACAAATTTATGCATGAGTCCACCGCAACTGTTTGTGCTCATTTTATGCATCTTTTGAAATTCCTTTTTACAGTGGCTTCTCAGTGTAAGTGAGTCACGACTGCTTATCAGAATTTATGCTGTTGTCAGAGTATTTCTCCAGTAATCAGAGAATGTGAAAAGTCACCACGAAATTTTATTTGCTTTTCTAATGCTACTTAATACCAGCAATGCACTTAGGTCTTCCCTTCCATATATTTACTCTAGATCTCAAAGGAGTACCTGACTTTTATTCTTTTTGTTTTTGATAAGTGAGGCTTATTAGCATGTAGTTCATCCTTAAGATTTACTGACATCAGAATTTGACAGATAAGAAACAAGATTCTAGTTTGTGACTTAGTAATAAGATACACAAAGTAAACTTAACTAAGCTCAATATCAGAATTTGCTTATGTTAATGAGTTTCCACATGAACAAATAATCCAAACATGGGATTTCTAGTATGTTAAAGACTACTAGGTCACCATCTAACACAGTTATCCTCATTGGATTGAATAGTCACAGAACATTCAAAACACTTATCAGAGTATATAGATCCACATTAGATAACAATCAACATTTAATGAATTTACAAATTAAGCACAAATTATATAGAGATAATTCAATCTGTAAATACTGATCATAAAGTCTGATGCATGAGAACAAAAACTAAGCAGATGTAGAGAAAGAACCTGAAACCACTCCAAGTTCATTTACCAATCTTATAAAAGTAGCTTCACATAATGGTTTTATGAAGATATCTGCTAGCTGTTGATCTATTGAAACAAAATACAATTCCACTGTACCTTCATCCACATGTTCCCTTATGAAATGGTACCTAATGCTGATATGCTTTGTCATTGAGTGTTGAACTGGATTACCTGTCATAGCAATAGCACTTTGATTATCACAGTAAATAGGGATTTTAGATAACCCATAATCCAGTAACTGATTCTTCATCCAAAGAATCTGTGCACAACAGCTTCCTGCAGCAATATATTCTGGTTCTGCAGTTGATGTGAAAAATGACTTCTGTTTCTTGCTAAACCAAGAAACCAATCTGCCTCCAAGAAATTGGAAGCTTCTACTAGTGCTTTTCCTGTCTATTTTGCATACTCTGTAGTTAGTGATATCTACTGATTTACGAGTATCCTTATCTAACTTGGTTGCAGTGGCCATGGAAGTGGCTGTTGTTGAACTATCTTGCATTCCAAACTTCTTCAGTAAGTTTCTGGTGTACTTGGATTGACAGATAAAAGTGCCTTCTTCATTTTGCTTGACTTGAAGGCCAGAAAATAGCTGAGTTCTCCCATCATACTCATTTGATATCTTGACTGCATTAGCTTTGCAAACCTCTCACAAAGTTTGGCATTTGTAGAACCAAATATGATATCATCAACATATATATGTACCAAAAGTAAGTCCTTTCCATGGTTGAGGTAGAATAAAGTCTTGTCAATTGTGCCTCTGTGAAATCCACTTTCCAGAAGGAATTGAGCTAAAGTCTGATACCATGCTCTTGGAGCTTGCTTAAGGCCATAAAGTGCTTTGTCAAGCCTGTAGACATGATTGGGAAATTTAGTATCTATAAAGCCTGGAGGTTGTTCAACATATACCTCCTCTTCCAATCCTCCATTGAGAAAAACACTTTTTACATCCATTTGAAAGACTTTGAACTTTTTGTGAGAAGCATAAGACAAAAAGATCCTTATGGCTTCTAATCTAGCAACTGGTGCAAATGTTTCATCATAATCAATACCCTCCTGCTGAGAGTAGCCTTTAGCAACCAGCCTTCCTTTATTCCTTGTAATTATGCCATCACTGTCAGTTTTATTTCTGAACACCCATTTTGTGCCCACAACGGATCTGTTCTCTGGTCTTGGCACTAGGGTCCAGACTTTATTTCTTTCAAATTTATTTAACTCTTCATGCATTGCTTGCACCCAATCAGGATCTTGAAGAGCTTTTTCCACTTTCTTTGGTTCAGTCTGAGATAGAAAGGAATGATAGAGACATTCATTTGAAGTTGCAGTTCTAGTTGTGAAACCTGCTTCAGGATCTCCAATGATTAAATCAGGTGTGTGTGCTTTAATCCACTTCCTTGCAGATGGAAGTTGATCTCTAGAACTGGATCCTCCCCCATGATCCATGCTGTCTCCATCAGCAGTTTCTGATGCTCCCCCTGTAGTTATGCTCTCCGAGACTTCAGAATTTGAGTTTGATTTTTCAGGAGTTGAAGAATCAGAGCTTCCAACATTATCAGAATTTGGCTCATCAGAACTAGATAAATCAGAGCTTAAAGAGCCAGTGTCAGATTCCGATGCTTCTCGAGTGTCTTGAGATGTGGTAGGATCTTCAGCTTGCTCCCCCTGGACATGTGCATTTTCCTTTGGAGTTGTTACCACAGTTTCAATGACATCAGAACTTAAACTGTCAGAACTTACAGGAACATGATTTAAGTCACTAGAATTTACAGAATCAGGATTTAAATCTTTATTCTCAAATCTCAGCTGATCATGATCATTGAAATCTTCAAGTCCAGTAATCTTCTTATCATCAAAAGAGACATTGATAGATTCCATGACAATCCTTGTTCTTAAATTGTAGACTCTGAAGGCTTTTGTGGAAAGTGGATATCCAACAAAAATTCCTTCATCAGCTTTTAGATCAAATTTTGACAGCTGCTCAGGATGAGTCTTAAGAACAAAACACTTGCAACCAAATACATGAAAGTATTTCAGATTTGGCTTCTTTTTCTTCACCATTTCATATGGTGTTTTTCCATGTCTGTTTATGAGTGTAGCATTCTGTGTAAAACAAGCAGTCTGCACAGCTTCAGCCCAAAAATAGGTTGGCAGCTTTGCTTCATCAAGCATTGTTCGTGCAGCTTCAATGAGAGTCCTATTCTATTCTTTCGACAACTCCATTTTGCTGTGGAGTTCCAGCTGCAGAAAATTCCAGTTTGATTCCATGTTCTTTGCAGAACCCTTATATGATTGAATTCTTGAACTCAGTGCCATTATCACTCCTTATTATTTTAACAGAATCTTTGATCAATTTATCCAGCTTTCTGACATGATCAGTTAGAGTAAATGCAGTTTCATTCTTCTTGTGCAAGAAGTACACCCAAGTGTACCTTGTGAACTCATCCACTATAACCATAGCATATTTCTTCTTTGCAATAGACATGACATTGACTGGACCAAATAGATCAACATGCAGTAGGTGATAAGGCTCAAGAATTGATGATACAGTTTTTCTCTTGAAAGAAGATTTTCTTTGGTTTGCCTTTTGACATGAATCACAAAGGCCATCAAGAGCAAAAGCTGACTTTGGCAGTCCTCTCACGAGATCTTTCTTTACAAGCTCATTTATATTGTTGAAATTTAAATGAGAGAGTTTCTTATACCAATTCTACCTTTCTTCAATTGATTCTCTACTCAACAGATAGATTGCAGAACCATCAGTACTTGTTGAAAGTCTGGCTTCATAAATGTTACCATGCCTGTTACATTTCAGAACCACTTTGCCTGTAGAATTACTTATAACTTCACAGTGTTCTTCAAAGAAATCCACATGATAACCTCTATCACAAATTTGACTTATACTCAACAGATTGTGTTTAAGTCCTGAGACAAGAGCTACTGTTTCAATGATGACATTCCCAAGATTGATCTTGCCATATCCCAGAGTTTTTCCCATGTTGTCATCTCCATAAGATACTCCTGGGCTAGCTTTCTCCACAAAGTCTGATAGCAGGGCTTTATTTCCAGTCATATGTCCTGAACATCCACTGTCCAGAACTAGGATGTTCTTCCAAATGATCAGATGATACAGGGAAATCAGGATCTGCCATTGCCATTGTCTGGAAATCACGTCGCAAGTTAAGAATCCCGAATCGCAACACGAATCGTGCTAGAGACCTACTATACAATCACACTCAACCTCACAACGTCTTAACTTTCTATTTCCTATTCCTAATCCTAATCCTCTACCCAATCCCGACAATCTAGGCTTGTTTCAGTGACTTATAACCTGTAGCTCTGATACCAACCTGTGGCGCCCTCCAAACCTGGGTCAGAAGTTTGGGGTCCACAACACATACACAATATATAAACCTGTATATGAGATATTATTTGCAATGACCATGCTTTACATAATTACGGATCACAACAGGTTAAAGTATGAAAACAAGCCACAACCTTAACTTTTATTACAACGTACCAAATCCCAACTAATTTAACTTACAACTGGTAATGAACTTATTCTTACAATCTTACTATCTCACTACCGTAATAAGCTCCTGCTAGCTCGATCGAACTCAATCTGGAATCCTAGCTCATACATTGAACTGGAAAACCTCGCTATCAACCGTGTCCTTCTTAACTGTATAATACATAAAGAGATTCGCAAGAGTGAGCTAACTAGCTCAGCAAGTCACAATAACAATAACTGAGGTTAATCAATGTTCAAACGAGATGATTCAGAGGAATCAAGTTTCTTATTAAACAATCAATAGAATTGGATATTCATTTTAAGTTTTAAAACCAAGGTTAGGCTGCTGATCAGTCACGCACTAACCCCGAGCAAGGCACACAGCTCTGCTCTACGAACTGGATCCAAGGCATACATTAGCCCAATTCGACCACGAATCTGGTCTGACCACGAATCTGGTCCATATAAAGAAAACTACCCAATTCTAAAGCAGTTCAATATGATAAACAATATAGTTCAATAAAACCGGATCATAATCAACAACAATAAAACATTTGCATAAGAACATGGTGAAAATTCATGAGTACCACAAGGGTATGTCAAAGTATATAAAAGAAATGGCCTCCAACCTGTAGGAGAATCGGGTATTAGATGAACAATGTTTTTACAAGGTTTTAGTTCTTTGATGTCACAAGGTATGGTTGAGTATAAAAGTTTTTGTATGTTTAAACAATTATGTTCCAGTGTTTGGTATATGATGGGTATATATTTGTGGAGTAGTATCGTATTTGTGTGGTTTAGTATCTGGTAAATCAACAAGAAATGGTTCACAAAGAATAAGGCTTACGACTCAAAGATCAAATGATGTGGCTCAGGTTCAAGGCTGAAGGATTCAAAGTATTTATAATATAAAACAGAGCTATTTTGAATACTTAACAATATGTTATGAGAAAATTTAGAAATATTTGCATTATATCTCGAAAAAGGTTTAGAAGTACTTGCCTTACAGGGCTTTACAACTAAAACTGATCAACTCTGAGCCGACTCTGATGCTCAGGCTTTAACGTCCAACCATTAGATCACATTAGATTCGAATTTGACACTCAGGTTTTTCAGTTCAAACTCTACGGAGCTCGTTGACTGACCACTAGGTTATCTTTAGTCCAACGTCCACTTTCGGTTTCCCGACTAAACCTACAGGGTCGAAATACTATATGTTAGACACCCAGTTATGCTTGACATATCCTCAATACCAATTCTACCCGAACGATAACAATCCTGACTCGTACTTATATACATTACTATAGTACACGCAACATACAGGATTCATATACCCAAACCTCGATTCAATATTCTTTTTCGGAGAACACATATACTTATCGTTTTAAAAAACAAATTGTCTGTTATATTTTACAGAATATTTATTTATAACTATATAACTATTTACATTCGACTGGTAGCTCCGATATGTTACAGGGTACATTCCCGAAAATCGGGCAACGCTTCCTTTGCTTATCTGACTACCCGTCGAATACAATTGACGTCAAATCAACAATAATCAAATTCACAACAACCACAATCCAAATATACAAATCCCAACCACCGATTTCAGTCAACAATATTACTCGCAAATTCACAAACACCATCTAAATACAGTTATTAATTATTATTCATGTTTTATAATTTTATTTTTATTTGTATTAGGACTCAGAATTAATTCATCACCGTCCACCATTAACTCATTTTAAAACTCATTGTCAATGACGGTAAAAATTTATTGGTGCCCGTTAAATTTACGGGTTTCCTAATAATTTCCACTGATAAATAAATTCTTGCACAAATATATCTTTATTTCATAATTCTTAATCAAATATACATTTTTCTGCAAAAATAAAGATTTAATCAATAAATCAAATTAAGCAGCAGTAAAAATAAAATATATATTCGAGCAACCACAGCACAGGACACGCGCACTTCACGCGCAGGCCACCTCGCCGGCCGGGGCACCCCCGGCCGGAAAACTAAATCGGACCTAGAGAAACAAGCGACACAACAAAATGGAAAATGAGCAGGAACACATGAATAACACCACACTGATACTATTTAGATGGCACATAATCACATGCACAAGCATATAGATATACGCCTAATCTAATCAATCAAGAACAACAACAAAAGTAACGATGATGGCCGGAGTTCGAAACGGCCGAAAAGAAAGAACAGGGCGGTACAACCCTGCAATTACCGGAAATAGGCACAACAGAAATCAAAAGGAACGGCGGGACCTGAGAATGCTAAGGCGCGGTGAAAAATCGCCGGAAACCGGCACAACGGCGGTGAAAGGGGAAGAGAAGCGGGACTAAAAGAAATGGGGGGCGGCTGATGTTTATTTATTTATTTCCTGTATAAAGAAAGCAGGAATCGTGTAACATATCTGGCTTAACACGTGTCCAATAAATGGACACGTATTCTCTTGTTTCGACTGAAATTCCAAATTTAACTTGCAATTACACAAATATCAATAAAATTCAAGGATAAAAATTATTCAGAGAATTTCCCAAAATAGTTTTTAAAATATCATAAATAATTTAAAGGTGATAAAATAATTTTTTCATAATGTTCCACTCATTTTTGGATCGCACTTTATACCAGAAAATTACAATTAAACGAAAAAATGTGCGGATGAATTTGATCCCAAAAATTACCAAAATAATTTTAAAATTCTCGGAATATTCCAAACTTAAATAAATACGCGTTTCATAATTTTTGAAGAATGCTGGAATTGAATACAGATTTTATAATTAAATGTAATCAGAAAATCTTACAGGGTTAAATAATTGATAAAATATTGATTTCTAAATTTTTTAAAATCCCAAAAATAATTATTGAAATTATAAAATTATAAAACTAATTTTAGGGACAATCCAAATATTTACAGATTTAAACTGTAATAAAATCATCTTTAAAAATAAAACAGAACAATATAACTCAATTTTTAACTACACATTCAATCCTTTACACCAATAAATCACAGACAAATAGTATATATCAACACACTGCTGCCAACACCAAGACACATATTTTACTTAATTAATAATTCCATAATTACATATTTAAATAATTAAAAAATACGCGAGTCGTTATATATAACATTTCTTTCTAGGAGCATTAGGAACAGGCATATAATTATTACTTTTATTCACACCCTCCTTTCCATTCCTATTTTTCCTAGCTGCTTTTACCTTGTTCACACTGCTAATCTCTTTCAACTTATGTTTAAGCTGCTTCTTTGTCATTAAGCCTATGTTGATTTCAGCTGGTTTATCCTGTTCTAATTTGTCAGAAGTTGACTTCTCCTTAACTTCTGTCACGGATTCTTTCATCTTTTCAGAATCAGACTTTACAGTTTTAGCTACAAACTTAACATGATTTACCTTTGGCTTAATAATTTGTTTAACAACAATTGGCTCAATTTGTTTAGTTCCTTTTTCACTTTTGTCATCTCCATAACCTAAGCCCTCTTTCCAGTTTCCACTACTTAGCAAATTCTGAGTTGTTCTGCCAGAGTTAGTCCAAGTCCTGATAATCTCTCTTTCCTTTTCTAACTCAGTTTTTAGAGATTTCTTCATTTTTAGCACTTCATCTCTAACATAAAAGGCATCATCTCTTTCTTTCTGAGTTTGATGGAACATGACTAACTCTTTTTCTAAATAATCATTCCTCTTTTTAAAAACAAGATTTTTAGAAGTTAATCTTTCACATGTTAAAGTTTGATCTCTGTAATTAATAAACATGGTTTTAAGATATGATCTCAACTCAGTAATATTATTAGTATGAAAAGCATAAGTTGTTTGAGGTACCTTTAACTCAGCAGCATCAGAACTGCTATCAGCATTTTCCATCAAGGCATAGTTCCCCTCATCTTCAGAATCTGAAGTGTCTGTCCATCTTTTCTTCTTTGTGACAAGAGCCTTGACTTTATCACTCTTTCCTTTCTTGCAGTCAGGAGATATGTGGCCTTTCTCACCACAGTTGTAGCATTTGACATTCGAGTAATCTCCTGTGTGAGACTTTCCTACTTTGCCTTCAGATTTTTTGAATCCCTTCTTATCAGAACTTCCACTTTTCCTGAAAAACTTCTTTCCCCTTCTAAATTTCCTGTAGGCTATCTTTGTGATACCCTTCACCATAAGAGCACACAATTTTATCATCTCTTTATCAACATCTACTTCAGGTAGACTTTCAGTTTCTGAATCATCATCATCAGTACTTGATGATTCTGAATCAGACTTTATAATGAGAGCCTTTCCTTTACCCTTCTTTGAGACAACCACTTTGGGGGATTCCTCCTCAGCCTTAAGAGCAACTGTCCTTAACTTTCTCCCATGTCTCTTGCTTCTTTGATCCATCTCAAGTTCATGAGTTTTGAGCATACCATAAATTTCATCAAGAGTAGTTTCATCAAGAGCATAGTTATCTCTTATAGTAGTTGACTTCAAATCCCAACTTTCAGGAAGAGCTAAAAGGAATTTAAGATTTCAATCTTCAAGATCATATTCCTTATCCACTAGTGACAGATCATTCAAGAGTTTGAAAAATCTGTCATATAAACCAGTTAATGACTCATCAGGTTTTGAGTCAAAGTGCTCATACTCCTGAGTGAGTATAGTCCTCCTGTTCTTCTTGATTGCATCAGTTCCCTGGCATCTTAACTCCAAGGCATCCCATATCTCCTTTACGGTCTTGCAGTGAATTACCCTGTTTGATATGACATTATCAATGGCACTAAGCAGCAAATGCCTTACCTTTGCATCCTTGGAAATAGATGAGATATCTTCAACTGTATACTCACTTTTCTCCTTTGGTACAGTCTTTGCTGGCTGAACTGCAACTATAACAGAGAGCTTGGTTGGCTTATGTGGTCCTTCATTAATTCTGTCAAGGTATTCTGGATCTCTAGCTTCCAGAAACATAGCCATCTTCACTTTCCATATGGGATACTCAGAAGGTCTCAGCATGGGAACCCTAATAGTCTCATATCGATTGTGGGTTTGAGTCTTTGGAGTTTCTTCAGTTTTGGTGGGCTTGGTTAGATTGTATACTTCTTCAGACATGATTGTTTTGGATCTTTCCTGTATGTGTGTTAACAGATAGGCTCTGATACCACTTGTTAGGTCACACAACACTGTAGAAGGGGGTTGAATACAGTGTTTAATACAATCAAGTCGATTTAGAACACAAGTAACAGAAAACAGATGTATTCGATATAATAAACTTCTAAGTAACAGAAAACAGATGTATTCGATATAATAAACTCTGTTACAATGGAACTGTTCTCTCTCAGTGATTTACAAATATCACGAGAGTTGCTAGATTACAATTATGATCTTCTCGATAATGATAACACATATAGTGTAAACCTATGTCTGTGTTTATACAGTACATAGTTACAAGATAACTTCTAATTGATATGGAATATAATTCTGTCTCCTAAAATATATCAATCAGATATCTTATATAATTCTTTCAGTCCTCTAACTCTTTCCATGCATATCTTCTTTTTGTATTAGTCTCGATCTTCTTTCCTGTAAATCAACTTCCTTCCTTAACTATTAGTCCTCCCGTACTTAAGTTCTGATATGACCTTAAGTCCTGATATGACATTAAGTCCTGACTTCCAGTAAGTACTAATTCCAGTAAGAACTAATATTTCCTGTCTGTTAAGATCTGAAAACTAAACATGAAACACATTAGACATGACATCTCAAATATATCCAACAGCTTTACCCCGTTTTTTTTATATATATTGAATACAGTAACAGGTCACTGGAACAGGCCACGAACAAAAAACTGAGGACATGCAGTGGTTTGAATCCTGCAAAATAAACATGTGTCCACTATTGACTGCAAGTTCGATCATTGATCTGTTTTCGCAATTTAACGAATAATTTGCCAGTGAAAATAATTCAAAAAATAAAAAAAAATAAAATTATAATTTTTAAAATTTCTGAAATAATTTAAAACTAATAAAATAAAATTTTCATAATTTTTAAATTATTTTTGGATCACGCATCGGACCCGCATTTTACAATTAACGAACCAAGCTGCACTTGAAACAAATTCAGAAAATCACGAAAATAGTCTTAAAATGTTATAAATATCCCGAAGTTTATAAAAACATAAATTTCATAATTTTTTTTTAAAAAATTGAAACTCAATTTATACCCACTTTTAACAATTAAACGATTCATCGCTCGGGTAAAATAAATCCCAAAAATTCCCAAAATAATTTTAAAATTCTCAGAATATTCCAAACTTAAATAAATATGAGTTTCGTAATTTTGAAGAATTTTGGAATTAAATACGGATTTTACAAATAAATGTAATCAGAAAATCATACGGGGCTAAATAATTGATGAAATATTGATTTCTAAATTTTATAAAATCCCAAAATTAATTATTGTAAATATAAAGTCATAAAAATAATTTTAAAGAAAATTTAAATATTTATGAAATTAAATTTTCTATAAAATAACTTTTAACAAAATGATACGACTCAGTAATTAATAATACAAATAATCCTCATTCACAACTGAGTCCCACACAATTAATATTACATACATCACACAACAGACAGAATATCCATTCAATCCCTAATATTACTAAACGAACTCAATTTACCGATATCAATAAAATGTTCGGTTTTCAAATAAACTTTTGAAAATAATACATTTAAGTGAATATTTTCTGAAATTATCAAGGATAAATACAACACTTAACAATTAGCACATTACCATTTAATACACGAATTCGTCAAACAGGATTAAAATATCCACCATTTTACTTCTTCCAAATCAGAATATCATGTAAACATATTAAAATAATAATAATAATAATTCTGAAAAATACGGAATATCACAATCTACCCCCTTATAAGGATTCCATCCTCGGAATCACCAGAAGAAAGCACTAAGGATCTTGTTACCAACTTCCCAATCTTGCATATGTAACTTTTCTCAAAAATTTTAGATGGACTTGAATTCCTTGTATAACATAATGATCGTGGGAGCTTCACTTCGCAATAATGTTCCATCCACATCCTTTGATCAATTTTTCAATAGAATCACTTTTACTAATCGAGAGAAAGAAGAATAGAAAGAAAGATAGAGAGAAAGAAAGAAAAAGAAAGAGAGATAGATAGAGAGAGAAGTAAAGAAACAGATTGACTTCGTTATATGCCACTGATATTTTAATTGCATTGCAATCCACTACCGCTATTGGCAATCCCATCACATAACCCTGCTTTGACTTGATCAGGATAACTCAGCTTAACTTGATTGGCATACCTTCAAATATTTGAGATGATAAAAACATGGAATTCCAAGGAGAAAAGAATTTTATATCATAACTGGACCAAAACCTGAATTTGTGAAAAAGTGTTGTTGAAATGACAGAATAACTGAGAGATCAATATGATCAAATGAACTTGGTATTGCGTGTCCAAATTAAGACACTACTAAAGGTTATTATCCTTCATGTATTCACAATACACACAAGTGATGGCGTCCCATCCAACTCCTGTCACACAGACAGGTATACCTTGTGTCCCCTATAATTATGGTTGTTCATCTCAGTCAGAATAAAAAAGATATAAATGGAATTCAAACTCAAATGAATGAAACTGAAAAGATTTCAAGGCTAATATTTCTGAAGAAATGAAATCCAAAAAAAAAAGATCCCAAACGGGTGTTAAGGAATATGTCCTCTAACAGGTAGCTCTTTTTTGAGAGATGTCAAAAGAAGTTATAGAAAGTGAAGGTATTGCCAAGGTCTTAATACTTATCTTCAATTTGAACTCTTCTGTTGACTCGTCATCTGATTCTAGACGCTTTCATGTTCAAAGGATATCGATAATCTTCATCGTCGTCGAATCGTAGTAGCCTCGGAAGATTCCCCAATAAAGCTTTGCAGCTGCTAGGAGTTTGGTCTAGCTCATCACAATCATCTCAAACGAATGCGCCTATCTTAGCTTATTTGTTGGTACTATATTTTAATAGTCCAACACGAACTCGGTCTGAGCTCAAGCATCCTAACATAACTATACACATTCCTACATACTCTCGTTTCTAGTTTACTATAACCTCAGCTCTGATACCAACCTGTAACGCCCCCAAATCCGGGGTCAGAGGATTTGGTCATCACTATAAAACCTCAATCCAAATTAACCTTTTAAATCAAAATGCAAATGCCAGCGGAAGATATTTAACATCTATGACCCCAAACTAATCCAAGATCTTTTAAGGTTATAGTTCTAGAAACAAAAATTCCAAATTCCACCAATAAGTTTTTCTCTTTCTTTTAAAACTCTTTTCAACAATTCCAACTCAATACTAACCCGCTAGTATAACTTCGAAAAGAAGTATACTAGGCCCAACTATAAAATAACGCAATTATAATATAATATAATATAAACAACTTTACACAACAGAATTTACACTAGCCCGCAAACCCTGGACCAACCACCTTCTAAGAGTTTCTTCTTCGCTTCCTCGAATTACGCGGCTAAACAACGCAAGTTAATCCTCACTGGAGGTTAAATTTAAAAACAGGCAAGTATGAGTGAAAGAAATGCTCAGCAAGATCATTATAGCAAATATAGGGTCGTTTTGATATAAAACCAACATCTGCAATAGCGCAGAACCTTTTAAAATCATAATTGCTGAAACATAAAATTTGTGAAAGAATCGGATAATTATTTCTCACTGTATTCAAAACTTTTTTTGATATTTTCGAGCGAAATGCTTCAGCAATACTTTAAATCTTGACGAGAATAAAACTGGTAAAACTGTGTTTACGGAAATATCGTAAACAATACTGACAAGAAGCAATGATTATGGATTGAATCATAAACTTTATTCAAAACTGAACTCTTGATATTAATATTCATTTTGATGTCATATCAAATTAGATATCAATACGAACTTTGATGCTCACAACCTACCCGCGCTAAAATAGGGAAGTCAACATCAATCATCTGCATAAATACCACCTTTGATATTTAACAACTTAAATATCAACATCAATCAGCAACCGAATTAAAACTGTATTCCACCTTTATTCAAAACCAAACAGTTGATAAATCATTCCTTATAAGATCATCAAAAAAAAAATATAAAAATTTAGATTGGAAGTCTGGAACGACGGTGTATTGCCGTCGGTGATCATCCGCGGAGCAACACCGGTATGCCGAAGCATATTCAACTAGACAAATGGGGCACCCAAGGCATATATCGGCCTAAAGGTATTATATCCTGTATAATACCTAAATCTCCTCTGGACCGCTGCCACGGCCTCTTACGCAATTTGTGATAATCCATTCTTAAAACCTTTTATTGAGAGGGGTCATAATACTCGACACCCTTATAAAATTTTATTCGCCCATTCACTTGGGCAGAAAACCCAAAACAACATCATCTTTCTCAAAATAAAAAACATTTATAAATCCGATAATTGGATAAGTAAAAACACTTGACTATTCTGAACATAGAATAGCAGATGAGTATTTGCATAATAAGCATTTAATTCAGCGATATGTAAAATATTTATCTATTCTTAAATGGGAATAGGGAAAGCGATACTTGCATAGTAAGATTCAAAATAAATATCACTTGAACAATAAGTGATGATAGGGATACTTGCCTTTGAGTTTTTAGCAGTTAGTCACACTCGCAAAGACGCATATATCTCAGTCTGGCATCTCAAGGCACTACCATCTTTTACTTCTCTAAATCTCTGATCTGTTGCTCATACAGTGCTGCAACCCATTATTCCATACTATTTAACTCTAGTCTTCATCCATTCCATCTGGTCCTGATCGTCTTGAAAAATTCGTATCTATAATTAAAAGATACAACTTTAATCGTCTAAACGATAATTACTCGACGAATTGCGCGTCAAAACCCTTTTGTCTACCCATATGATAGCCTGCACATAAAGAAGACAGACAAACACAAGACCGTTGACCCACTTACACACGTAATTCATATAACACGTAAGCACATAATCCACGTATCACATAATTCATATAACCAGGACTCGGTTCGTCGAAAGGTTCGACTCCGTACATTTAAAACTGAAATCGGGTCAAAATACGACTTTTAGATAAATAAGCGACTCAGAATTGACTTGCAAAACAAGCGACCTTTCGAAACAAAATAATTCGTGTCTCAAAAGTACTTTTAATGAAAGGAGAATATTTGTTTTTGAGTCTAGACGTGTTCGCTTCGTATTAAACGGATAAACAGTCTATTTATTAAGAATAAAATAAGAATAAATCAAAATAAATTATAAATATTAGAATCAAATTATGATTTTCAAAAATAATAAAAGATAATAATTTGAAACTGAAATAAATATTTGAGAAAAACTTTCGAAATAACCTCTTTGTAAAACGGACTTTTCCCGGGGTCATACCCCTCAAAATCAATCCCAAACAACACAATCCAACTATACTCTAATAAAAATCAATAAATTTAAAACACATAATAATTTATATTTGCAGGTATAAATACGCCAGAAACGAAAAAATACGGCCAAAAGCGACTTCTACAACAACTTCTGAAATTTATGAAATAAATAATATAAACACTAACATGCTATAATATACACAAGTACGAAGGCGGAATTTCGAAGTCGTTACCCAAAATAAATTCTGATCACCCCAAAGAGAATATCTGATGTCCGGAAAATATCTCCAGAAAAATCTGAAATTAAGAGCGATAGATATATACACGCTGAGATGCCATGTGGAGTAATTAACATCGTCACACTCCTTTTCTATGCCCCGAAAATAAATTAAAACAGAAAATATGCTCCGCAAATTTTCTTCTCAAAACCTCGTAATATATATATCTATGCGTAGGTATCGAAGCGCTGATATGTTAGGTCCCGTATGAGGGCTATGTTAAGTTAGAAGGGGGGTTGAATAGCTTAATTAGCAATTTAAAAATTATTATGGCATTTTAAAAACTTTGCCGAGTGGTCATGCAGATTATATGTGCGGAAAATAAAGTGCAAGAAAAGAAAATACCACACGGTGATTTTATCCTGGTTCGCGATGGCGCAACCTCTAATAGATCCGCTCACCCCTACTCCAGTCCCCGAGCTCCTCGCCCGGACTCGGGATTTTTCCTTAATATAAACTCGCTCCTTTAGTAGGCGGAGAAGCCTTTACACCCTTACAAATATTTATCTTGGTGCGTAACACAAGGGTCACCACCTCAAAATAAATGTAGTTCGTACACAACTTATCTTAGACAATAACTCCCCACTATCTCTTTAAAGTTGATGTAGATCCCTTGTGTGGACTTGGCTTCCTTAGCTTTTACCGGTCTCAGATCTTAGTATCCGGTCTTGGGTCTTTCCCCTTCTTCACGGTGCAAATACGACTAACTCCCCGCTGGTGCGTATGAGACTTGGGTCTTAGAACGAAGATCACCTCACGTCACCTCACCTCACTGCGAAACTAATAAGACAATCCACAAAACACAAAGTATAGAGAAAATATGTATTGAACTAGTATGTTACGGTACTAGCCCAAAGATGGTATAATATTCAAAATAAGAATATTAATACTCTATATGTATACTTGACTTGAGATATAAAATGTTATATCTAGTATACTTTTGATTACTCCGTCTTTATCGATTATGTGTTAATCGGAGTAATATAAGAAGTCCTTTTTATATGTATAATCAATAAGGATTATGACTTCTTTTCATCTTTAAGCTCAACACGTATACTTAACTCGGAATATATATTTATATGTCAAGTATACGTATGATTACTCCGTAAAAAATATATGTTTATGGGAGTAATACGAAGTCTTGTATATATATATATATATATATATATATATATATATAAGCACTATGGCTTACGACTTCGTTTTTATTCTTCTTCTTTCGATTATGTATTTATGGATCGAAGAATACTTTGGTTACAATCTCGGAATTGTACCTATCCTTTTAAGCTCTTAGGCTTATGGATTTAATATACTTATAATTTGACGATTATGAATCATAGTGTACAAGAGTACATATATATCACAGATAAAGATGAAGATTGAAGTACACAGAAGTTCAATGAATCAGGAAGTATATCACATTTTGAATTCAAAATAAATCTGACAGATCAAATAAGTGCATAGATTTCAAAAGATCATAAGCACAGGACACCTTGTAGATTGATTCAAGTAGATACTGATAGGATACAATGAGTCCAGATACATGATACACTGTTAAGCACTTAATTTCTCATAAATATTAACTCAGCCATGGATCAGTAAGCATTCATAAATAACAAGTTAATGACTTTATCCCATTATTGAGTATTATCAAGCCTGAGTTATTTTGATTAAGAGAATTAAAAGATCTGTTTCAATAAGACCACATAGTTTCTTTGGATCATACAATATAAAGCAATATTTATGCATCTTATTCACTGAATCAGATTCTATCAAGAAAAGTTCACACTTTAATCAGTTTATATCAAATCAGTTCATATCTAAAGACAGTTCATTCAGGACTATTATACTCAGAACAACAGTTAACTCAAGATAAATTTTGCACAGTAATTCACTAGCAATTCACATGTATAAATTTTTATCACAATTAGCACATAATCAACTGTAGTCTTGATTTCACCTAATAAATCACACTTGGAGTTTTATTATAGTCAAAACAATGACATACCTAAAATACAATTATACATAGTACAGATATATATATATATATATATTAATTTATGATCACATATATTTAAACACTTATACTGAATTTGATTTATCCCAGATGACACAAAACCAGAGTCAGTCAAAAGTTCGCATACTAGATATATACTTCAATTTTGATCACAGACATACTAATAAACAGCTTTTAGTATTGATCCCACCAAGTGACTCTTAACTGGAGGTTTACTCAAATCAGTGACAAATATTAACCACATTCATACACATATCTCAGATTAAGATCACATATACTTCATATTAAGAACCCATATGCTTAAACACTTGTCTGAGTTTGATTTTTCACTTATATTTCACAAGGAGTTATCTTTAAATCAAAACAAGGCAGTTTTTGGGAACAAATTTCACAAATATCCAACATACATTAGTTTTGATTAATCAAACATAATTGACTTGATTTTATCAAATATTATCACAAATAACGTTTTGTTCATACCAGAATTGAAACATATTTCAAGAAATTCCTCAACAACCATATATAAATATCTCAGTTTATGAATCGTATAATCAATTGATAAACCAAGTGGATTTCGTAAAGAATTAATCATATCATTCAAATAATCTCCGCAAATAGCACATATATCTTCATAAATTTCAATCACAGAAGCTTTAACTCTTCGATTTCACAAGAACTAAATCAGTAGCACACTATTAGGGTTCGATTTGTTCATACCTGAGCCTGTAGCCTGGCCTGGCTTACAGGTCTTACCTGGTTGACTCAGTCGCGGACTGGGTCAACTTCCAAAACACCGCATGCACTCCTTTTTCTTCATTTCTGTTTGATTGTAGGCTCGATTCCATTTTTCTCCTGCATATTGTCTCAATAAACTGGTTAGGGTTCATCAAATCAGTTATAATTGAATCAAAAATGAAAGTATATATGTATATAAACATGATTTGAATGTTTGATTTGATGATTCTCGATGGATTCATATAGAAATCATCGATTTTTATCATCGAAATAATTTGTTTTTCCAACCCAAACATGATTAATTATCAATCTTATGTTATAAACGACGAGATATAAGAAATAAGCATAGTATCTGTTTATATTCATCGAATTTTTGAAAGAAAATGATGAAATTGATCTAAGGTTTACAGAGAGAAGAAAGAGGCGGAGAACAAGTGAGACGGGGTTAGGGTTAGGGGAGAAGACGAATGCACTGTGCAAAAGTGTGTTCGGTTTTATATTAACCGAAATGGACGGCTTAGATTGGTCTACGCAAATGATCAATGGCCACGATTAAATCATTTTAATTTTCTGGGATTATAAAAACTGGGCTGAATAAAATTCTGTGCTGGGGTTTTATATAAATATATAGATAGGATTTTAGGTTTTTATAAAACATTTGGGCCTTGAATATTGTCCGGGCTGGATTAACAAATAACATTTAATCCAAAACAAATATTTATTTGTATATATATTTTGAAAATAGATTTTTGATATACCCAAATAATATATATATATATATATATTTAGCCTTTATAAATCTCAACTGTAATTTATATAATTACTTGCACAGTTTATTTTCTCGGTCAATCAAAGCTATATAAGATCTCAATAAATCCGATCAATAAATTTCTTTATTGACAAATCTGAATTTACGAGACTCAATAACTCGATCGAGAAAATATCCTATTCATGAGATAGGCTAAAATAACCCCACAGATAGATAAAAATATAATTGTGTATCTATTTTATTGATTCCAACATTCCTAAATCCAAGCGGAGTTTAGTGAATCTTTCGGAATTCAATGGTTTTGTGAATATGTCAGTGAGATTGAACTCAGTATCTATATGAGTCATTTTTATGTCGCCTTTATTGACATGATCACGTAAAAAGTGATGTCTCACATCTATATGTTTGGATCTTAAGTGTAATACGGGATTTTTGCTAAGATCAATAGCACTCGTATTATCACATAATATTGAGATCACTTCAAATTTTATATTATAGTCAGCCAGTGTTTGCTTCATCCATAATATTTGAGCACAACACTTTGCAGCTGCTATATATTCAGCTTTTGTAGTTGAGATGGATACGGAGTTTTGTTTCTTTGAAAACCAAGAAACTAGGCATCCACCGAGAAACTGACACGTACCACTAGTACTTTTTCTGTCAACTAAATGCCCGGCATAGTCTGAATCAGAAAAACATACTACATTTAAGATATCTCAATATCCTTTTTACTGCTGATAAGTGAGATTCTTTTGCTGCAACTTGAAATCTAGCACACTTACAAATACTACATTGAATATTGGGACGACTTGCAGTGATATAGAGCAAGCTACCGATCATTCCTCGATATTTCTTTGTGTCTACAGGAATTTCTTTTGGATTTTCTATTAATTTATCGGATGTAGACATAGGAGTAGAGATGGGTATGGCATATTCCATTTCGAACTTTTCAACATCTCTTTACAATATTTTGATTGAGAGATATGGATGCCTTCATCTGATTGCCTTATTTGCAATCCTAAAAAGAAGTTTAATTCTCCCATCATACTCATCTCGAATTCTTTACTCATATTTTCCGAGAATTCTTTGCATAGTGCATCATTTGTTGAACCAAAGATGATGTCATCTACGTAAATTTGTACGAGCAATATATCATCATTTTCTTGCCTCGTAAATAAGGTTTTATCGGTTGTTCCCATTCTAAATTTATTTTATAAGAGAAACTTGCTCAACCTTTCATACCAAGCTCTTGGAGCTTGTTTTAACCCTATATAAGGCTTTATATAATTTATAGACGTAATCTGAATGGTTTGCATCTTCAAAACCGGGAGGTTGTTTGACATATACTTCTTTTTCTAATATCCCGTTTAAGAATGCATATTTCACATCCATTTGATATACTTTGATATTTTTATGACATGCATAGGCTAGTAGCATTCTTATTGCTTATATTCTTGTTACCGGCGCATATGTTTCATCAAAGTCTATGCCTTTCATTTGGGTATATCCTTGTGCGGCTAATCTCGCTTTATTTCGAACTACCGTTCCATTTTCATCTAATTTATTTCAAAATACCCATTTGGTGCCAATTATAGAGGTATCACGAGGCTTTGGGACAAGTTCCCAAACTTTACTTCGAGTAAATTGGAGTAGTTCCTCTTGCATTGCAGAGATCCAATCCTCGTCTAATAAAGCCTCTTTAGCGGTCTTAGGTTCTATTTGAGATAAAAAGCTAAGATGATTAACAACGTTTTGAACTTGTGACCGCGTTTGAACTCCCTTCCTTAAGTCTCCAAGAACATTTTCAAGTGGATAACTTCTTATAGTAGGAATGGTTTTGGGTAGTTCATCATCTTTTTCGCCTATTTCTAATGGATTCTTATTGATAGGACTCCCGAGATCCATATTCTCAAATTGTCGAATGATAATTTCAATATCATCTTTCTTAATATTTTCTTGATCAACAAGATCTTTATATTTCGCATGTGGTTTACTTTCATCAAATGCTGCATTCATTGATTCTTCCACCACAAGAGACTTTAGATTAAATACTCGGTAAGATTTACTATTATTCGAGTATCCAAGAAATATACCTTCGTCTGACTTAGGATCAAATTTTGTAAGGTATTCTTTTGAATTTAATAAGAAGCATTTGCTTTCGAATACTCGAAAGTAGCTTAACTTTGGAGTTTTGCCAAAATAGAGCTCATAAGGAGTCTTTTGTTTTATAGGTCGTAGCAAAACCCGATTAAGAATATGGCAAGCCGTCGACATGGCCTCGGCCCAAAAATATTTTGGTCGACGATATTCATTTAGCATTGTGCTAGCCATTTCTTGGAGTGTTCTATTTTTCCTTTCAACAACTCCAGTTGATTATGGGGTATATGGAACGGAAAAATTATGTGTGATGCCATGTTCATCACAGAAGTTGGTAAAACTGGAATTCTCAAATTCTTTACCATGATCAGTTCTTATATAGACTATGGTCGTATTTTGTTGATTTTGAATCCTTTTCATAAAGAGGAAAAGGATTCAAAAGCATCGCTTTTGGCTTTGAGAAATTCCGTCCACGTAAATCGTGAATAATCATCTACGATTACCAACGTATATGAACAACCTCCGAGACTTTGTATAGGAACCGGACCAATAAGATCCATATGTAATAACTCGAGAGGTCTTAAGGTAGATACCATAAATTTTGCTTTGTGGGAGGCTCGAATTTGTTTTCCTATTTCGCAAGCTTCACAAGTATGATCTTTTTGATAGTTTAACTTTGGTATACCTCGTACATGGTCTTTAGTTGATAATTTTTTTATTAACTTCATGTTGGCATGTCCTAATCTTCGATGCCATAGCCATGGATCATCATTTATAGTGATTAGGCATACACTCACTTGCTTGCTCATGTCGCATATATAAACATTTTTATTTCTGGGGCAAGTGAGAACCAATTTTCCGGATTTATCTAAAATTGAACAATGAGTAGTGTAGAAGATTACCTTGTATTCATTGTCGTATAGTTGACTAATGGAGAGAAGATTGTACCTTAGTCCGGTGACTAGTTGTACGTCAGAAATTCTAACCTTTCCATTTCCGATATCCCCGATGCCGACAATGTTTCCTTTGCTATTATCTCCAAATGTTACGCTCCCCGCAGTAACCTTTTTAATGTTGTTCAAGAGTGACTTGTTGCCGGTCATGTGTCTTGAACACCCACTATCAAGGTACCATAAATCTTGTTTCGCAGCAAGACAAACCTATAAAACAAGTTAATTAAATTTATAGGTACCCCTTTGTCTTGAGGGTCCTGGGGTTAGTACATCATAAAAAGCATTTGTATGTTGATAAGCATAGCTAGGCATGTTATTATCTTCCTTAGAAACATGAACCTATTTAAGTACATAATTCCTAGTTGGGTAATTTCTAGATGTACCATAGAATTTAGATTAAGCATGATAAGCATTATATATGTTATTATCATGATGATATGCATATCTAAGAAATTGTTGTCTTTTAAGTGCATAATCATTATGGTTGACATGATGTTGGTTGCTTCTTCTTGGAAACGTATTAGGTTGATGAGACCTTTGTTGCCTTCGATCTTTATATTCCATATTTTTGTAAGGCACACGCTTATCATCTTTCTTGTATGATTCGTTGTGAATCCATACATGCTTCCCCTTAATTTCACCATTCTTGAATTTACAATACTGAACAGTGTGTCCAATCTTGTTACAATAGGAACATTTATATGATGGTGATTCGGGTGAAGTCTTAGTTGGTGATACAAATCTCCGAATATTATTTTTAGGAGGAGAATTCTTATTATATCCTAAACCTTCATGATTGTATGAGATTTTTGTATGCACCATTTGATCCAACATCTTATTGCCTTTTGTAAATCTTTCAAGAGCATTTTCAAGACTTTCATTATCTTTTTGTAAGGCATCAATCTTGTTGTTAAGGATTATTTCTTGATCCTTAACTTGAGCTATGAGCTTGTAATTTTCTTCTTTCAACTTTTGAGCTTCAATTGTAAGCTCGTTGATCTTTATTAGCTCATTTTCTTTATCAAGATTGTCTTTAGAAGATGTTTCTTTATTTTGAACACTTGATTCCATTTGAATCTTTAGGTTCAATAGATCAACGTGAAGTTCACATATATTTTCATTCAATTGAACCTTTTCACGTACCATCTCTTCCTCCTTGAGGATTAGTGATATATTCTCTGTTTGAAGGTTGATTATATTTTCTTGAAGTTTATTTACTTCAACCTTGATGAGATGGTTTTGATCTTTTAGAGATGTAATCTCTTTTTCATCTTGGACTCTTGAGTCCATCATCAGAGTATACTCTTTATTTTGAGTATAATGTATTTCTTCTATTTTCATTTTCTCGGACCATACTAAGTGAAGCCTTCAATCAACATTTTTGTATTTACTTTTATATTCTACCACAAGTCCAATTAAATCATGCTTATTCATGTCCATAAGTGATAAATTAGATTCATCTAATAATGACTTAATTGAAACGTAGTTAGATGTTACCTCTTCATTTGTAGAGGAGACTTCCCTAGATGTAGTTTCTTCTCCGAGAGGCATCAAGCATAGATTCACCACTTCTTCACTAGCTTCTGGAGCTTCTTCATCTTCACTCAAATCCCAACCATTTTCAGCCACGAGACTTCGTCTCTTTGAGAGTTTAGGACATTCTCTTTATAGTGACCGGGTTGTTTACACTCAAAACACACATCTTGTGTTTCTTCCGGAGATGCATCTTTTGGTTTTGGAGGAATGTAAACGGGATGAGTAGTAGAGACATTGGCATTATTATAGGTATTCATATTTCGATTGCCTTTGCCTTTGTTGTAGCTCGTTGACGGAAAATTATTCTTACTGTTGGAGGAATAATTTTAGGGGTAATTAGGCCTTCCGTTAGAGTTAAAAATTCTTTGTTGATTATTTGATTTTAGGAAGCCCTTTCCGTATCTTTGAGCTTTGCTTTGAAGCACACGACGGAGTTGTCTCGTGAGAAGAGCAATTTCACTCTCATTGAGATTTTGAAGTTCCTCATTTAACTCCTCATCATTTTCATCTTCATCTATTAATCTGGCCTTTAGTGCCATATTTTTCTTTTTGTCCTCCACTTTTGGAGCAACCTTTTCCGGAATATTATCTTCTTCGTAAGCACGAAGATTTCCGAAGAGGTTATCAATCTTATACTCATTTAGATTGTGCATCTCTTTTATAGTAGTAACTTTGACTTTCCAACTTGGAGGTAGAGATTTAAGCACTCTTCTATTCTTTTCATTTTGAGTATAATTCTTTCCAAGTTGAGATAATTCATCGATTATACGAGTATATCTTGTTTCCATGTCGATGATATTTTCTCCTTCGTGGAGTTTAAAGTTCTCATAATCTTGGATCAATGTTTCCATCTGAGAATCTTTTATATCAGTGGTTCCTTCATAGGTTATCTTTAATTTGTTTCACATCTCGTGTGCCGACTTGCAGTTATTTACCCTTTTGTATTCTTTTTCCGCAAGTACACTTGTGAGAACCATTTCCGCCTTGGCGGCTATATTCATTGTGGCTTCTTCCTCGAGATTGTATTCACTAACCTTCTTTTCGATGAGGATGTCATCAACAATTTTGGTAGGTATGCGAACACCGTCTTCGATAGCCATCCAAACTTTGACTCCTTGAGATCTTGCATAAATGCGAAATCTAGTTTTCCATGTTGCAAAGTTGTTGCCATCGAACAGAGGAGGTTGTGAGCTTGACAATCCTTCACCACAACCAACGGGATTGATATACGCCATTTGGACCACTTTTTTGTTGTGCTTGTAAATCTGCAAATTACTTAACAAACACGCTAAAAAGCACTGCTCTGATACCAATTGTTAGGTCCCGTATGAGGGCTATGTTAAGCTAGAAGGGGGGTTGAATAGCTTAATTATCAATTTAAAAATTATTATGGCGTTTTAAAAACTTTACCGAGTGGTTATGCAGTTTATATGTGCGGAAAATAAAGTGCAAGAAAAGAAAATACCACACGGTGATTTTATCCTGGTTCGCGATGGCGCAACCTCTAATAGATCCGCTCACCCCTACTCCAGTCCCCGAGCTCCTCTCCCGGACTCGGGATTTTTCCTTAATATAAACTCGCTCCTTTAGTAGGCAGAGAAACCTTTACACCCTTACAAATATTTATCTTGGTGCGTAACACAAGGGTCACCCCCTCAAAATAAATGTAGTTCCTACACAACTTATCTTAGACAATAACTCCCCACTATCTCTTCAAAGTTGATGTAGATCCCTTGTGTGGACTTGGCTTCCTTAGCTTTCACCGGTCTCGGATCTTAGTATCCGGTCTTGGGTCTTTCCTCTTCTTCACGGTGCAAATACGACTAACTCCCCGCTAGTGCGTATGAGACTTGGGTCTTAGAACGAAGATCACCTCACGTCACCTCACCTCACTGCGAAACTAATAAGACAATCCACAAATCACAAAGTATAGAGAAAATATGTGTTGAACTATTATGTTACGGTACTAGCCCAAAGATGGTATAATATTCAAAATAAGAATATTAATACTCTATATGTATACTTGACTTGAGATATAAAATGTTATGTTAAGTATACTTTTGAATACTCCTTCTTTATGGATTATGTGTTAATCGGAGTAATATAAGAAGTCCTTTATATGTATAATCAATAAAGATTATGACTTCTTTTGATCTTCAAGCTCAACACGTGTACTTAATTCGGAATATATATTTATATGTCAAGTATACGTATGACTACTCCGTAAAATATATGTTTATGGGAGTAATACGAAGTCTTGTATATATATGTATAAGCACTATGGCTTACGACTTCGTTTTTATTCTTCTTCTTTTGATTATGTATTTATGGATCGAAGAATACTTTGGTTACAATCTCGGAATTGTACTTATCCTTTTAAGCTCTTAGGATTATGGATTTAGTATACTTATGATTTGACGATTATGCGGTCAAAGTATACTTTTAACTTCAAGCAACTTTATATGTTCTATGATTCTTAGCCAAGATCCAAATAATAGAAGTGCGAGTAATTGACTTTGAATTTGTGCTTTTAAAGTTTAGGTGGATGATTACGAAGTTTACTATTGATCGACTTATAATCCCCCGGAACACTGAAGATGCTAGAAGGGGTTATAAGTGATACCTTTCTTACTGATACTATATACACGAACTATGCATTGATCAAGATCGAGATAAATGAAGTGCAAAGTAATTGGTCAACTCGTGTGATTAAATCTACCTTTGAAGTTTAGACGGATGATTATGAAGTTTATATATATCGAATAAAAAAAATCCCACGAAACACTAAGGTGCTAGAAGGGGATTATATGATATCTTTCGTAATTGGACTACATACACGAACTATGCGTTGGCCAAGATCCAAATAATAGAAGTGCGAGTAATTGGCCAACTCATGTGATTTAATCTGTCTCTTATATTTGACAAAATTACGAAGATCACTATTGATCGACTTACAATCCCCGAAAACACTGAAGATGCTAGAAGGGGTTATAAGACGATACCTTTCGTAATGATACTATATTCATGAATTATATTGGTCAAGGTCGAGATAAATGAAGTGCAAGTAATTGACCAACTCGTGATGTCAAATATGAAATCTCACTCGTGAGGAGTTATTTAGAGATTTATGAAATCTCACTCGTGAGGAGTTATTTAGAGATTTAAGTACTTGTATATTATAGATCTTCTTTGTTTAGAGTTTCGGTTTGAAGATCAAGTACTTATTTGAATTCCGAGTTCGAATCTTCGTTCTCTTTTCTTAAAGGTGTACAAATAACATTTTCGCAAGATGACATATAAAAAAATCAAGTATGAAAATGGTTTTAGGTTAAGGTGTACATGACCCAGTTTGGTTTGGTTGGAGGGTCAAAACTAATTAAAATCATAATTTGCGATTTTCCAAAAACTCCATCTGCGATCAAAAGGTAGATAAAAAGCCAACCAAATTCGTTCACTTAATTGTGGTTGCTTGTGGTTTGACTTTGTAGTTCAACCGCTAAAATAGTTGCAAAGAAAAAGAAGTTAACTTAAATATGTTTTGCATTTTCGAAATGAATTATAAGGTTTGTTTTGTCAATTAATGAATATAAGTTTTAACTCAAAATGTATCCTTTATCACTTAAAATTGTGCATACTGTTGAATAAGTGTGATAAGCTAAAATTGTTAAATAGTTGTTTGTACTATTAAGGTCTTTTATGTTTATATGTCTGTTAATGTAGTTATGTCTCTCTCTCTTGATGGTCTATTTTTTTGAGGATTTGATGAATTCCTAAATGTGGTTTATTTATAACTTATGATTTTAGATCCGTGTTTATCAGTTGTTTTCTTTTAATTAGTTTTTATAAGATATTCACTGTAATGGGTCTTGTAATTGTGAGTATTTAAAAAAAATTGATGTACTATATATTTGACTAACATGGCTTTCTTACGAAGAGAAACGGTGTGATTAATATGATCATGGTGTTTTACGTTGCTTTATTTTGGTCACTTTGTAGTTGTGGGGGCAGTACTATGCACCGAGCCTACAATGTTGTTCCCATCTATTTGGTACTTTGTGGCTTCATTATATACTGTCGAATTTCTGGAGTACTTGTTTATGCTTCAAGATGTCATAGCTCACACCCACAATATTGATAATAGTGTCATTTGTGTTGTACAAACACTTAGCGTGTTAGGCGAGCATCACCTGGGGGATCGTGGCCCGCTGAGTCTTTCCTGTTTTATTTGTTTAAGATCCTATTGTTTGTCAATTACTGCGATTCAAAGTTACGAAATCACGAGTTAAAAATTTTGAGAGTGGTTATGGTCTCCTTAATGGTGTTCTTTGCTTCAGTTAGAAAATGAGTTTCATCCTATGCTTGTTTCTTTGTTGTCCTCGCAATCATGACCATTATGGTAATATAAATTAATTTTATAGTGCTAGTCTCTAACAATGCAACAAGAATTATATAGGGGGTTGAATGAAATTCTTGAACCTTTTTCAAAATATAAAATGTTTTATCTTAATAATATATAAGTCTTTGATTTGCAAAGTGCGGAATAAGAAGTTAAAAAAATCAAAACACAAGTAATTAAAAACACAAGTCTTTCAAAACTTTCTGTTGGATTTGAATGTATCCACCAGAGATATATATTATATCAAGAGAACTCTGTGTAGCAAAATTAGCTCACAGCTGCTTACAAATGTGAACAACTAAGTTTACAGAGAAATTCTAAGAATACAACTTACAAATGTTTCTCTGAGAATTTTCTTGTTTAGTGTTCTCTCTTTTTCATTTGCTACTTCTTGGTTTATATATCACCAAGGTTACAAAATAATAAGACAAGATAATAAAACAAAACCTATCAAGTCTAATACTATGCTACTTCATTACTCTATTCCAGCATTTTTGAATATCTTCATAATAGCATGAAAATGACAATGCTTCTTTGTTCTCTAAAACCCAGTTGAATAGGCTTCCACATTCCTTTTGCATACACTCGACACATGTGACTGTGTTGTCACTGTCAACAGATGTTTGAATTGATTATCCGTCGGGTTGCCTTGTTGATCATCCGTCGAGTGACATTGTTGTTTATTTGTCGGGTAGCTATCTGGCATTTGACTTCATTTCATTTATGCAGAATTACAAGACAACATCTATGTACAATTAATCAACCTATTCTGCATATCTAATTAAAGTCAACATGACTTAAGTGCTAGTATTGAATCTAAACAAGGTGTATAGAGAAATGTGCTACAGACTCATTATTACACAAGCTACTCACTCGATGGATAATAAATCATCATCCGTCGGGACTATATTGCTTCATCCGTCGGGGCTATATTCCTTATTCGTCGAGTGCTACATTTTTCACTAAGTAAAATCTACTAAGGTGTTTTGTTAATGAAATCATCAAGTTCACAATATATCCACAACAATCTCCCCCAATTTATGTCTACTGGAATTGTAGCCATAAATTAAGAGAAACTTAATTATAACAAAACACCCTAAAAATACAACTTTAAAAGTAAGTAAATAAAACTTTAAAGTGCTTCAAATAACAAAAATGCACAAAGATTAGCTCACGGTCATTTTCAAGGTGCTCCTCTAGTCTGAGCAGATTAATCTAATTCCTTGAAGGTCTGAATCTCTTTCCAAGCTTTCTGTTGTTTTCTTCTATGTGATTTTGGAGCTGTCTGTGGAATTCCAGTTCATCAGATTCTGAGATATTTAGCTTTTCTTGCATTTCCAAAAGAGTCTCATTGCTAGAGATGCTCAATTGGTCTTCTAATCTGAAAAATCTTCTACCTCCTTTGTCATTCATGAACTCCATCATCCAGTAGGGCCTTAGATGCACTCTTCTCCCTGTGTAAGGAATAATTAGAGTCTTTGAGAGTGCATCTTTAGCTCTAATACTCCTCAGTTCTTCAATCTTCTTTAGAACAAGTCTTCTTGCAGTTACATTGAATCCAAAGTTCTTCTTGAATGATGAATAAACCTTTATCAACACAGATTGGCTTTCTTGAAGGATCCTGTGAAGTGACCATTGAATCTCCTTTCCTCCCTTGTACTTGAAAACTAACCTTTCAGGTAGATTCCTCCCCTGTACTTGAAAACTAACCTTTCAGGTAGATTCCTGTAAGCATCAATCCCTCTAACTTCTTCTAATTCATCTAGATAGAAGTTTAGATCAAAGAATTTCTTAATGTCACATAAGTACATATAATCTCCCTTGTTGACTTTGGATTGAGCTTTGGTTAGAGATTTGGATTTGAGAGGTGACAGCTTCACTTTCTTGACTGCTCTTGACTTTGTTCTCTTTGGCTTGTTAAGGATTGGCAAATTGAAGTCAGGAATTGGTAGACTTTCCTAGTCTATTGGTTCATCCTTAGGCGCAATAGGTTCACCATGAATGTTCCTGTAAGGATCCACCACCTTAATGACTTCAAATACCACTGAGGGTTTTGATGCTTGAGTTGTAGTTGGAGTGGATTTCTTGGAAAACTGATCCTCCAATTCCTTACCAGCAAAGTTCAATTTCCTTTTGGTTCTTTTGGCCAATTCCTTGTATCTTTGAGATTTCTTCTGTTGTGGTTCAACTTGCTTCTTTGGATCTTGAGATTCAGTGATTTCAGATGGCTGAGCAGGAATTTGTTGTGTTGGTTTCACAGCTTGTAGCTTGTCCAAGATAGCAGCTTGCTCTTTCTTTTTTTAGCCTTTTTAGCATCTAGAGCAGCTTGCTTCTTTTCTTGCTTCAATCTTGCCTTTTCTTCTCTCTTCTCATCAGCAAATTGAGGATGTCCAACCACCACACAAATTTCTTTACCATTTCTGAAAACTTTAGCAATTCTCCTTTTCAAAACTGAATCAGCTGGATCCTTGTAGAAGGCAATGGATCTTGACAACAGTGTCTTCTCATCAGGCTTTGGTGTCTCATACACTGTATCCTAAGGGTTCTTTAGTGATGATTTTGAATAGTTCACCCTTGGCTTCAAAAGTACTTCAGCCTTTGGAGATTTAATGCATGAAAGCTGTCATCTTTCCAGATAGTTCATGCTCATTTCATTCACAGAGATTTTCCTGACTTGAGAGTGATGAATGGCTGACTTTTCTGGCTTCTTTGCTAGCCCAAACTTCCTTTGAATGTCCTCATCAATTTTCTCCCAGTTGATTGGAATCAACTGCTCCTTTTCAGCTGCTCTTATATTGGTTGCTGCTTCATCTATCAGATCAATACTATCCTTAGCTGGTGGCTTTGAGATAGTAATTGTAGGCACAATTACCTTGCTAACTTGAATGTTGGGACTTTTTGCTCCCCCTCACTCCTAGAATTCTCTTTCCCCCATTTTTGTTATCAGCAAGTTGAGTAGAGGAGGTCTGTGCAGCCACCAGTTTCTGAAGCAAGTCTGTCTGTTGAGCTTGGTGTAGATGAATTGCTGTAAGAGATGCTTCCATTGCTGACATTCTTATATCTAAGGCATCTATCTTTGTGGCAAGATCAGAATTTTTCCTGAGTTGTCTCTTGATGTCAAGCATTGTAGCTTTTGGAAGTTTAGAGTCCATCTTATCAGAAATGGCCTTTTTCATCTCATCAATATCACCTTTGATAGTATTGACATCTCGAGCATATTAAAAACCTTGAATTTATTGTAGTTGCAGAGAGGCAGGATGTGCTTGAAGGAGCTTTTTGGTGTTGGCATTTGTGGTGGTTTGAAGAGCAGAATTTGTCTGATTTATGAGTTGAATCAGGATTGTCTTTAAAAATGCCCAAGATGGCATGTCTGATCTTGAACTGGAGCATACTTCTCCCCCTATGTTCAATGGCTCTTCTTCACTATCTCCGCCTTCACCTTCAAAGAGTTCTTCTGAACCACCAGTCTCATAATCAACATCACCAGCTGTAGAGGGCAAAGTTGTGATGGCATCCTTAGCTCTTAGCATTGACTGTATGGTGTGCACCAAGTTAAGCATCCTTTCTGCATTGTCATTGCCATGTTCAGCTAGAAGTTGATATGCTGGAACAGGGTGAGTAAATGTCTCAGCATCAAGGGAGGTGGAATCTATAACAGCTTGAGGTTGCTGAGATAGTCCCTCCCTGTCTACATCCTGGACATTCATTAACTCACTTACAATAACATCCACCCTTATATCTTCAGTATCTACTTTTCTCTCATTTTCTCTCTCTTTGTTTGCATCAAGGTCTCATATTGGCTCCCCACCCTCACCTTCACCATCTAAGGTGGGACTCCACACACTCTCTTTTGCCAATCCTGAAGAACTGGATTGCATATTTTCACTCTTTTCCTCTCCTTTTTCCTGGGAGCAACCCAGACTCTCACTCAGTTCACTCCCTTCCCTCAATCCTAGGAGTAATTGTACTACCACTAAGTCTTCTGCACTTGAGATAATTGATGAAATTGGAAGCTGTGCAGAGACACTCGACAGATAAGGGATATCTGTCGGGTTAGCAGTTTGACTATCCGACGGATAACTGCTGTTAAGATTATCCGTCGGGATACAATCACTACTCGACGGATGAACAATATCCATCGAGAGAGTAGGAATAAATGAGTTTGGAGTGGAAACTATTGTGGACTCTGTGCAGATTGATGAGAATGTTGGCACAGATGTCTCAACAGTTCCTGAAAGAATTGGCAAGTGAGCCAACAAATCATCTAAAAGATGATGCTCACTTGCACTAGATTTTGGCTTCCCTAACAGAGTTAAAGAAGGGGAATCAGGAATTGATGTGTTGATCATATCTATATCCAGAGAGTTTGTGGGAGAATTTGGTGTTTGAGGTGCTTCTATAACTAAAGACTTTGGCTGTGACTCCATATTTATTGGAGCCACATCAAACTGACTTTGAAAAGGTGCAATGATTGTGTCTTTAGCACTAGTTTGCACAGTGTGTGAACCCTGTGCATCCCCAAAGGTTTTTGGTTTCTTCTTTCTAGTATAGGTTTGGGGTGAGCTTGTGTCCCTTACCCTTTTGGCCTGTGCTCTTGGCTGAGATCTTTGTTCAATAGTCACATCCTTTTGGGAGGATGCAACTAGCAATGAGCTTATTTCCTTATTAAGCACTACAGTCTGTTGGGAAACTGCAGTGTGGCTAGGCTGGGAAACACTCACCTCTCCAACCTTATCCTTAGGGTTTCTTTTATGTTCACCCTGTCCCTCACCTACCTTACCCACCTTCACACTCCCCTCTTTAGATTTGGTGGATTTTGCAACTGACATCTTTTTGAGAGATACCAGAGGAGGCTTTCTTTGACTTGGATTTAGAAATTTTTGATGGTTTGGTAGCTTGGGTAGGCAACTGTTGGGTCATTGACACAGTTGCCATAGCTACGCTAGAATGCACAAAAATTTGTGAGGTTAGAATAGTAGAGACAGATGAACTTACCTTACTTACCTGAGGTGCTTCCATTACATGGAAATAGAAGAGTGGCACCTTTCTGTGATGGTTTGCCCTGTTCAAATCTGCAATGATTCTTCTCTCTTGAACCCAACAATCTAATTTGTTGGTTGGGTTCTCAAGCACAATTTCCTCAGAGAGGTGGTTAGCAAGCATCATGAAAAATCTAGCATAATAAACATTTTTACCCCTATAATTTAACTCACCTAACTTAAACCCCAACTCAAACAAAACAAGATCACTAAAGTTAAAGAACTTATCAGTAACTAGCATGTAAAGCATGTTGAGCATAGAGATATTGACAGAATCAAAATTACTGATTTGACAAGAAAAGACCTTAGTAACTACATCACATAGATAACTCCATTCCTTTCTAAGACCCAACCTCCTAATTTTACTTAACTTAGAAGTAGAGAGTGCATAGTTCATGTAGTTAAGCATATTAACAATGTCAGTGTCGGTGTGTGGTGAAGTCACAGTATTATCAGGAATTTTGAAACATGCTTTAACAACATCACTATTAATACAGAATTCCTTACCTTTAATAGTGAGTGTGATGGTCTTATCAGTTGAGTTGTACACAGCAGTTGACCACATTTCTTCAACAGCCTCACAGAAGATGGTGGGTGATTCTAGCATGGCATAGTTGAGTTTGCAGTTTTTCACAAAATCCATCATTTTGTGGTAGTCACCAAACTGTTGAATCCCCTTGTTTACTAGAGCCATGAAGTTGTTCTTCTCAAAGATGAATCCAGTTTGTGACATGATCTTGACTACTGGTGCCATTGTTAGAGAGTGGAAATTGCAGAGATAGAGATGATAATTGCTTTTGAGAAAGAGAGAATTTAGAGCAGATGATTTGAGAGTGATAAAAGAAAAGCTATGAAAATGAATTATGCTTTTATACTATCTCAAAAAAAATAACTGTCAAAAATAATAAAGTAAAATAAAGTAACCAATAAAAATTGCCCAAAATAGCCGGGTTTTTTAAAAAAAATAAACTGTAAAAATTCCATCAATTATCCGTCGTGTTATACTTGCAAACTATAAGTATACTCGATGGATAATGTTCAGGAAATCAACGGCTAAAAATAAGACAATTTGTCGGATGAGGATAAATCAGTTATCCGTCGAGTCATAAAATATTCCAGAAAAATAATTGATTTTATTAACAAAATGTATACCGACGGATGATCAAACTCGATGGATAATGATCATCCGTCGAGATGTAAATTTTGACTTAGCCAAAATTTCATCCAAGACTGAAAAATCAATTAAGTTTCTAGCTGCATTACAATTTGCAAATTATCTAAAAAGATCTAAGAATAATTTAGCATACCTAACTCACTTACCAACTTTGAAAAGGTGGATTCATCCAGTGACTTGGTAAATATATCTGCAAGCTGCTTTTCACTTGGAACAAAATGTAGTTCCACAGTACCATTCATTACATGTTCCCTTATGAAGTGGTACTTGATGTCTATGTGCTTTGTTCTTGAATGCTGTACTGGATTTTCAATTATGGCAATTGTACTTGTATTATCACAGAAAATGGGAATTCTTTCAACTTGCAAACCATGGTCTAGCAATTGGTTTTTCATCCACAAAATCTGTGCACAGCAACTGCCAGCAGCAATATATTAAGCTTCAGCTGTAGAAGTAGAACTTGAATTTTGCTTTTTACTGAACCAGGACACAAGCTTGTTTCCTAGAAATTGACAGGTTCCTGTTGTACTTTTTCTATCAATTCTACAACCTGCATAATCTGCATCTGAATAACCAGTTAGATCAAAACCAGAATCTCTAGGGTACCAAATGCCAAGTTTTGGTGTTCCCTTGAGATATCTGAAAATTCTCTTAATAGCTACTAAGTGAGATTCTCTAGGATCAGCCTAAAATCTAGCACACAAATATGTAGCAAACATTATATCAGGCCTACTAGCTGTTAAGTAAAGAAGTGAGCCAACCATGCCCCTATAACTTGAAATATCCACAGACTTTTCAGTAGTGTTTAATTCAAGCTTAGTTGTAGTGGCCATGGGAGTTTTTGCAGATGTGCAATCCATTAAATCAAATTTCTTCAAAAGATCATAAATGTATTTAGTTTGATCATAAATGTTTCATCAAAATCTATTCCTTCTTGTTGATAATAGCCCTTAGCAACCAATATAGCTTTGTTCCTGACTACTATGCCATTTTCATCCATCTTGTTTCTGAATACCCATTTGGTGTCTATTGGATTCTTTCCTTTAGGCTTGGGCACCAACTTCCATACCTTATTCCTCTCAAATTGGTTTCACTCCTCCTGCATAGCTAAAATCCAATCAGGATCCAACAAAGCTTCTTCTACCTTCTTTGGTTCTTCCTTAGAAAGAAAGCTGATGTATAGACATTCTTCTTGAGTTGTTCTTCTTGTTTGAACTCTAGAAGATACATCACCAATAATGAGCTCAAAGGGGTGATCCTTTGTCCATTTCCTTTGTTGAGGTAGATTAGCTTTAGATGAAGAGGCCTCATTGTTGTCTTGATGTGTGATTGAGTTTTGATTGTTAGAAACTCCCCCTGAGTTAATGGATCTTTGATTTGAGAAAGGGGAACTTTCTGTAAGTGATCTATTCTGACTTCTAGCTTCTTTTGACCCGACGGATGGTGAATATTGAGTACCGACGGATGAAGCTGGTTGTCTCCCGACAGATAAAGCAGATTGTCTTTCGATGGATGAAGCATTTTGTAACTCGAAAGATGTTGAATTTTGTGCTTCATTGATAGTGGATTTTTCTGCATTATCCTTAGATACTGTTTCTTGATCACTGTCATCACTAACCATCTCCACATTGTCAAATTTGAGGCTCTCATGGTAATCTCCATCTTGCAGTCCTTCAATCTTTTTATCATCAAATACAGTATGTATTGATTCTACAACAATGTTCGTTCTTAGATTGTAGACTCTATATGCTTTACCAACAGCATATCCAACAAAAATTCCTTCATCTGCTTTAGCATCAAACTTCCCATTCTGATCAGTTTCATTTCTCAAGATACAACATTTACAGCCAAAGACATGAAGAAAATTTAAAGTTGGCTTCTTGTTCTTGAATAATTGATAGGGAGTCATGCATTTTGCTTGATTAACCAGAGAAATATTCTGAGTGTAACATGCAGTATTTACAGCTTCAACCCATAAATATGTTGGTAATTAAGATTCTTCAAGCATTGTACTGGCAGCTTCAATAAGTGATATGTTCTTCCTTTCTACTACTCCATTTTGTTGTGGAGTTCTTGCTGCTGAAAACTCATGCAAAATCCCATTTTCTTCACAAAATGCTCTCATGGCAGAATTCTTGAACTCAGTTCCATTGTCACTCCTGATTCTTCTAGCTTTGAAATCAGGATGATTATTGACTTGCCTTATGTGATTGATGATGATTTCACTAGCCTCATCTTTATACTTTAGGAAATATGTCCAAGAGAACTTTGAGAAATCATCTACAATTACTAGGAAAAATCTTTTCCTTGAAATGGACAACACATTGACTGGTCCAAACAAATCCATGTGTAGCAGTTGCAAAGGTTCTTCAATTGTTGAATCAAGCTTCTTTCTGAATGATGCTTTTTATTGCTTTCCCTTTTGGTAAGCATCACACAGTACATCCTTAGAAAACTCCACTTGATGAATGCCTCTAACCAATTCTTTCTTTACAAGTTCATTCATGGTCTTGAAGTTTAGATGGGATAGCTTCTTGTGCCATAACCAACTTTCATCCTGACTTGCTTTGCTGAGAAGACAAGTAACAGATTCTGCATTTGATGAGTTGAAGTCAGCAAGGTACACATTCCCTTTTCTCACGCCAGTGAGAACCACTTTGTTGCTTCTCTTGTTTGTCACAACACAGGCTTCTGAGTTGAAGGTTACTGAATTGCCTTTATCACAAAGCTAGCTGATACTCAACAAATTATGCTTGAGACCATCCACTAAGGCAACCTCTTCAATGATGACATTGTCTTTTGAAATCAATCCATATCCCACAGTATAACCCTTGTTGTCATCTCCAAAAGTAATACTTGGGCCAGCTCTCTCCTTGAACTCTGAGCAGGGTAGAATCACCAGTCATGTGTCTTGAACAGCCACTATCCAAGTACCATAGATTCTTTCTGTTTCCCTGCACACATCAAAATCAAATCAAGTTGATTTTGGTACCCAAGTTTCCTTGGGTCCTGCCTTGTTAGCTTTCTTTTTCTGTTTCTTAGGTTTGATGTCATTTGACTTGGGGATATCAGATTTATCCTTAGTCATTTGAGTTGGACCTTTGAAACCATTCATTACAGCAGAATTATCATGCATATTTTGATTAACAAGAAATGGCATGCTATTAGTAAACATGTTATTCCAGTAAGGCATGCTAAATGGCATTTTTGGCATACTAAATGCAGCATAATAAGGATTGGGTGCAAATGGCATATTAGCAAATTGTGCATTCATATTCTGTGCAGACATAGCATTCATAGGCATAGAAGGCATGGCATTCATTTTGGGAAAAAGAGGTGGCACAGATATGGAAGTAGGCATGGCATATTTGCAATTAACAGACAAATGATTTACACTACCACACTTGACACAGATTTTTCTAGGAGCATATTTATCAGGAGTGTAGTTGTTATGCTTGTTAATTCCTACTTTACCATTTCTATTATTTTTCCTTTTAGCCTCTGTTTTAACCTCAATCTTTTCCAGTCTGTCACTTAATTGCTTGATAGTCATATGACCAACATTAGCCTTTTTCTCCTTCTTCACTTGACTGGATACTCCTGGAACAAAATTCTTGGAAACTGATCCATATTTCTCATTTAACTTGACAAGTTTGGCTTTACTCACAGGCTTTCTCACAGTCGACAGATGAGGATTTATATCACTCAACAGATAACCCTTTTTTTATCCGACGGATGACCCTCATCATCCGTCGAGTCTACATCTGTTAGCAATCCTTCAACCAAATTGGATTCCAGCTTCTCCTTATTCTTCTTCCAGGCTGCATCACAAAAGCACTCAATACCTTGAACTTTGATGATTTGAGCATGAACATCTCTAGATGTAATCCATGCCTTAATCACCTCCTGTTCTCGTTCAATCTGCTTCTTCAAGATCTCTTCTTTCTTCAAGGACTCAGTTAATTCATCCTTAGCAATTTTACACTCAATTCTCAATTTTTCAAATTCAATGAACTGAGACTCTAGCACATTATTCCTCTAACTTAAAAAATAAATTGTTTTCTTTGATTTTAGCATTTTCCTTAGTAAGAGACTTAAGTGTATCACGCAAATGATATAATTCTGTAGACATGTCATTTATTACATCATTACACTCAGCTTTAGATAAATGTACAAGGTTAGTGGTGATTACCTGAATACTTGAAGAACTTGTCTCTGTTTCATCAGACTTGGCCAGTAGGGCTAGATTGACATAGCTGACATCCTCATCCTCATCCAGACCATCTGCTACCCAGTCATTTTCTTGTGTAATGAAAGCCCTTTCCTTTTGTTTGAGCAACTCAAAATATTTCTGTTTATAATCCACAGGCTCAAACTTTTTCTTGCTGGAATCTGACTTTCTACACTCACTGGCAAAGTACCATGCCAAACCACATTTGAAACATTTGAATTGATTTATCCACCATATTTCTATTTGGCTTAGCTGCTCCAAAGTTCTTCTTGAACTTGAGCTTGGCAAATCTTCTTGAAAGAAATGATAGATGTTCATCAATATCTTTCATGTCATCTTGGCTCAAAGAATCTTCATTTTCTGCTACCAACCCATTGACCTTATTTTCACAGACCTTTGAAGTTGATTCAACAGCTTCCATTTTCATCTCCTTCTCTTTATCTAACTCAGCAACTAGTGCAATGGATCCTCATTTCTTCTTTCCTCTCTTCATCCTCTCATCTTGCTCTATTTCAAGCTCATAAATTTTCAGGATGTCATACAGTCTCTCCAAAGTGAACTCCTTATAATCTTGAGAGTTTCTCAATGAGACTGTCATAGGTTTCCATTCCTTTGGAAGAGATCTAAGGAACTTAAGATTGGAGTCTTTTGTCTGATAGACCCTTCCATGCAACTTCAGAGCATTTAGTAGTTTTTGAAATCTACTAAAAATGCCAGTGAGAGACTCATTATCTTCACTATAAAAGTGCTCATATTGCTGAATTAGCAGCTGCATCTTGTTTTCTCTAACTTGTTCAGTGCCATCACAGATAATCTGAATAGTATCCCAAACTTCCTTGGCAGTTTTGCAATTGATGATGTTGTCAAATATATAACCATCAACTCCATTGAACTGAATATTCATGGCCTTCTTATCCTTCCTGACTTGTTCAATATCAGGATCAGACCATTCATGCCTTGGCTTGGGGACATATGGTTCATTTCCAATTGTAGCTCTCATTGGTACATGAGGGCCTCTCTCTATGTAGTCTACATAGGCCTCATCTTGAGAAAGTAAATGAAGATGCATCTTTACCTTCCAGTGATGGTAATTGTCTTTGTCCAGAAAATGAATCTTGACTCTAACATCCTTCTTGTTCATCTTGTTGTTTTGTTGTGATCTTTAAACTCTTTGTTTATCAAGACCTTGCTCTGATACCAATTGTTAGTCCCTAACAATGCAGCAAGAATTACAGAAGGGGGGTTGAATGGAATTCTTGAACCTTTTTCAAAATATAAAATGTTCTATCTTAATAATATATAAGTGTTTGATTTGCAAAGTGCGGAATAAGAAGTTGGTAAAATCAAAATACAAGTAATTAAAAACATAAGTCTTTAAAAACTTTCTGGTGGATTTGAATGTATCCACCAGAGATATATATTATATCAAGAGAACTATGTGTAGCAAAATTAGCTCACAGCTGCTTACAAATGTGAACAACTAAGTTTACAGAGAAATACTAAGAATACAGCTTACAAATGTTTCTCTGAGAATTTTCTTTCTTAGTGTTCTCTTTTTTTATTTGCTACTTCTTGGTTTATATATCATCAAGGTTACAAAGTAATAAGACAAGATAATAAAACAAAACCTATCAAGTCTAATACTATGCTACTTCATTACTCTATCCCAGCATCTTTGAATATCTTCATAATAACATAAAAATGGCAATGCTTCTTTGTTCTCTAAAACCCAGTTGAATAGGCTTCCACATTCCTTTTGCATACACTCGAAGCATGTGACTGTGTTGTCACTGTCAACAGATGTTTGAATTGATTATCCGTCGGGTACATGATCATCTGTCGGTTTGCCTTGTTGATCGTCCAGAGTGACATTGTTGTTTATCCGTCGGGTAGCTATCTGGCAGTTGACTTCATTTCATTTATGCAGAATTACAAGACATCATCTATGTACAATTAATCAACCTATTCTGCATATCAAATAAAAGTCAACATGACTTAAGTGGTACTACTGAATCTAAACAAGGTGTATACAGAAATGTGCTACAGACTCATTATTACACAAGCTACTCACTCGATGGATAATAAATCATCATCCGTCGGGACTATATTGCTTCATCCGTCGGGACTATATTCCTTGTCCATCGAGTGCTACATTTTTCACAAAGTAAAATCTACTAAGGTGTTTTGTTAATGAAATCATCAAGTTCACAACATATCCACAACATATAGTTTAGTAGCAATTTAATTTGTAATAGTTATCTATTGTTTCTTTTGTTTTCTGTTTTATTTAATTCGAAAAAATCCTGGGGAACGAAGCTACGAATTGTACTACTTGGAGATGGAGAAGGCTTGTCGTAGAACCCATTATATTTTCATGTCAAATCATGAATGTTGATCAATGTTTATCTTGAATATTTTTGAAAAATATTTTAAATATATAATTTAAATTTTCATTGATGATTTAGTAATTTTTTAAAATAAAATGGTTAGGATATAATAATATTTAACTACCAAAGTGTGAGTGGATATGTTTCATCATATATTAAATTATTTCAAATGAGGTGGGGTACAAAATGATGGCACGAAAGTACTGGGCATGTAGTCAACCTCTTTCGATTAGCCGATAAAGAACTTTGGTCATTGGAATTTGATGTGACCCGAACTAATTAGATGATTACTTCATGAAATTTAGTTGACTAATTTAAGTTCTTTATTAAAAAAATGTTTAATCTTGGTTACAGTAAGATCCACACTTTGTAAAAATATAATTAATTTTTCCGCAACTAATTGTAGTTAAATACTGTAATATGAAAGTTAATGAACATCTCATTATTATATCCATATTGAAATAAGTTAAATTCTATATTACTTATAACTCCGGTGTGCGGGAATGCTCCTTCGACACCGCGTCAGGATCCTCGTAGCGGTTGTGGTGTAGCTGTTATAGGGTTTCTGCAAAAAAACATCGGAGGGGGGTTTGCGCCACGCGGTGCCTCCGGTGTGAGAGTAAGAACTCACTTTGGGTAAGATGAAAATACATAGAAATGCAAGGTGGTTGTGTGTGTATAAGAGTGTGTATGAGAGTGATTAACCCCAGAACCTCTCCTCCTTGAGCTATTTATAGCCCAAGGGTAGGGTTCAGGGGTTGATACCTTTGAATCATAGTCGTTGGTTCTGGGAGCGGAGGACACCTGGTTGGGATGGATGCTTTACACATGTCTGGATGTGAATAGCTGAGGAATGTTCTAAGGATCCTCTGACACGTGCCCTGGTTATTCTCATGGCTGATCGATGACAGCTATCTATATCACGCTCTTGGACATGTGCATCACGTTCTAGGGATTTAAAGGATTGGGCCTCATGAACCACGAGTCCGGACTAAGGGATAGCGGGACTGGATGGTGATGGGTTGGGCCGAACTATGACCGGGAGTCTGGACCCAGTTCTTTTAGGTGCCATATGTACTATCATGTGCCTGCACTCCCTTATGCAGATTTTCTGGATGTGGGAGTAAAATGAAAAATATTTGGAGTAAGTTGCTTGTATAAAAAATATGAGCTTTCTTTGCCCCCAGTCCGGGTTGTGTTTATGTAGACCAAGCTGGACTAGCTAGATATATAGTAGATTGTTTGTAGGAAAAATATGAGCTTTCTTTACCCTCAGTCTAGGTTGTGTTGATGTAGACCAAGCCGGACTAGCTGGATATATAGTAGATTTCTTGGGGGGAATCTGAGCTTTCCTTGCCCCAGTTCGGGTTGTGTTGATGTAGACCAAACTAGACTAGCTGGATATAGAGTAGATTTCTTGTAGGAAAAATATTAGCTTTCCTTGCCCCCTAGTCCGGGTTGAAATTGATGTAGAACAAGCCGGACTAGCTAGATATAGAGTAGATTACTTGTAGGAAAAATCTGAGCTTTCTTTGCCCCCCATTCCAGGTTGTGTTGATGTGGACCAACCCCAACTGGAAATTGAATCGATTTTGGTGGTTTCCCCCCATAATTCGAATTCTTACGGTTGTCTTTTCAAAAAGACGTGACGTATTAACTATTGTTATTAACTACTGTAGTGTTTATAACTATATATAAAAAAATTGTAAACGCACGGTCCAGATGGCACCACGTGGCTTGACTGTCAGAATCCTCTTTCTTTAATAAACCCCCGTCTTCCCCTTCTCTTACTATTTTACTCTCCAAAATTTTCCATTCTCCAATAACTTCTTTTCTCTCTTTGTTTTCCGTTGTTTGCTGGTGCTTCTTGGAAGGAATCGAAGGCTGAGGGTTTCGTTGGCGTGCTACCTCTACATTTGTAGCAATCATCTCGCTTGTAAGCTTTTTTTTTCGTCCCTTCTTTATTTTGTCGATTGTTGTTGTTTCTTTTGGCATCGTGTTTCTTCGTTTTTGTATATTGGATTCTTTTTTCTGTGTTCATAGTTTAAAATATGTATATGTGTTTTTGTTATTGTTTGGTTTTTTATTATGTGGTTAAAGTGTTTTTAGGTTTAGGGTTTTGTACCTGGGTCCGGGCTGGTGGTATGTAGTCTGGACCTATATGCTCTAGGGTTAGCTTTTTGCTCTTGTGTAGTTTATCTTGGTATGTGGCTTTTGGTTCCGGGTACTCGGGGGTATTATAGAGGGCCGAGTTTATCATTTTTATTTGGTTAGAGGTGAATTTTCCCCAGACTAGTAGTACGTAATTAAAATTGAATGTGGCTTAGTCCGGACCATAGTAGCTTATAAATAAAAAATTTGTAGGGATGCAGACTAACCCATCTCATTGCTTTTAGGTTTATGGTCCGGACAAAGTTCACGCCAATTAGGAAGCTGACCGTTAGCAAAATATCTCCGAGGAAGGTTCCCTGTACTCCGGAGGGTTACTGGGTAGATGTCCCGAACTACTTTATTACCAGAAGTGAAGAGATCGGGAATAGCCGGTATTATAGGAGTATTAGCTCCGGTTATGCTAAACAGCCGGATAGCGGTCCCGAGAGGTATAATGAGGCTGGGTTCGATCAAAAGTTTATGGGGATGATTGTTGCCAAGGAGCCATACTCTTTGAAGAATGAATATTCCACTCTTGAACATGATGCCCAAGATTTGTCAATCCGGGCTGCTTTCCAGCTAAATTCCCGGATTTGGTGGAGATGGCCGCTCCTTGGGGAGAGGATTTATCACCTTCCGGCTGATAAATTTGTTCCTGTCTGGTTGGAATACCTAAGGTCCGGGTGGAATCCCTAGTGGCACCTTTTCCTAAAACATCTATGTAAGCATGTTTATAAGTTATCCCCGATGCAGATAACTCCTAACAACAACAAATGGGTATCCTGGTTTATTGCCTTTTGTAATAAATTCGGAGTCCAAACTACCTTCAAGCTTTGGCATCATGTCTTTAGTTTGGTTAAGTCCAGTCAACCGCCTTTATATGAGATACGCTTCCGGGCAGAGTGTGGTTATAGGTCCGGATTCAGGCCCGTTATTCAACAGTCATTTTTAAAATACTAGAATGGAGAGATGATCTTGTTGAAGGGTTTGGATATCTCTTACTTGCCTTTAGGAACTTTGGAGGGGGTTCAGACTCACTTCAAACGCTATGTTATGAGGGGTGAAGCTCTTCAGCTAGTTTTTGGGTTTTATGAGTGTCTCGGGTTCTAGTTGACCCGGAACACCTTTATGAATCATAAGACTATGAATAGACTTGGCTGTAAGTCTATTACTTGTACTCCGGATTCCTTTTTTCCAAACTGTTTTATTTGTTTTGAACTTATTTCTTGTCTTTTGCTCCCGGATTTATATTTTACTTTTCTTCTTTTGATCATTGCTTCTCTATTATTTTTCTCAGGCCTTCCTTATTATAAACTGGCTATATCTACTTCGCCCTATACCGATGCTCTTCTATGTTTGGTTACTGCTTTTAAGCGGAGGAAGAAGGCTTTTGTGGCCGGGTCTGGGTCTCAGCCACACCCCTAGGAGGCATCGCAGAGTAACGCAGTGTCTAGCCGGACTCAGCTCAAGAGAACGGGAAATCTGACCCTGTTGTCGAGGTCGAAGATGCTGATGATTTTGATAACCTCATGGAGATTGAGCCGCATGGCGAAGTTTTTGAGGGTGAGGAGACAAGGAAGAACAAGCGTCTCCGGACTCTTGGCTCCAAACCTCCACGGGCTGGTACATCAGAACCTTTTTCGGGTGCTGAATCAGTCCAAGATAAGGGAAAGGATCTGGAGCAGGGAGGTCCGTGTAGGAGTGGTCCGGGGCTTAGGGAGAGGATAGTTTGGTTCATGGCTGAGATCCCGTCCGAATCTGAGTGGTGGGAGATGAACAGGACCGGCTTTGATGCTGTAATGAAGGATTGCACAAGGCTGTTGGGTCAGGTAGGGTACTTTGGTATTTCCTGTTTTTTGCCTTAGCTTTTTCTTTGACTTTTTCTTAAATCTGTTTCTTTTGCTTCTAGCTTGGGGCTTCTATGGTCGGGGCGGCTGCTATCTCCTACTCCGAGTTTAAGCATCTCCGGGTGGTTATTGGTAACAAGAACAAGGAGCTTGTAGAGCTTAAGGATGATCTTTCAGCTAAGGATGTTGCCCTCTCCGGGTTAAACAAACACCTAAATGATGTGACGACTCGGGCTGAGACTGCTGAGAAAGATGCCGGGGAGCTGAGGTCTGAATTAGCTGAGCTATGGAAGCAGCTGGAGGCGGTGAAGCCGAAGGATGAGATCATAGAGGCTTATAGGAAATCCATGATGTATGATAGGGCCATTTCCAGTGATGGTGCCCCAGAGATTGCCCGTTGCTGGGTTATTGCTGAAAAGCACATCAAAACTGATGGAGCCGGATTGCTTCAGCTAGTTCATTACTGGTTAGGTTGGCCATGTGCTCTTCAGTGACTGGAACATTGGTGAACTTGTATTGGTTTAGCTCAATGAGATTCCTTGCATCCCGGGGTGTTATTACCATTTCCATAACCGGGGTATGTGTTAGTGGTTGCTTTTGGAGGGTGTCTCGGTCGGCCCTCAAGTCCTGTACCTGGGAGTGGTCCTGATCCTGGACCTGGGTACTTGCAGAGGGTCTTCCAGCGGTATTCTTGCAGCTCTAGCCATTACCTCGATTGTACAAACAAGAACTGACCAAGATTTCAAGCTAACAATATAGATCTAAGGTTGTTTTTTAATAATAGCAAAAATTACACATAATAACAAACAACTTTCGGGGATTGGTTAATAATATTGCAGAATAAGTATAATTGGGTCTTAGAGCACAAGGGTAATATGCAAAACAAAGTAGATTTGGGTTCTAAAACGATCAAGATTATCTATGACGCACACAAATGTGGCTTAAATGAACAAGACTGGGCTCACACAAATGTGGCCTAAAATAACGAGCATACACAAACATGGCTTAAGTAAACAACATATATAGTTATGTGAGCTAGGTTGTTTGGGTTCTTACAGATTAAATAAATGGACACTTTTAAGAGTTTGCTGGTGAAGGTGAATCCAGGGGCACTGTGACCCAAGGATGGAGAGCCCCTCCTTCTAGCGCCAAATGATAACTCCGGTGTGCGCTGCTCCTTCGATACCGCGTTTGGATCCTCGTAGCGGTTGTGGTGTAGCTGTTGTGGGGTTTCTATAAAACAACACCGGAGGGGGGTTTGAGCCACGCGGCACTTCCGGTGTGAGAGTAAGAATTCGCTTTGGGGAAGATGAAGATAGATAAAAATGCAAGGGGGTGTGTGTGTATATGAGTGTGTATGAGAGTGGTTAACCTCGAAACCTCTCCTCTTTGGCTATTTATAGCCCAAGGGTAGGGTTTAGGGGTTGGTACCTTTGAATCATAATCGTTGGTTCTGGGAGCGGAGGACACCTGACTGGGATGGATGCTTTACATGTGTCTGGATGGGAATAGGTGAGAAATGTTCTAAAAATCCTTTGATATGTGCCCTGGTTATTCTCATGACTGATCGATGACAGCAGTCTCTATCACGCTTTTGGACATGTGCCTCACGTGCTAGGGTTTTAAAGGATTGGGACTCAGGGAACCATGAGTACGGACTAAGAGAGAGCGGGATTAGATGGTGTTGGTTGGGACGAACTATGACCCGGAGTCCGGACCCGGTTCTTCTGGGTGCCATATATGCTATCAATTATGACGAAAAAGTGCACAAAGTATGATGCTTTATTTAATTTTATGCAGACTCTGAGTTGAACAAACATAAACACATAAATTGAGGATCATGAAATTACTTCAACATACTCATATTTCTACAAATTTGAGCACTTTTTTATTAATAAATCCTCACTGAAATATGTTGTGTATATGTTGTGTACTTGATGGTTTCATAAACAAAACACCTTGGTAGATTTTACTTAGTGAAATTATGTAGCACTCGACGGATAAGGTGTATAGTCCCGACGGATGACTCAATATAGTCCCGACGGATGATGACTTATTATCCATCGAGTGAGTAGCTTGTGTAACAACAAGTCTGTAGCACATTTCTACATACACATTATTTAGAATCTGTAGTAGTACTTAAGTCTTGTTGACTTTAGTTAGATATGCAGAATAGGTTGATTAATTGTACATAGATGATATCTTGTAATTCTGCATAAGTGAAATGAAGTCAAGTGCCTGATTGCTACCCGACGGATAAACAACAATGAATTCGACGGATGATCATCAACTCGACGGATGATCATGAACCCGGCGGATAAAGAATTCAAATATTTGTTGATAGTGACAACACAGTCACATGCGTCAAGTGGATGCAAATGAGATGTGGTAGCCTATTCAACTGGATTTTCGAGAACAAAGAAGCATTGCCATTTCCATGCTATTATGAAGATATTCAAAGATGCTGGAATAGAGTAATGAAGTAGCATTGTATTAGACTTGATAGTTTTTGTTTTATTATCCTGTCTTATTACTTTGTAATCTTGGTGATATATAAACCAAGAAGCAGCAAATAGAATAGTATCTGAGAAAAAGCAGAGAAACATTTGTAAGCAGAATTCTTAGCATTTCTATGTATTCTTAGTTGTTCCATATTTGTAAGCAGTTGTGAGCTCTTTGCACACAAAGTATATATTATATATCTCGGGTGGAATCATTCAAATCCACCAGAAAGTTTTTAAAGGCGCTTGTTTTTAATTACTTGTGTTTTGATTCATTTAAGTAACTATTCCACATTATGCTAATCAATTCACACTTATATATATATATATTTGAGTTAGAACATTTTTATTTCACGAAAAAGTTTCAAGAATTCCATTCAACCCCCCCCTTCTGTAATTCTTGTCATATTGTTAAGGGACTAACAATTGGTATCAGAGCAAGCTCTTAACTTACAAAGAGTTTAAAGATCAAAACAACACAGCAAGATGAACAAGAAGGATGTTGGAGTTAAGATTCCTTTTCTGGATAAAGATAATTACCATCATTGGAAGGTAAAGATGCATCTTCATTTGCTTTCTCAAGATGAGGCCTATGTTGACTGCATAGAAAGAGGCCCTCATGTTCCAATGAGAGCTGCAACTGGAAATGAGCCATCTGTCCCCAAGCCAAGGCATGAATGGTCTGATCCTGACATTAAATAAGCCAGGAAGGATAAAAAGGCCATGAATATCCTATTTAATGGAGTTGATGGTGATATGTTTGACAATATTATCAACTGCAAAACTGCCAAGGATGTTTGGGATACAATGCAGATCATCTGTGATGGCACTGAGCAAGTTAGAGAAAACAAGATGCAGCTACTGATTCAGCAATATGAGCACTTTCATAGTGAAGAAAGTGAGACTCTCACTGACATTTTTAGTAGGTTTCAAAAACTGCTAAATGCTTTAAAGTTGCATGGAAGGGTCTATCAGACAAAAGACTCCAATCTGAAATTCCTTAGATCTCTTCCAAAGGAATGGAAACCAATGACAGTCTTATTGAGAAACTTACAAGATTATAAGGAGTTTACTTTGGAGAGACTGTATGGCATCCTGAAAACATATGAGCTTGAAATAGAGCAAGATGAGAGGATGGAGAAAGGAAAGAAGAAAGGAGGATCCATTGCACTAGTTGCTGAATTGGAAAAAGAGAAGGAAGTGAAAATGGAAGTTGTTGAATCAACTTCAAGGGTCTGTGAAAGCAAGGGCAAGGGACTTGTAGCTGAAAATGTAGATTCTTTGAGCCAAGATGACATGGAGGACATTGATGAACACCTAGCATTTCTTTCCAGGAGATTTGCCAAGCTCAAGTTCAAGAAGAACATTGGAGCAGCCAAGCCAAATAGAAACATGGTGGATAAATCAAAATTCAAATGTTTCAAATGTGGCTTGGCAGGGCATTTTGCCAGTGAGTGTGGTCAGATTCCAGCAAGAAAAAGTTTGAGCCTGTGGATTATAAGCAAAAATACTTTGAACTGCTCAAACAAAAGGAAAGGGCTTTCATAACACAAGAAAATGACTGGGCAGCAGATGGTCTGGATGAAGATGAAGATGTCAGCTTTGTTAATCTAGCCCTAATGGCCAAGTCTGATGAGACAGAAACAAGTTCTTCAAGTAATCAGGTAATTACTACAAACCTTGCACATTTATCTAAAGCTGAGTGTAATGATGCCATAAATGACATGTCTACAGAGTTATATCATTTGCGTGTTACACTTAAGTTTCTTACTAAAAAAATGCTAAAATCAAAGAAAACAATTTATTTTTCAGTGAGAGAAATAATGTGCTAGAATCTCAGTTCATTGATTTTGAGAAATTAAGAATTGATGTAAGATTGCCAATGAGGAATTAACTGAGTCCTTGAAGAAAGAAGAAATTTTGAAGAAGCAGCTCGAGCGTGAACAGGAGGTGATTAAGGCATGGAAAACATCTAGAGATGTCCATGCTCAAATTACTAGAGTTCAAGGAATCGAGTCCTTCTGTGATGAAGCCTGGAAAAAGAACAAGGAGAAACTAGAACTAAATTTGGTGGATGGACTGCTAATGGATGTAGACTCGACGGATGATGAGGGTCATCCATCGGATAAAAAAAGGGTTATCCGTCGACTGATGCAAATCCTCATATGTCGACTGTAAGCAAGCCTATCAGTAAAGCCAAACTTGTTAAGCTGAATGAAAACTATGGATCTGTTTCCAAGAACTTTGTTTCAGGAGAATCGAGTCAAGTTAAGAAAGGGAAAAATGCTAATGTTGGTCACATGACTGTCAAACAGTTAAGTGAAAGACTTGAAAAGGTTGAGGTAAAAATAGAGACCAAAAGGAAAAATAAAAGAAATGGTAAAGTAGGGATTAACAAACACAATAACTATACACCTGATAAATTTGCTCCTAGAAAAATCTGTGTCAAGTGTGGTAGTGTAAATCATTTGTCTGTTAATTGCAAATCTGCCATGCCTACTTCCATGTCTTTGCCACCTCACTTTCCCAATATGAATGCCATGCCTCCCAAGCCTATGAATGCTATGTCAACACAGAATATGAATGCACAGTTTGCTAATATGCCATTTGCACCAAATCCTTATTATGCTGCATTTAGTATGCCACAAATGCCATTTAGTATGCCTTATTAGAATAACATGTTCACTAATAACATGCCATTCCCTGCTGATTATAATATGCATAATAATTCTGTTGCAATGAATGGTTTCAAAGGCCCAACTCAAATGACTAAGGATGATTCTGATATCCCCAAGTTAAATGAGATAAAGCCTAAAAAACAGAAAAAGAAAGCTAACAAGGCAGGACCCAAGGAAACTTGGGTACCAAAATTAACTTGATTTGATTTTGATGTGTGCAGGGAAACAGAAAGAATCTTTGGTACTTGGATATTGGTTGTTCAAAACACATGACTGGTTATTCTACCCTAATCACAGAGTTTAAGGAGAGAGCTGGCCCAAGTATTACTTTTGGAGATTACAACAAAGGTTATACTGTGGGATATGGCTCGATTTCAAAGGACAATGTCATCATTGAAGAGGTTGCCTTAGTGGATGGTCTCAAACATAACTTGTTGAGTATCAGCCAGCTTTGTGATAAAGGCAACTCAGTAACTTTCAACTCAGAAGCCTGTGTTGTAACTAACAAAAGAAGCAACAAAGTGGTTCTCACTGGTGTGAGAAAGGGAAATGTGTACCTAGCTGATTTCAACTCATCTAATGCAGAATTTGTTACTTGACTTCTCAGTAAAGCAAGTCAGGATGAAAGTTGGCTATGGCACAAGAAGCTATTCCATCTAAACTGGTGTGAGTTGGCTATGAGCTAGTAAAGAAAGAAATGGTTAGAGGCATTCCTCTAGTGGAGTTTTCTAAGGATGGACTGTGTGATGCCTTTCAAAAAGGGAAGCAGATTAAAGCATCATTCAGGAAGAAACTTGATTCAACAATTGAAGAACATTTGCAACTGCTACACATGGATTTGTTTGGACCAGTCAATATATTGTCCATTTCTAGGAAAATATTTTGCCTAGTAATTGTAGATGATTTCTCAAAGTTCTCTTGGACATATTTCCTAAAGTCTAAGGATGAGGATAGTGAAATCATCATCAATCACATAAGGCAAGTCAATAATCATCCTGATTTCAATGTTAGAAGAATCAGGAGTGACAATGGAACTGAGTTCAAGAATTCTGTCATGAGAGCATTTTGTGAGGAAAATGGGATTCTGCATGAGTTTTCTGTAGCAAGAACTCCACAACAGAATGGAGTAGTGGAAAGGAAGAACAGGTCACTTATTGAAGCTGCAAGGACAATGCTTGAAGAATCTAAACTGCCAACATATTTCTGGGCTGAAGCTGTAAATACTGCATGCTACACTCAGAATATTTCCCTGGTTAATCAAGCAAGATGCATGACTCCCTATCAATTGTTCAAGAATAAGAAGCCAACTCTAAATTTTCTTCATGTCTTTGGCTGTAAATGCTATATTTTGAGAAATCAGACTGATCAAAATGGGAAGTTTGATGCTAAAGCAGATGAAGGAATTTTTGTTGGATATGCTGTTGGTAAAGCATACAAAGTCTACAATCTAAGAACCAACATTGTTGTGGAATCAATACATGTTGTGATTGATGATAAAAAGATTGAAGGACTGAAGGATGGATATTATCATGAGAGCCTCAAATTTGACAATGTAGAGATGGTTAGTGATGAAAGTGATGATGAAAGTGATCAAGAAACAGTATCTAAGGATAATGCAGAAAAATTTACTACCAATGAAGCACAAAACTCAACATCTGTCGAGTTGCAAAATGCCTCATCCGTCGGGAGGCAATCTGCGTTATCCATCGGGAGACAACCAGCTTCATCCGTCGGTACTCAAAATTCACCATCCGTCGGGTTATCAAGAGAAGCTGGAAATCAAGATAGATCACCTATATAAAGTTCCCCTTTCTCAAATCAAAGATCCACAAACTCAGGGGGAGTTTTTAAAAATCAAAATTCAATCACACATCAAGACAACAATGAGGCCTCTTCATCTAGAGCTAATCTACCTCAACAAAGAAAATGGACAAAAGATCACCCCCTTTGAGCTCATAATTGGTGATGTATCTTCTAGAGTTCAAACAAGAAGAGCAACTCAAGAAGAATGTCTATACAGCAGCTTTCTTTCCAAGGAAGAACCAAAGAAGGTAGAAGAAGCTTTGTTGGATCCTGATTGGATTTTGGCTATGCAGGAGGAGCGAAACCAATTTGAAAGAAATAATGTATGGAAGCTGGTGCCCAAGCCTAAAGGAAAGAATCCAATAGACACCAAGTGGGTATTCAGAAATAAGATGGATGAAAATGGCATAGTAGTCAGGAACAAAGCTAGATTGGTTGCTAAGGGCTATTGTCAACAAGAAGGAATAGATTTTGATGAAACATTTGCTCCTGTTGCAAGACTTGAAGCCATCAGAATTTTCTTAGCCTATGCAGCCCATGCCAATTTCAAGGTCTATCAAATGGATGTCAAAAGTGCCTTTCTGAATGGAGATTTGGAGGAGGAAGTCTATGTTAGTCAGCCCCCTGGTTTTGAAGATCCAAATTTTCCAGATCATGTCTACTATCTTTTGAAAGCACTTTATGGAGTAAAGCAAGCACCTAGAGCCTGGTATGACACTTTATCAAAGTTCCTTTTGGAAAATCATTTCACAAGAGGTACTGTAGATAAAACTTTATTCTTTAGAAATGTTAATGGCTCTAGTATAATTGTTCAAATTTATGTAAATGACATTATTTTTGGCTCTACAGATGAGAAACTTTGCAAAAAGTTTGCCAAATGGATGCAAAGTGAGTATGAAATGAGTATGATGGGAGAACTAACTTACTCTCTTGGTTTACAAGTTGAGCAAGTTAGTGATGGAATATTCATTAGTCAAACTAAATATATTTTTGATCTATTAAAGAAGTTTGATCTGATTGATTGCACATCTGCAAACACTCCCATGGCCACTACAACTAAACTTGAATTAAACACTACAGAAAAGTCTGTAGATATCTCAAGCTATAGGGGCATGGTTGGCTCACTTTTGTACTTAACAGCTAGTAGGCCAGATATAATATTTGCTACCTGTTTATGTGCTAGATTTCAGGCTGATCCTAGAGAATCTCACTTAGTATCTCAAGGGAACACCAAAACTTGGCATTTGGTACCCTAGAGATTCTGGTTTTAATCTAACTGGTTATTCAGATACAGATTATGCAGGTTGTAGAATTGATAGAAAAAGTACAACAGGAACATGTCAATTTCTAGGAAACTAGCTTGTGTCCTGGTTCAGTAAAAAGCAAAATTCAGTTTCAACTTCTACAGCTGAAGCTGAATATATTGCTGCTGACAGTTGCTGTGCACAGATTTTATGGATGAAAAATCAATTGCTAGACTATGGTTTGCAAGTTGAGAGGATTCTTATCTTCTGTGATAACACAAGTACAATTGCCATCACTGAAAATCCAGTACAACATTCAAGGACAAAGCACATAGATACCAAGTACCACTTCATAAGGGAACATGTAATGAATGTTACTGTGGAACTACATTTTGTTCCAAGTGAGAAGCAGCTTGCAGATATCTTTACCAAGCCACTGGATGAATCCACCTTTTCAAGGTTGGTAAGTGAGTTAGGTATGCTTAATTATTCTTAAATCTGTATGAGTTAATTTGCAAGTTGAAATGCAGCCAGAAATTTAATTGATTTTTCAGTCTTGGATGAAATTTTGGCTAAGTCAAAATTTACATCTCGACGGATGATTTTTATCCATCGAGTTTGATCATCCGTCGGTATACTATTTGCTAAGAAAAATCAATTACTTTTCTGGAATATTTTATGACACGACGGATAACAGTCTATCCTCATCCGTCGAATTGTCTTAATCTTAGCCGTTAATTTCCTGAACATTATCCATCGAGTATACTGACAATTTGTAAGCATAACACGACGGATAATGGGTGGAATTTTTACAGTTTATTTTTTAAATGACTATTTTAGGCAATTTCTATTGGTTACTTTATTTTACTTTATTATTTTTTTTACGGTTATTTTTGAGATAGTGTAAAAGCCTATTTCATCTCAATCGCTTTTCTTTTATCATTCTCAATTCAACTGCTCAAATTTCATTCTCTCTCAAAGCTCTTACTCTCTTTCTCTTCAAGCTCTTATTCTTTAACAATGGCACCTGTTGTAAAGATTATGTCTCAAACTGAGTTCATTTATGTGAAGAACAATTTCACTGCACTGGTGAACAAGGGTATTCAGCAATCTGGTGACTATCACAAGATGATGGACTTTGTGAAGAATTGCAAGCTCTGCTATGCCATGCTGGAATCACCCACAATCTTTTGTGAAGTTGTTGAAGAGATGTGGACCACTGCTACATACAACTCAATAGATAAGACAATCACACTCACCATTAAAGGTGAAGAATTCTGTATTAATAGTGATGTTATAAAAGCATGTTTCAAGATTCCTGATAACACTTTGACCTCTCCACACACTGACACAGAAATGATCAATATGCTTAATTTCATGAACTATGCTCTTTCTACTTCTAAGTTAAGTGACATTAGGAGAATGGACCTTAGGAAAAAATGGAGTTTTATGTGTGATGTAGTGACAAGGGTCTTTTCAGGAATAGTCAGTAATTTTGATTCAGTCAATATATCCATGCTTAACATGCTCTACATGCTAGTTACAGATAAATTCCATAATTTTAGTGACCTTGTTTTGTTTGAGTTGGGATTTAAATTAGGAGAGTTAAATAAAAGAGGTAAAAATGTGTATTATGCTAGATTCTTTATGATGTTAGCTAATCACCTCTGTGAAGAGATTGTGCTTGAGAACCCAAACAACAAATTAGATTGTTGGGTTCAAGAGGGAAGTCTCATTGCAGATTTGAACAGAGCCAATCATCACAAGGAGGTGCCATTGTTCTATTTTCCTGTAATGGAAGCACCTCAGGTAAGTGAGGTAAGTTCACCTATCCCTACCACTATTCCAACCTCACTAATTTCTTTGAGTTCTAGTGTGGCAATGACAACTGTGTCAATGACCCAACAGTTGCCTACCCAATCCACCAAACTTGCAATTATTTCAAAATCCAAATCTAAGAAAGCCCCCTCTGGTATCTCTCAAAAGTTGCCAGTTGCAAAATCCACCAAAACCACAGAGGGGAGTGTGAAGGTGGGTAAGATAGGTGAGGGAAGGGGTGAACATCAAAGAAACCTTAAGGATAAGGGTGGAAAGGTGAGTGGTTCCCAGCCCAGCCACATTGCAGTTTCCCAACAAACTGCAGTGCTTAAAAAGGATAATAGCTCATTTCTAGCTGCATCCTCCCAAAAGGATGTAGTTATTAAACAAAGCTCTCAACCAAGAGCACAGGCCAAGAGGGTTAGGGACACAAGCTCACCCCAAACTTATGCCTGAAAGAAGAAATCTAAAACCCTTGGGGATGCACAGGGTACACATACTGTGCAAACTGGTGCAAAAGACTCAGTCACTGCACCTCCACAAATTCAGTTTGATGTGGCTCTGTTAGATATATTTGATAATGTCATGTCTAATATGATTTGTGTTTAGTTTTCAGATCTTACTTAAACAGGACAAATCAGTACTTAACTGGAAATCAGCACTTATACTAAGACAGAACTTAAGTTATCAGTACTTGAGGTTCAGGAGATATTTATCAGGAGATAATATCAGGACTTAAGGAGACTTTCAGATAAGGAAGGCGGCTGATTGAAAGGAAAGAAGATCAAGACAAACACAAGAAGAGATATGCATGAAGAAGGAATTCTATGAAGAATAGAATACTTGGAAGAAAAGATAACTGATTGATATATTTTAGGAAGGAGAATTATATTCCATATCAATTAGTGATTATCTTGTAACTGTGTAGTATATAAACACAGACATAGGATTTACACTATAAGTGTTATCATTATCGAGAATAATATTCATTGTAACCCTAGCAGCTCTCGTGATATTTGTTCATCACTGAGAGAGGACAGTTCCACATTGTAAAAGAGTTTAATAAAGTTTGTTTTTTGTTACTTGTGTTCTTTGAATTCGATTTGATTGTGCTATACATTGTATTCAACCCCCCTTCTACAGTGTGTGACCTAATAAGTGTTATCAGAGCCTATCTGTTAACACACAAACAATTTAAGATCCAAAAACAATCATGTCTGAAGCAGAAACTCCAACCAAGCCCACCAAAACTGAAGAACCTCCAAAGACTCAAATCCATAGTCGATATGAGGCTACCGGAATTCCCATACTGAAACCATCTAAATACACCATATGGAAGGTGAGGATGACTATGTTTCTGGAAGCTACAGATCCAGAATATCTTGACAGAATCAATAAAGGACCTCACAAGCCAACCAAACTCGCTGTTGTAGTTGCAGGCGAAGCAGCAAAATCTGTACCAAGGGACAAGAGTGATTACACTGCTGAAGATATCACATCAATTGCTAAGGATGCTAAGGTACGACACTTGCTGCATAGTGCCATTGATAATGTAATGTCAAATAGGGTAATTAACTGCAAGACTGCAAAGGAGATATAGGATGCCTTGGAGACAAGATGCCAGGGAACTGATTCGATTAAGAAGAACGGGAAGACTATACTGACTCAAGAGTATGAACACTTTGACTCAAAGCCTAATGAGTCATTGACTGATTTATATGACAGATTTGTCAAACTCTTGAATGATTTGTCACTAGTTGATAAGGAGTATGATCTTGAAGATTCAAACCTTAAATTCCTGTTAGCTCTTCCTGAAAGTTGGGATTTGAAGGCCACAATTATAAGAGACAACTATAATCTTGAAGAAACAACTCTTGATGAAATTTATGGGATGCTCAAGACTCATGAACTTGAGATGGAACAAAGAAGCAAGAGGAAAGGAGGAAATTCAAGGACAGTTGCTCTTAAGGCTGAGGAAGAATCCCCCAAAGCAGCTACCTCAAGGAAAGGCAAGGGAAAAGCGCTCATCACAAAGTCTGATACTGAGTCATCAAGTTCTGATAGTGATGATGACTCAGAAACTGAAAGCTTTCCTGAGATGGATGCTGATGAAGAGATGAAAAAGCTGTGTGCTCTTATGGTGAAAGGAATCCCAAGGATTGCATACAGAAAATTCAGGAAGGGAAAGAAGTTTTACAGGAAAGGTGCAAGTTCTGATAAGAAGAGTTTCAGGAAATCTGAAGGCAAAGGAGGGAAGTCTGACAGAGGAGATTACACAAATGTCAAATGCTACAACTATGGTGAGAAAGGCCACATATCTCCTGATTGCAAGAAAGTGAAGAGTGACAAAGGCAAGGCTCTTGTCACAAAGAAAAAAAGCTGGACAGACACTTCAGATTCTGAAAGTGAGGAGAACTATGCCTTGATGGCAAATGCTGATATGGCAAATGCTGATAGCAGTTCTGAAGCTGCTGAGTTAAAGGTACCTCAAACTACTTATGCTTTTCATACTGATGATATTAATGAGTTGAGAAGATATCTTAAAACCATGTTCATTAGTTATAGAGATCAAACTTTAACATGTGAAAGATTAACTTCTGAAAATCTTGCTTGTAAAAAGAGGAATGATTATTTAGAAAAAGAGTTAGTCATTTTCCATCAAACTCAGAAAGATAGAGATGATGCTTTCTATGTTAGGGATGAAGTACTTAAAATGAATGAATCTCTAAAAACTGAGTTAAAAAAGGAAAGAGAGATTATCAGGACTTGGACTAACTCTGGCAAAACAACTCAGAATTTGTTAAGTAGTGGAAACTGGAAAGAGGGCTTAGGGTATGGAGATGATAAGAATGATAAAGGAACTGTAGAAATTAAGCCTATAGTTGTTAAACAAAAGCCGAAGGTAAAACCTGTTAAGTTTATAGCTGTAAAGTTTGATACTGAGAAATCAGAAGCAAAAGAGGAATTAACTTCTGACAAACTAAAATAGGAAAAGCCAACTGAAGTTAACGTAGGCTTAATGACAAAGAAGCAGCTTAAGCATAAGCTGAAAGATGTTAAGAATGTAAACAAGGTAAAGTCACCTAGGAAAAATAGGAATGGAAAGGAAGGTGTGAATAAAAGCAATGATTATAAGGCTGTTCCTAATGCTCCTAGAAAAACATGTCATAACTGTGGAAGTTCTAACCATCTGGCTTCTTTTTGCAGGAAGAATAAGAACATAAACTCCTTACCTTCAAAGTCAGGAGTTAAGAGTCAGTCTATTAGATATAGGCCACAAAATCCTTGTTTTCATTGCGGTAGTTTATGGCATTCCATTTATACTTGTAAGGAATATCATAGTTTGTACTATGATTATTATCAAATAAAACCTTCTTTAAAGAAAGTTAGCATTGTTCCTTCTAGTGTAAGTTCTGATACAAAGTCTGATAGTGTAAATGCTGATAAGAAAAATGTTAACATAAACTCTGATGCTACATCCGCTGCAAATGTTAACAAACCTAATAAGGCCAAAGGATCCAAGCAAGTCTGGGTCATTAAAACTAATCATTAGTGGTATTTGTGATTGCAGGGAAACAATAAAACATCCTAGTTCTGGACAGTGGATGCTCAGGACATATGACTGGAAATAAAGCCCTGCTATCAGACTTTGTAGAGAAAGCTGGCCCAAGTATTTCTTATAGAGATGGCAACATTGAAAAAACACTGGGATATGGCAATATCAATCTTGGGAATGTCATCATTGAAGAAGTAGCTCTGGTCTCAAGACTTAAACACAATCTGCTGAGTGTTAGTCAAATATGTGATAGAGGTTATCATGTGGATTTCTTTGAAGAACACTGTGAAGTTGTAAGCAAATCTACAGGAAAAATTGTTCTGAAAGGATACAGGCATGGTAACATTTATGAAGCCAAGCTTTCAACAAGTACTGATGGTTCTGCAATCTGTCTGTTGAGTAGAGCATCAATTGAAGAAAGCTGGGATTGGTACAAGAAACTCTCTCATTTAAATTTCAACAATATAAATGAACTAGTCAAGAAAGATCTTGTGAGAGGACTGCCAAAATCAATATTTGCTCCTGATGGCCTTTGTGATTCATGTCAGAAGGCAAAACAAGGAAAATCTTCATTCAAGAGTAAGACTGAATCATCAATTCTTGAGCCTTATCACCTACTACATGTAGATCTATTTGGTCCAGTGAATGTCATGTCTATTGCAAAGAAGAAATATGCTATGGTCATAGTGGATGAGTTCACCAGATACACATGGGTGTATTTCTTGCACACAAAAAGTGAAACTGCATCTATCTTGATTGATCATGTCAAGCAACTGGATAAATTGGTCAAATATTTTGTGAAGATCATAAGAAGTGATAATGGCACTGAGTTCAAGAATTTGATCATGGAAGAGTTCTGCAAAGACCATGGAATCAAGCAGAAATTTTCTGCTCCTGGAACTCCACAGCAAAATGGAGTTGTTGAAAGAAAGAATAGAACTCTTATTGAAGCTGCACGAACAATGCTTGATGAAGCAAAGCTACCAACCTATTTTTGGGCTGAAGTTGTGCAGACTGCTTGTTTAACTCAGAATGCAACACTCATTAAAAAGCATGGAAAGACACCATATGAAATGGTGAAGAAAAAGAAGCCAAATCTAAAGTATTTTCATGTGTTTGGATGCAAGTGTTTTGTTCTTAAGACTCATCCTGAACAGCTATCCAAATTTGATTTAAAAGCTGATGAAGGAATTTTTGTTACATATCCACTTTCCATAAAAGCCTTCAGAGTCTACAATTTAAGAACAAGAGTTGTCATAGAATCTATCAATGTCTCCTTTGATGATAAGAAGATTATTGGACTTGAAGATTTCAATGATCATGATCAGCTGAGATTTGAAAATGAAGACTTAAATTCTGATACTGTAAATCATGACAGTCTAAATCCTGATACTACAAACTCTGATGGATTAAACTCTGATGTTATTGAAACTGTGGTGACTACGCCACAGGAAGAAGTACCTGTGCAGGGGGATCATACTGAAGATACAACCACATCTCAAGAAGCATCAGAACATACAACTGGCTCTTCAAGTTCTGATTCATCAAGTTTTGATGAGCCAAGTTCTGATAATTCTGAAAACTCAAATTCTGAATGATCCAACTCAGAAAGCATAATTTCAGGGTGAGCATCAGAAAATGTGGATGAAGACAGTATGGATCATGGGGAGCATCCAGTTCTAGAGAAAACCTTCCATCTGCAAGGAAGTGGACTAAATCATATACACCTGACTTAATTATAGGAAATCCTGATGCAGGTGTTAGAACTAGAACAGCTACTTCAAATGAATGTCTCTATAATTCTTTTCTTTCTCAGACTCAACCAAAGAAAGTGGAAGAAGCTCTTCAAGATGCTGATTGGGTGCAAGCAATGCAGGAAGAGTTAAATGAATTTGAAAGAAACAAAGTCTAGACCCTAGTGCCAAGACCAAAGAACAGATCTGTTGTTGGTACAAAGTGGGTGTTCAGAAACAAAACTGATAGTGATGGCATAATTACAAGGAATAAAGCAAGGCTGGTTGTAAAAGGATATTCTTAACATGAGGGAATTGATTATGATGAAATATTTGCACCAGTTGCTAGATTGGAAGCCATAAGGATATTTTTGGCTTATGCTGCTCACAAAAAGTTTACTGTCTTTCAAATGGATGTGAAAAGTGCTTTTCTCAATGAAGAATTGGAAGAGGAAGTATATGTTGAACAACCTCCAGGCTTTGTAGATTCCAAATTTTCGAATCATGTCTACAGGCTTGATAAAGCACTTTATGGCCTTAAACAAGCTCCAAGAGCATGGTATGAGACTTTAGCTCAGTTTCTTCTAGAAAGTGGATTTAACAGAGGAACTATTGACAAAACACCATTCTACCTCAACCATGGAAAGGACTTACTTCTGGTGTATATATATGTTGATGATATCATTTTTGGTTCTACAAATGACAGACTTTGCAAGAAGTTTGCCAAACTGATGTAGTCAAGATATCAAATGAGTATGATGGGGGAACTTAGCTATTTTCTGGGCCTTCAAGTCAAGCAGAATGAAGAAGGCACTTTTATTTGTCAATCCAAGTACACCAGAAATTTGCTGAAGAAATTTGGAATGTAAGATTATTCAAGTGCATCGACTCCCATGGACACTGCAACAAAATTGGATAAGGATACTGGTATATCAGTAGATATTACTGATTACAGAGGTATGATTGGCTCTCTACTCTATCTAACTGCTAGTAGACCTGATATCATGTATGCTACCTGTCTTTGTGCAAGATTTCAAGCAGATCCAAGAGAACCTCACTTAACAGCTGTGAAAAGAATTTTCAAGTATCTTAAGGGAACAGCTGATCTGGGATTGTGGTATCCTAGAGAATCAGACTTTAAACTAATAGGTTACTCAAATGCAGATTTTGCAGGATGCAAAATTGACAGGAAAAGAACAAGTGGAAGCTGCCAATTTCTTGGAGGCAGATTGGTTTCTTGGTTTAGCAAGAAACAAAAGTCAATTTCCACATCAACTACAGAAGTAGAGTACATTGCTGCAGAAAGCTATTGTGCACAGATTCTTTGGATGAAGAATCAGTTACTGGATTATGGGTTAACATATTTTAAAATCCCTATTTACTGTGATAATCAAAGTACTATTGCTATGACAAGTAATCTAGTTTAACACTCAATGACAAAGCACATCAGCATTAGGTACCACTTCATAAGGGAACATATGGATGAAGGTACAATGGAATTGCACTTTGTTCCAACAGATCAACAACTAGCAGATATCTTCATAAAACCACTGTGTGAAGCTACTTTTACAAGATTGGTAAATGAACTTGGAATGGTTTCAGGTTCTTTCTCTAAGTCTGCTTAGTTTATGATTCTGTTTCATCAGACTTTATGATCAGTATTTACAGATATTACTAGCTTTATGTATTCTGTGCTTAATTGAAAATTGCTTAAGTACTGATTGTTGTCTGATGTGAATTTCTAAACTCTGATAGTGATATGAATGTTTCTGTGACTATTCAATCCAATGAGGATAACTGTGCTAGATGCTGACCTAGTAGTCTTTAATATACTAAAGTCCCATGTTTGAAGTAATTGTTTATGTGGAAATCTCTTAACACAAGCAAATTCTGATACTGAGCTTAGTTGAAGTTTACTTTGTGTATCTCATTACTAAGTCACAAACTGGAATAGCGCTTCTTATCTGTTAAGTTCTGATGTTAGTAAAACTGATGGATGTACTAAGTGCTGATAAACCTCACTTATCAAAAGAAAAAGATTAAGAAAAGGGAATAAAAATCAGGTACTCTTTTGAGATATAGAGTAAAAACGTGGAAGGGAAGACCCAAGTGCATTGTTGGTATTAAGTTATATGCATCAGGAAAGAAAATAAATATTTTCTTGGTGACTTTTCACATTCTATGATTACTGGAGAAATACTCTGATAATAGCATAAATTCTGATAAGCAGTCGTGACTCACTTACAATGAGAAGCCACTGTACAATGGAATTTCAAAAGATGCATAAAATGAGCATAAAATAGTTGAGGTGGACTCATGCATGAACTCATTCTAAAGTAGACTTCATAATCATGCCAGATTTTGAGCAAAGTTCTTAGTTATGCCTTATTTCTAAGATATACTGAAGTGAATCAGACTTTAATCTTTATCTGGTATTTAGCTGACTGCACACACATACACTCCATATGAATGATGAAAATTACTGTGGTGATAAATGTTATTTTAGATGAACAGTGTATGTGTCAGATTGCATAAATTCTGAGGATAAGTTATGATGGAAGTTCTGATGATTAAGTTCTGAAGAAATGACATCAGAATTTGTGTGAAGAATTACAGATATAGGAATTCACTTTTCAAGTTAAGGAGTCATGTTCTGATGACTGTTAAGTTCTGATATAAGTCTAAGTTCTGATATTAAATCCTGATTCTTTACTTGACTTATCTGTGGTTAAATCTGAAACAGTCTATTTAAAATCAGAATATGTTTAGGTGAGATATAGACAATCAACATAATTTGGGTTAGTGGTACTCGTATATGTACATTAATTTTTACTTGTTTCGTGTGCTCATTAACTCCTGTTTAAGCTTCCAATGGCTGTCATAATTACTCATCAGTCTAGGGAGACGAGGTAGAATCACTTTTACCTATAACCATTCAATATTCCTTGCATCTCTTGGTATTCTATTGGTTATATAAACCAACACCTCATTCTAGCCTACACATCATTCATTTTCTCACAAACTCACTCTCTTTTTATTCATATCAACAAAAATGGTTCGTTTCAACATGTTCTTGAACTATGAAACCTTCAATATGGAGTTGAGCTGTGCGGAATGGCAGCAGGAGTGGCATGTCACTGCCATTCCTGATGAAATCTGGGACTCAATTCCCCAAGAGGTTCTCACATACCTCTTGTTCTTCTATATGGACTATCATCGCCATCTTGAGCGTCTGGAAGAGGAAAGGAGAGAAGCTCTCCGACAGCAGGAGCGAATCATTTGTCTTGCTGTTATCTTTGTTGAGAGTAGGAAAAAGAAATAATTACAGCTATCCGTTTCTCTTCACCGTCAGCTTTGTCCGTCGTCTTTTAATAGGACTAAAGCTGTTGATGTTAGGATTCGAAGCTTAGGACAAATCAAGTTCATTAGCTCTGATACTAACCATATTCTAATGACCTCATTAGCTCTGATACAAATCAAGTTCTGATTCTGATGTGGCAGTATTTGTTTACTTGGTTTATTTATGGTCATTCTCTCATTGGTCATATTTTTATAGAATATTGGTAAAGCAGTAATAATAATTTATTAAGTGGGAACAATTTTAAAATTTAAAATAAAACTGAACGTCCTTGATTAATGGGATTACTTGGAAAGTGGAACGGTTTTTCCTTGAAAAACTGCATGTGCTAAGTAATGATTACTGAATACCCGTGCCATTAATTATCTTTTACTGATGCATGTCTGACAGGTGTCTCAACGGTTACTCTTTATACCGTGTATAAGTAAAAGAGAGAAAAGATTGTAAAATCTTTTATTTACTTTCATATTTTATCTCTCTCTTTTTACTTTTATTCTCTCTCATCTACTGACGATTTTTCATACAGACATTTTATCCAACACCTTCCAGGCAATTTTCTTTCTCACGTATTTCTCATGGCACCCAAGGACATAATTTTTGATGGAGCTAAGTTTGTTCCTAATAACTTCTCTGCTATTCTCAGTAAGTCAGAAGCCACATCTAAACTTCACTTCATTCAGGACTATCTTGCTAGTTCTGATATTGGGTATGCTCTGACCGAACCTGAAGCAGTCTCGGGTACTCAAGTACTGGAGTTCTGGAGAAGCGGTGTATATGATGATGGTGGTGCTCAAGGGTCCCCAAGTATTATTTTTTCATCAGGGGAGGATGAGTATGTTGTGACGTTGTCTACGGTTCGACAAGCACTGCAGCTACCTGAGAACTGTGTTTATTCTACTGTTGAAGATCCAGTTCTTCAAAACATGATGGCCAGTGTGGGATATGAGAGGACATTGGCAAAGCTGGGCCAGTTGAAGAGATCTTTCATAAGGAGGGAATGGAGTTTCTTCTTTGATTGCATAACCAAGGCTTTTACAAACAAATGTTCCAATTTTGATGCAATTCCCATATTCAGCCAACAAATCGGGTATGCTCTCATAAATCAAGCTAATTTTGACTATGCAAGTGCTGTCTTAGGTTTTATTGGGGACATAATGAATGAAGATAGATCTACTATTTATTTTTCTAGATTCTGTCAGCTTATCTATAGTTTCTGTTGTGATAATAAGCCCCAAAATGCTAGTGAATTATTTTCATCATTCAGAATAGCTAAAAGAGCTTTTACTGACTTATTATCTACTGATAATAAGAAGTCTGTGTTAGGACCCCTCTTAATTCCTTTATCTGTCAAACAAGCCTTAATAACCTATGATCCCGCTAAATACACTGCACTATATCCTGATGTTCAACCATCTGAACCTCATCCATCAGCACCTACCACCTCTACTCAACCACCTCAAACTTCTCAACTTCAACCTTCAGATCTTACAGTGCAACCTTCATCTTCCAAACCTAAGAGGACTAAGAAAGTACCTCAGACACAACAGAATAGAAGGAGATTCAATCTGCGAGATGAATCAGATACTGAGGAACAGGTTCCTGTGTCAGAACCTGTTGTTAAAGAAGCTGAGAAGGTCTTTTCTCAGAGGAATACTGGAATTGGGGGTTCTAAGCTTCTCAAAAGGCTTAGAAGGATGTATTCTGATGAAGCTCCCAAGGTATCTCCAACTTCAAAGAGATACAAGAAACAGAGAGCTCACAGGGACAGGGCTAAGCCAGTTTCAGAGGATGAGGAAGTAGTAGCTAAGGAAGGAGATCAGGAATCTCTGATCTCAAAAGAGCCAAAATTTGTTGAAGCTACTGCATCTACACCTCCATTGTCACCCATTCAGGAAACTGCTCAAGATAAAGTATATACACCACATGTGTCTCCTATCACTAAACCAGTACCTACTGAAGAACCAGGCACAAGTGCTGAGATTGATATTCATAACCTGATTGTGCCTGAGGTTCTGTACTTTAAAGCTCCACCAACTCAAGTCACTCCACCAACAACACCAATTCCTGATGCTGATTTTATTCCAAAATTGCCTACAACACCTTCTCTGTATCTAGATACTGAAGATCAGATTTTAGGTGAGCATCGGAATATGGCTGTTGATCAGAACATAGTTGGAGATCATCACTTAGAGGATGATGTTGAAGCCTCCATAGCCTCTCATACTGTTCTTTTATTAGAGGATGCTGAAGATGTTGACTTTGTAAGTTCTGATGCTGCAAATGTTGATGATACTGGTAATGTTGCTATAAATATAGATGCTGATGCAGCTGGTCCTTCTGGACATGCACCTCTACAAGCTCCTTCAAAAGCTGAGATAGTCAAAAAATTTGTTACAGGGGAAGCACCAGTACCTTAGAGTGAAACTCCTAGAGGACAGGAGTGGACTAAGGAGTGGAACACAGTTACCTTTGTTCCAACTGAAAGAATTCTTGCTGAGCACTTGGAAAAAGCTGATGAGATGCTATTTAATGATGATTTCAAGACACAGCTGAGAGTTACTGCATTGAGTACTAGACACCTTCAAGGTCAACACTCAACAACTCATGCCGAGGTGCATAAAATTCAAGAAGCTTTACTCAAGAAAGAAATGACTATGAAACTTGAAAAGAAAAACTTTTTCAAACCTGCCTTTGACAGAATTGCCGACATTGAGAAGACTCAAGAGAAGCAACAGGCTCAGATTGATGAAATTTTGAAAAATCAAGCTTCTCAGCAAAATCAACTCAATGAGATCCAATCCTCAGTGGAATTTCTTGTCTCTCTTCTTTTACCTGCTGATGCCAAAAAGGGGGAGAAGGTAATTAAGTCCAAATGCAAACCTGTTAAGACACTAAAGGAAAAGGATGATGGTAATGACCCGGGAAACTCTGGAATGGGTGAAGGTCATGGTCAAGGTGGAGGTCTCTCATCAAGTAGAACTGGAACTATAAGTCAAAGAACAAGTTCTGATACTGGAAGAAGAATAACTTCTGATACTGGTAAAAGGATAAGTTCTGATGAACTTTTGGAACTTGATGAAGAAATTTCAAAACAGTTAATTCTGAAAGAAAATCCAGGAATGGACTTTGAGAGTCTAAAGGAAGAAGAAGCTAGACTTAAGTTAGAAAAAGTCAACTCCAAATCTGAAGCTTCTGTTGTTGAAAAGAAACTTCCTATGGCTAAAGGCATTGTGATAAAAGAAAAGAAAAATCATGTGGCAACCAAGGACAAATCACAATTGCAGATAGATCCAAGGTCCAAGGAAAAAGAAAAAGTTGGTGAACCTGTAAAGGTTTATGTGCCTCCTATGGATGAAGAAATTTCTGATGAAGATGCTAATCTTACTCTGACTTCAAGGAAGATTTCTAAGACAACCTCTGACATGGCTCAAGTTGTTCAGAGTCAAGATATAGTTAGTTCTGATATAACTATGAAGCAAGCAACCTCTGACATAGCTCAAGTTGGCTTGATATCAGAAGATAAGTTAAAGGAAACCTCTGACATTGCTCATGTTAAATCCTCAAAGTTACTCCTACCAGGATTCACTAAATCCAAACAGACTCAACCTTTAAAGACTGCAGTAAGTAGTTTTGAAGCAAGAGTGGTTACTGGAAAGGAAGCAAGAGATAAATCTGGATTGGGTAGTGCTGATGAAAGAAGAGTGCAAAACACAACCAATGATCCAACTTGCTTAAGTGAACCAGGTGTTGGAGCAACTCCTGAAAGATTGAATCATCTTAAATCTGTACAGATGGTTTACCATACCTTCTTGAAAGAATACATCTTGTTATATTTCATGACAGATGGAAGGGTTTACCATATAAGGGAAAATGTTATACCACTGAAGTATTTTGAGGAACTAGAACATGTTTTATTCTTACTTCAAGTGAAGGACAGATTAACAGAAAGTGCTGTAAATTATTTGAAGACTCAAATTCAGAGACAGAAGAAGCTTTATTCTATGAAGTCTGACAGCACATACTGTCCTAAGTACAAAAATCACAAGGGTGATATTGTTGATATGAAGCCTAATACTGCAAAGATTAGAACATATCTTGGTATTAAGGGACTTGAATTCAATCTAGAGTCTGACAAAGTCTATGTCATCAGACTAGATCAGGAGTTGAGAAAAGCAAAAATTAATGATCTCAGACATGCTATCTTTCAAACTGGTGAAGATACTGCAGAGCTGTAACACCCCCATATCCGGGGTCGGGGATCCGGGTCGTCACGGTCTTTCTTTCCACAATATCACTTAATTTAATTAATAATAAATAACCTCATGCTGTGACCCCACACTAACACACACCACAACCTGTTATAGTCTCAGAGATGAAATTGAAATAAGTACAAGTCCTTGAATCCGCAATTTAAAAGTTATTACAACCTAAAATGATTACTTGATAAGTTTACAATTAATTGCCATTATCTGCCACAAGTTATTTATACATAATTGATTCCCAAAAGTAAAATGTCTGATCTATAGATAGATCTACCTCTGCAGCTATAGCAGCTACGATCTCAACGGGAAGGCGTGGGTGCTTCCCACGCTCTTGCGCTGGGTCTGCTTGAGTCTGGCCATCTTTCCTAACTGTTGTTGTGTGATGAAGAAATGAAGCAAGAGTGAGCATTACAGCTCGCAAGATAATATATAGTGTAAACAATAATGCAAGCATCTAAATGGATAACTTACTAGAATCCTTTATCAAGTGTAAGATAATTACTTACTGGATATAAGCAAAAATAAGGGATGAAGTTACCAAATACTTCACTATACTTATATAATTTATAAAACTACTTGAACTACCACTGTTCAAAGTATAATGAGTTTTCAACAGTTCATCACATAGATGAGACTACAAGATAAGATTTGAATAGATTAAATCTTTGAAATATTATTGAATGAAATGAAGTTACGAGATACTTTATTAAGTCCCAATATATATCCAAATATATATCTCTTATACATTTCCTGAAAACCTCTGTCATGTAAAGTATGAACAGAGTTTGTAACATCCAATGAATTTTTGAAAAGGAAAAGAATTGTGGCATAAACCCGATATCTTGCTGATCAGGCAAAGATACCAATAAGTAACATTTTCTACTGTAGATGGATGAATTCCTCGCCGGTCATCACCCTGGCCGCATTAGGACCTCGCGCTAGACCGTTACCCGGCCACTCACGCGTGGATGGACTGTCACCCAGTCTCTTACACCTTCATAGACCGTACCTCGGCCTATCGCTTATGCCGAGTCAATCAGATGGACTTACTTCCCGAACATTGGGCAAGTAATCAAATTATTGTCTCAAAACAGCAACCATGTTGCGAATATAAAATACACCACAGAGCCGGATCCCTCAGGTTTTGAGCGAGTATTTAAATCCCCTTGAAAGGAAGATCTTAAATATAAAAATGAGTTTTGGGATCGCTCTAACTTTTAAAAATCATTTTGAAGACTCGAAAACATTTTTAAGAATGTTTGGAGTAATGCCGATTTAATAAAATAAATCAGTCCCGATATATTAGAAAATATCTGAATATTATTATTTAAATAATATTCCCAAAAGGATAATCCTTATAAAAATAATTGAAGTAGAAGTTTTAAAACTTATACTTGAAATGAATAATAAATAACCAAATATATACTTATACGAAAGTACGATCTTTATTTGAATAATCGAAAATAAGTTTGATTATCGAAACATTATTCTTTAATAAAATAAAGAATATTATTTAATAAATAAGCGGAGTCATAAGTCCTCAAATGAATATTCAAAATAATATTCATTAAATAAAATAAACGGAGTCATAAGTCCTCGAATGAATATTCAACTAATATTCATTAATTAAAACAAACGGAGTCTTAAGTCCTCGAATGAATATTCAAAATAATATTCATTAAATAAAATAAAAGGAGTCATAAGTCCTCGAATGAATATTCAACTAATATTCATTAAATAAAATAAAGTTATCGAATAAAACTTATTCGATTAATAGTTTTGAAAACTATATCAATATATATATAAATATATATATATAATATACTCGGGAACATCGACTCCCGGTTTTAGAAAATGTTCACGTTTGGGTCCCCTATACTAAGGGTATACGCAACTACTACTTATCTCTAACATAGGTATTATGCAACTTATAAGCAATTGAATCAACAGATATATATCAAGATTACGAAACAGACATGCATATATACCATATCACATGCTCCAATATATCGCAAGATTTGCTAATTAACCATCATGCATCTAGCACAAGATAATGCATATACATATGTATACATCACAACAACAGTATAACGGGTAGAAAACTTGCCTGAGCGACTGGGGGTGACAAATGGCTTGGGACGAGTCTGGTAACCTATAAACAACATATAAGTTGGAATTAAACCAAAGTCGCTTATGAATCTATACTTTAACCAATTAGACTCTAACACTCGCTTTGCGCTCAACGATTCTCTTAAGTCGCTCGAGTACCCTCGGCTCCACCATTTTTAATAAATTAACCATTAAGGGTTTTAAGGCGATTCTTTCGCGAGTGCCTTACCAACTGCCTAATACACTTTACATAAATGATTCATACTCCAATTAGTCCTTTAAGATCTTTAACCTATGTTCCAAAGTAAGGCGAGGGGTAATGGTTCGTTCGCGAAACGCCGTTACTTAAACGGTCGTTTCTCCTAAACCGTACATCGGATTCAAACGAACCACATATCAAAACGAAGCTCGTAACATGAACTATCTAATCATAGTAATGGTCAAAACCTAACAGTGAGTTCTCGGGTCCTGATGTTAAGAACAAAAAAGTCTAAAGTAATTCGGACATTCCGACGACTATGTTTACGCGATTACCAAATTTTATCCTACTCTAAATCAACCACCAATCAACCACAATTCAACCATACAACCAAACTCCATACCTACAATGCTACAACAGCCCCAAAACCTCAATATTTTCCAAATTTATACTACATCACAACATGAACTAAAAGCTTTACTTAAGTTCTTTAACTAATCATCAAGATTTACAACTCCAAAAACATAATAAAACCAACCAATCTCTAAATACACAACAATCAAGCTTCTCATGAACTATTATACTCATATTAAGCTCTTAACATTCAATAACAAATCTACGTTAAGAGATTATACCTTCCTTGTGAGTAGGAGTAACTAATTAGCTTGGAATTACCCTTGAAAGTCCTTACCCAAGCTTAATCTAAACAAAAACTCAAGAACAAAAGTTTAAGTTCTTGAAAAACACTATTCACCCTCTTCTTCCATGAATTTTAGGAAGAGATTGTGAAGGAATTTGAAGCTCAAACTTATAGGATAGCTATATCTATGCATAAGGAGTATTAGATAATTACCTAACTAATTAACAAGGCTTGGATCTTAGAGTTTGGATTTTTCTTTCTTGAAATATGAAAAGAGCCGAGAGCTTTCTTGAAGAAAAGTGAAGTCAACTTTGTGTTTTGGTGAAATGAATTGTTGGTTGGTTGTTTTTTGGATTTTGTTTTAATTATTTACCTTTTAACCATGGTGATTTTTGTGTGGTTCTTAATCAACCAACAACACACTTCTCTTTGGTCATGCTTAGATCATCATGTTATGTCATCCTCCCACACTTGTCCTCTTCTTGTTGGTGAGATGACATCATTCTCCACTAACCCTTTGATTAACTCCTAATTACTTGGCTAATGACCACTGATCTGTTTTACGGTTCGCTTAACTTTCATTTTCGTTTATCGTTTGAGGGATCATACCCGGGATCTTATTACTTGGGTTTCCTTAACCTTTCTCAATACATTATATTCCTTTTATGATCCTCTCTTATAATCCTTTAATTTAAATCCTTTTTATCCTGTTACCATATACTCAATATTTCGGTATCTGGTGGATTTTCGGGAAAAATCAAAGTGTTCGAATTTGGATTCTGACGATCTTTACATACACTTATATATCATATAGAGTACTAATAAGATATCGGAATAATAATAAAAGAACCCCTACATAGTGTGGCATGAAAAGTTTTCTTGTTCAGAAATAACAGCAAAAACACTATTCATAAGGGTTACAAAAAAAGTTCAAAATTTTGGGGTTATTACAGTCTCCCCTCCTTAAAAGGATTCCGTCCCAGAATCAAATAGAAAACAATTGGGGGTACTTTTCTAGCATTGCGCTCTCTAGTTCCCAAGTTAATTCTTCCTCATTATGATTCTGCCATAGCACTCTGACTAGCTTGATTACTTTGTTCCGAAGCACCTGCTCCTTCTTATCCATAATCTTTACTGGTATTTCCACGTAAGTCAAATCTGGTTGCATATCCACCTACTCGTACTTCACTATGTTCCTGGCATCCCGATGATACTTCCTTAGCATTGACACATGGAACACATTATGAACTTGTTGTAGGTTCTGGGGTAAGGCTAGCTAGTAAGCCAACTTCCCAATCCGTCTTAGTATCTCATCTTGGGCTTAGTTTCCCTTTCTTTCCGAACCTCATTAATCCCTTCCAAGGGGATACTTTTAACAGTATTAAGTCCCCTACTTCATACTCCTTGTCCTTTCGGGCTAAGTCTGCATACTTCTTCTGCCGGTCTTGGGCTGTCACAAGCCGTCCCCGGATGAGATCCACTATGTCTTTGGTCCTTTGGACCATTTCGGGTCTGAGCATTTTCCGCTCTCCTACTTCATCCCAGTATAAGGGAGATCGACACCTTCTTCCGTACAGGGCCTCATAAGGCGGCATTCCGATGCTAGCATGAAAGCTATTTTTATAAGAAAACTCGATCAACGGCAAGTGATCATCCCAACTTCCTTTAAAGTCTATTGCACAGACTCTCAACATATCCTCTAGTGTCTGGATGGTCCTTTCACTCTGCCCATCCGTCTGGGGATGGTAAGCGGTACTCATATTTAACTTGGTCCCCGCACATTCTTGAAAGCTCCTCCAAAATCTGGAGTTGAACCTGGGGTCTCGGTCTGAGACAATGGACGTTGGGACTCCATATCGCGTTACTATTTCCTTAAGGTAAATGTCCACCAGTTTATCGACTGTGTATCTCTCATTGATAGGAATGAAATGAGCTGACTTTGTCAGTCGGTCTATAATCACCCATATGGCATCATGGTTGGCTTTCGTCCTTGTTAAACCGACAACAAAATCCATGGCTATCTGTTCCCATTTCCATTCGGGAATCTCCAGGGGTCGTAAAAGTCCACTGGGTCTCTGGTGCTCTGCCTTTACTCTTTGGCAAGTCAAACATTTGCTTACCCATTCTGCTACGTCCCTCTTCATGTTGGGCCACCAGTAATACTCCTTCAAATCCCTATACATCTTGGTGCTTCCCGGGTGAATGGAATACCTTGAACTATGGCTTTCATCCAAAATCTCATCTTTAAGCTCTTGAACGTTTGAAACCCAAACCCGGTAGGAGTACCTCATTATCCCTTTATCATCTCTCTCAGTATGGATCTCTTCTCCAGTCATTGACTCTCTGCCTTCATTCATTACTTTCTCTTGGCACAATCTAATCTTTTCCAATAACTCTGGCTGCATCGAGATCTCAAACAGCTTTTCAGTTCCGGCTCCGGTTACCTTTACTTCTATTTCCATTCTCTCAAAATCCCTCACTAATTCTTCTGAAGTCATTATCATTTTCAGCTTTTCCTTCCTACTAAGGGCGTCATCCACCACATTGGCTTTCCCCGGATGATAGAGAATCTCACAATCATAGTCCTTGATTAGCTCTAACCATCTCCTCTGGCGCATGTTGAGCTATTTCTGCGTAAATATGTACTTGAGGCTCTTATGGTCTGTGAAAATCTCGCACTTCTCTCCATACAAGTAGTGCCTCCAAATTTTTAGGGCAAAAACTATTGCCGCGAGCTCAAGGTCATGAGTAGGATATCTAATCTCGTATTCCTTCAGTTGTCTCGACGCATACGCAATCACCTTACCGTGCTGCATAAGCACACACCCTAATCCTTTGTGCGATGCGTCACTATATATCACAAAATCTCTTTTTTCATCTGGCAATGCCAACATCGGGGCTGTTACCAACCTTTTCTTTAATTCCTGAAAACTGTTCTCGCATTTTTCCGTCCATTCAAACTTTTCTGTTTTACGAGTAAGTCGTGTCAAAGGGGCTGCGATCTTCGCAAAGTCCTGTACAAATCTACGATAGTAGCCGGCCAATCCTATGAAACTTCTTACCTCTGTGGGTGTGGTTGGCCTTTCCCAATTTGAGACCGCCTCTATCTTGGAGGGGTCGACCAATACTCCTTCTTTATTGATCACATGTCCTAAAAACTGTACTTCCTTCCGCCAGAATTCACACTTCGAGAATTTGGCAAATAATTGCTCCTTTCTGAGTATTCCTAGAGCTATCCTCAAATGCTCTGCATGTTCTGCCTCAGTCCTTGAGTAGATTAAAATATCATCGATAAAAACTATCACACACTTGTCCAAGTACTTCTTAAATACTCTGTTCATTAAATCCATGAAAGCCGTTGGGGCGTTGGTTAATCCAAAGGACATCACCAAGAACTCATAGTGCCCATACCTGGTACGGAACGTGGTCTTGGAAATATCTTCGGGTTTAATCTTTAGTTGGTGATATCCAGTTCTCAGGTCAATCTTGGAAAAATAAACAGCATCCTTTAGCTTTTTGAATAGATCGTCTATTTTAGGTAACGGGTACCTGTGCTTTATGGTTAGCTTGTTCAACTCTCGATAGTCGATGCACAGCTGATGCCCCCATCCTTCTTCTTAATAAATAACACTGGTGCTCCCCACGGAGACACACTGGGTCTTATCATACCCTTATCCAAGAGTTCCTGCAATTGAGTAGCTAATTCCTTCATTTCTAATGGGGCTAACCAGTAAGGTGCCTTTGAAACTGGCGCCGTCCCTGGGGCCAACTCAATAGCAAATTCAATCACTCTATCGGGTGGTAATCCTGGAAGGTCTTGTGGGAATACATCTTCAAATTCGTTGACTACTGGAATATCTTGTAAGTTGGGCACCTCCTTCTACGTGTCCACCACATAGGCTAGGTAAGCCTCATTTCCTTTTCGTAGCATCCTTTTGGCCTGGGCCATAGTCAAAAAATTTTGCGTCTGCCTCTTTCCTCTAAATATGACTTCTTTCTTTCCTGGGATATTCAACTTAACTTTCTTCCCCTTACAGTCTATCTGAGCATCATTACTAGATAGCCAGTCCATTCCCAAAATTACATCAAACTCCCCTAATTTAAAAGGAATCAGATCAACACTAAAAGATTATTCCCCTATGCCTAACTCACAGGCGGGGTGAATCTGGTTAACAGGAATAACTTCATGATTGGCTATTTCTACTTGTAAGGGTTCTATCAAGGGTTCAGCCTTAAGTCTTAATTTACGCGCAAAGTCCTTTGATATAAAAGATTTAGTTGCTCCCGAATCAAATAAAACATTTGCACTAGCTGAATTTAGAGAAAGGGTACCTGCTATGACATCTGAGTCTTTCATAGCATCCTGGACTGTCATGTTGAAAGTCCTCGCAGTAGGTGGCTTATTAGAAGCAGCCCTGCTTGCTCCTGAAGCTGCTGGTTTATTCCCTGGGCATTCCCTCCTCATGTGGCCTGGTCTTCCACACTGATAACAGATGGTGGTCGAGCTGCACTAGGGGGTTGCGAAGTACACTTGTTAGAATAGTGACCCTCTCGACCACACTTAAAGCAGGTTACTGGCTTCCCCTTACACTCCCCAGAATGCATCCTACCACAAGTGTTACAGGCTGGTAATGGGGGTCGAGACTGGTTGGAATAGGACCTTCCTGACTTCTGGCCGCTTAAACCCGGTACTCTTTCCCGGTAGGGACACTGCTCCTCGATTAAATCTAGTTGGGAAGCTCCCTCCTGCAGAATCTCCACCCATGCTCATACTTTTCCTCTTTATTCCCTTCTTCTCTCTTTCCTTCTGCTTTTGTTCACTTCCGGCTTCTACAACTGTTGCTTTTTGCACCAGAGTGGCATAATCCGTAAGCTCAAGGATTGCCACCCTATTCTGAATCCACGGTTTCAGTCCCTGCTGAAACCTCATAGCTTTCTTTTCCTCGGTGCTCACAAACTCCAGCACAAACCTTGATAACTCGGTAAATTTTGCTTCGTACTCTGCTACGGATAAGTTATTCTGCTTTAGCTCCAAGAACTTGAGCTCCATCTGGTTCTCCATAAACCTCGGGAAATACTTTCCCAAAAACAACTGACTGAACCTCTCCCAGGTTATGATAGCATCTGTCTCCATGTTTTTCTTGGCCTCCCACCAGTAGTTGGCCTCTCCTTTCAGAAGGTAGGTAGCAAAACAGTCTTTTGTGCCTCATCGGTACTCAGAATCTCAAAGGATTTCTCCATTTCCTTTAGCCATGCCCTTGCCTCAACTGGGTCGGATGATCCGTGGAACTCAGGGGGCTTAAGGGACTTGAAATCCCTGAAAGAGTTTGCCATAGCATTGTTATTTCCTTGAGGGGGTGGGTTGGGTTGACGTTCCAAGTTCTGCCTTAGTAGTTGCATGAACTGACCCATGGGATCCATGCCTGGGTTTGGTACTGGTTGCTCAACCTCGGTTTCTCCTTCTTCAGCCTCTATCTCAAATCCCTCAACATCATATGTTTCTTCCTCCTCTTCATACAGGGAGTCATCATGTTCAACATAATCCTCATCTTCCTCTTCACTGTGTTCTTGGTTCCTATCGTCCTGGTTATGGCTTCCTTGGTCCTCAGATCCAGGGTTCGCCCTAGTTCCAATCTTTCTTGGCGGCATGATATTGATAAATATTTGGGAAATTCAATGTTAGGTCACAATCATACACAACATTGTGCCTTGCACAGTTCTATAATGGGGAGAATGTATCTCGCAATTCTATTATATTATGACAGTTCTAAAAGAAGTGCAGTAATAATAATGATAAAAACAGTGATCTCGTCACTAAGGAACTGAACTGAAAGGAAACAAATATATACATAATGCGAGAAATACATAGTTTGATCTGGTCAAAAGTACAACAGTGCTACAGCCATCTGCCCAAAAGTGATACACAAGAGTCTATCTATCTAGTCAGAAAAAGGGATGCTATATACAAGTCAACTATCCCGCAAAATTGGCTCTTACTATGGCCTCGACTAACTAGACAACTAGACTATCCCATCGCCGGTCCTGAATCACACACCGAAGCGGGTCAGCTCCCATACCCTTTCCATCGCATGACAGAAGATATAGTCGGCCTGCCGCCTGGAGATCCTACCATGCCTGTCCCCCTGGAGCGATCGGAGTCTCGCTCGGGATGTGAGCTCTATCCCCGTCAGCTCCCTCCTCAAGGATCGGGGTATAGCAGCCCTAGTCTCATAAGCTCGGGCATGCCTACCCGCCCTCTCCGCATCCAACTCCCTCCTGACCTCATCCAGCCCGGCCTCAGCAACAGCCACTCGGGTCCTCAGTACATCCTGAACATAGCCGTGAGCTAACAAAGACTGCCTATGGGCAGGGTCGAGAGGTGGTGAATCCGGAGCCGCTGGAGGTGCCTCCTCGATCTGCCTAGGCTCGGAAGTATGGGTCTCTGAGCTGTCATCATAGGGGCTCCAAGATAGTGGTGGAGGGGTAGGAGCTCTGACCACCGGGAGTGTGGGTAAAGGGGTACCAGTGTACTCCACTATAGCTCCGACATGCTCCTCAGCTACTGGGACCTCATCCAGGTCCTCCTCATCTGAAATAGCAATAACCTCTGTCTTCGACTCCTCTGAGGGGTCCTCCTCATCCTCCTCCATCTCAGGCTCCTCCTGATCCTCGGCATCTAGCAGTGCCTCATCATGCTCACGCTCGAACATCTCAGGGTCCTCTATCTCATGTGCCTACACATTAAATGAGCTAAGTTACTATCATGATACTTATAAGGGTTCCCGTAAGGGTTTTAACTGTCAGTGCTACTTTAAGTAGTCCGACCATAAACTTGGAAAGAGTTCTTATTATCTTTGTGAGTTTATTATTATATCGTCGCATCATCTCTGAGGTTTATAACGCTTAGCTCTGATACCATTTCTGTAACACCCCCAGATCCAGGGTCGGGGATCCGGGTCATCACGGTCTTTCTTTCCACAATATCACTTAACTTAATTAATAATAAATGACCTCATGCTGTGACCCCACACTAACACACACCACAACCCGTTATAGTCTCAGAGATGAAATTGAAATAAGTACAAGTTCTTGAATCCACAATTTAAAAGTTATTACAACCCAAAATGATTACTTGATAAGTTTACAATTAATTGCCATTATCTGCCACAAGTTATTTATACATAATTGATTCCCAAAAGTAGAATGTTTGATCTATAGATAGATATACCTCTGCAGCTATAGCAGCTACGATCTCAACGGGAAGGCGTGGGTGCTTCCCACGCTCTTGCGCTGGGTCTGCTTGAGTCTGGCCATCTTTCCTAACTGTTGTTGTGTGATGAAGAAATGAAGCAAGAGTGAGCATTACAGCTCGCAAGATAATATATAGTGTAAACAATAATGCAAGCATCTAAATGGATAACTTACTAGAATCCTTTATCAAGTGTAAGATAATTACTTACTGGATATAAGCAAAAATAAGGGATGAAGTTACCAAATACTTCACTATACTTATATAATTTATAAAACTACTTGAACTACCACTGTTCAAAGTATAATGAGTTTTCAACAGTTCATCACATAGATGAGACTACAAGATAAGATTTGAATAGATTAAATCTTTGAAATATTATTGAATGAAATAAAGTTATGAGATACTTCATTAAGTCCCGATATATATCCACATATATATCTCTTATAAATTTCCTGAAAACATCTGTCATGTAAAGTATGAACAGAGTTTGTAACATCCAATGACTTTTTGGAAAGGAAAAGAATTGTGGCATAAACCCGATATCTTGCTGATCAGGCAAAGATACCAATAAGTAACCTTTTCTACTGTAGATGGATGAATTCCTCGCCGGTCATCACTCTGGCCGCATTAGGACCTCGCGCTAGACCGTTAACCGGCCACTCACGCGTGGATGGACTGTCACCCAGCCTCTTACACCTTCATAGACCGTACCCCGGCCTGTCGCTTATGCTGACTCGATCAAATGGACATAATCCCGAACATTGGGCAAGTAATCAAATTGTTGTCTCAAAACAGCAACCATGTTGCGAATATAAAATACACCACAGAGCCGGATCCCTCAGGTTTTGAGCGAGTATTTAAATCCCCTTGAAAGGAAGATCTTAAATATAAAAATGAGTTTTGGGATCCGCTCTAACTTTTAAAAATCATTTTGAAGACTCGAAAATATTTTTAAGAATGTTTGGAGTAATGCCAATTTAATAAAATAAATCAGTCCCGATATATTAGAAAATATCTGAATATTATTATTTAAATAATATTCCCAAAAGGATAATCCTTATAAAAATAATTGAAGTAGAAGTTTTAAAACTTATACTTGAAATGAATAATAAATAACCAAAGATATACTTATACGAAAGTACGATCTTTATTTGAATAATCGAAAATAAGTTTGATTATCGAAACATTATTCTTTATTAAAATAAAGAATATTATTTAATAAATAAGCGGAGTCATAAGTCCTCAAATGAATATTCAAAATACTATTCATTAAATAAAATAAACGGAGTCATAAGTCCTCGAATGAATATTCAACTAATATTCATTAATTAAAATAAACGGAGTCTTAAGTCCTCGAATAAATATTCAAAATAATATTCATTAAATAAAATAAACGGAGTCATAAGTCCTCGAATGAATATTCAACTAATATTCATTAAATAAAATAAAGTTATCGAATAAAACTGATTCGATTAATAGTTTTGAAAACTATATCAATATATATATATATATATATATATATATATATAATATACTCGGGAACATCGACTCCCGGTTTTAGAAAATGTTCACCTTTGGGTCCCCTATACTAAGGGTATACGCAACTACTGCTTATCTCTTACATAGGTATTATGCAACTTATAAGCAATTGAATCAACAGATATATATCAAGATTACGAAACAGACATGCATATATACCATATCACATGCTCCAATATATCGCAAGATTTGCTAATTAACCATCATGCATCTAGCACAAGATAATGCATATACATATGTATACATCACAACAACAGTATAACGGGTAGAAAACTTGCCTGAGCGACTGGGGGTGACAAATGGCTTGGGACGAGTCTGGTAACCTATAAACAACATATAAGTTGGAATTAAACCAAAGTCGCTTATGAATCTATACTTTAACCAATTAGACTCTAACACTCGCTTTGCGCTCAACGATTCTCTTAAGTCGCTCGAGTACCCACGGCTCCACCATTTTTAATAAATTAACCATTAAGGGTTTTAAGGAGATTCTTTCGTGAGTTCCTTACCAACTTCCTAATACACTTTACATAAATGATTCATACTCCAATTATTTCTTTAAGGTCTTTAACCTATGTTCCAAAGTAAGGCGAGGGGTAATGGTTCGTTCGCGAAATGCCGATACTTAAAACGGTCGTTTCTCCTAAACCGTACATCGGATTCAAACGAACCACATATCAAAACGAAGCTCGTAACATGAACTATCTAATCATGGCAATGGTCAAAACCTAACAGTAAGTTCTCGGGTCCTGATATTAAGAACAAAACAGTCTAAAGTAATTAGGACATTATGACGGCTATGTTTACGCGATTACCAATTTTTATCCTACTCTAAATCAACCACCAATCAACCACAATTCAACCATACAACCAAACTCCATACCTACAATGCTACAACAGCCCCAAAAACTCAATATTTTCCAAATTTATACTACTTCCCAACATGAACTAAAAGCTTTACTTAAGTTCTTTAACTAATCATCAAGATTTATAACTCCAAAAACATAATAAAACCAACCAATCTCTAAATATACAACAATCAAGCTTCTCATGAACTATTATACTCATATTAAGCTCTTAACATTCAATAACAAAGCTAGGTTAAGAGATTATACCTTCCTTGTGAGTAGGAGTAACTAATTAGCTTGGAATCACCCTTGAAAGTCCTTACCCAAGCTTAATCTAAACAAAAACTCAAGAACAAAATTTTAAGTTCTTGAAAAACACTATTCACCCTCTTCTTCCATTAATTTTAGGAAGAGATTGTGAAGGAATTTGAAGCTCAAACTTATAGGATAGCTATATCTATGCATAAGGAGTATTAGATAATTACCTCACTAATTAATAAGGCTTGGATCTTGGATTTTTGGATTTTTCTTTCTTGAAATATGAAAAGGGCCGAGAGCTTTCTTGAAGAAAAGTGAAGTCAACTTTGTGTTTTGGTGAAATGAATTGTTGGTTGGTTATTTTTTTGCTTTTGTTTTAATTATTTACCTTTTAACCATGGTGATTTTTGTGTGGTTCTTAATCAACCAACAACACACTTCTCTTTGGTCATGCTTAGGTCATCATGTTATGTCATCCTCCCACACTTGTCCTCTTCTTGTTGGTGAGATGACATCAATCTCCACTAACCCTTTGATTAACTCCTAATTACTTGACTAATGACCGCTGATCTGTTATACGGTTCGCTTAACTTTCGTTTTCGTTTATCGTTTGAGGGATCATACCCGGGATCTTATTACTTGGGTTTCCTTAACCTTTCTCAATACATTATATTCCTTTTATGATCCTCTCCTATAATCCTTTAATTTAAATCCTTTTTATCTCGTTACCTTGTACTCAATATTTCGGTATCTGGTGGATTTTCGGGAAAAATCAAAGTGTTCGAATTTGGATTCTGACGATCTTTACATACACTTATATATCATATAGAGTACTAATAAGATCTCGGAATAACAATAAAAGAACCCCTACATAGTGTGGCATAAAAAGTTTTCTTATTCAGCAATAACAGCAAAAATACTATTCATAAGGGTTACAAAAAAAGTTCAAAATTTTGGGGTTATTACAAGAGCTTAAAGATGCTAAAAGGAGGATGATTGATGAACTCAGATATGCTGAAAGATGTTTGTTAAAGAACTATCTCAGAACAACTCCTGACATTGAAGAGATCAGTAATTGAAGCCAAGTCAAGATCTACAACTGCTCAAATTCTAATGTGTATACAGACTGAATTTGTTATCAGAAGTTAAAGTTGGTAAAGCTTTAAGGACTGTAAGTTGTAGTTATCTAGTCAAATTCTCATGCATTTGTACTTAATGTTTTTGACATCATCAAATATCTGTTAAACTTGTATATTATGCTAATTTACAAGTTGGGGGAGATTGTTAGATATATTTGATAATGTCATGTCTAATATGATTTGTGTTTAGTTTTCAGACTTTACTTAAACAGGACAAATCAGTACTTAACTGGAAATCAGCACTTATACTGAAGACATAACTTAAGTTATCAGTACTTAAAGTTCAGGAGATATTTATCAGGACTTAAGGAGACTTTCAGATAAGGAAGGCGGCTGATTGAAAGGAAACAAGATCAAGACAAATGCAAGAAGAGATATGCATGAAGAAGGAATTCTATGAAGAATAGAATACTTGGAAGAAAAGATAACTGATTGATATATTTTAGGAAGCAGAATTATATTCCATATCAATTAGCGATTATCTTGTAACTGTGTAGTATATAAACACAGACATGGGGTTTACACTATAAGTGTTATCATTATCGAGAATAATATTCATTGTAACCCTAGCAGCTCTCGTGATATTTGTTCATCACTGAGAGAGGACGGTTCCACATTATAACAGAGTTTAATAAAGTTTGTTTTCTGTTACTTGTGTTCTTTGAATTCGATTTGATTGTGCTATACACTGTATTCAACCCCCCTTCTATAGTGTGTGTGACCTAACAGGCTCCAATAAATGTGGAGTCACAGCCAAAATCTCTAATCATTGAAGCACCTCAAACACCTAACTCACCCACAAACTCACTGGATGTGGATATGATAAACACATCTATTCCTGATTTGCCTTCTTTAACTTTGTTGAGGAAGCCAAAATCTAGTGCAAGTGAGCATCATCTTTTAGATGATTTGTTGGCTCACTTGCCAATTCTTTCAGGAACTGTTGAATCATCTGTGCCCAAAATATCATCAATCAGCACAGAGTCCATAATAGTTTCTTTTCCAAGTGCATTCATTTCTACTCTCTCGATGGATATTGCTCATCCGTCGAGTAGTGATTGTATCCCGACGGATAAGCTTAACAGCAGTTATCAATCGGATAGCAAAACCACTCACCCGATGGATGTCACTCATCCATCGAGTATCTCTGCACAGTCTCAAACTTCATTTATTTCAAGTGCAGAAGATTTAGTGGTTGTACAGTCACTATTAGGATTGAGAGAGAAGAGTGTTTTGAGTGAGAGTCTGGGTTGCTCTCAGGAAAAAGGAGAGGAAATGAGTGAAACTATGCAATCCATTTCTTCAGGATTAGCAAAAGAAAGTGAGAGGAGTCCCACCTTAGTAGGTGAAGGTGAGGGTGTGAGGGTGGGGAGCCAGGGTGAGTACCTGATGCAACAAAAGAGAGAAAATGAGAGAAATGCAGGTACTGGAGCTATAAGGATGGATGTCATTGTTAGTGAGTCAATGAATGTCCAGGATGCAGACAGGGAGAGACTATCTCAGCAACCCAAAGCTGTTATAGATTCTATCTCCCTTGATGCTGAGGCATTTACTCACCCTGTTCCAGCTTATCAACTTCTAGCTGAACAGGGCAATGACAATGCAGAAAGGATGCTCAATCTGGTGCATACCACTCAGTCTATGCTAAGAGCCAAGGATGCCATCACAGCTTTTCCCTCTACAGCTGGTGATGTATATTATGAGACTGGTGGTACAGCTGATTTCTTTGGTAATGGAAGTGGAGATAGTGAAGATGAAGTAATGGACATAGGGGGAGAAGTAGGTTCCAGTTCAAGATCAGGCATGCCATCATGGGCATTTTCAAAGCACTGTGATGCGCACTACTTCAAGACAACCCTGATCCAACTAATCAATCAAACAAATACTGCTCTTCAAACCACTACAAATGCCAGCACCAAGAAGCTCCTTCAGGCACATCTAGCCTCACTGCAACTTCAACAAATTCAAGGCTTCCAACATGCTAGGGATGTAAACACCATTAAGGGTGATATTGATGAGATGAAGAAGGCCATTTCAGACAAGATGGATTCTAAGCTTCCAGAAGCCACAATGCTTGATATCAAAAGGTAATTAAGGAAAAATTCTGATCTTGCAACCAAGATAGATGCCTTGGATACTAGAATGTCAGCCATGGAAGCATCTTTAACAGCCATCCATCTTCATCAAACCCAATAGACATATCTACTTCAAAAATTGGTGGCTACTCAAACCCCCTCCTCTAATCACCTTGATGATAACAAAAAGGGGGAGAAAGGATCAAGTAAGGGGGAGAAGCTTCAAATTCATATCAGTAAAGTAATTGTGCCTTCAATTATTATCTCAAAGCCACCAGTTATAAACATTATAGATCTGATAAATGCAGCAGCAGCCAACTTTAGAGCAGCTGAAAAGAAGCAGTTGAGTCCACTCAACTGGGAGAAGATTGATGAGGATATACAGAAGATGTTTGAACTAGTCAAGGAGCCAGTAATGTCAGCCATCCATCATTCTCAAGTCAAGCAAATTTTGTGAATGAGATGAGCATGAACTATCTGGAAAGAGGACAGTCATCCTGCATCAAATCTCTAAAGGCTGAATTAATTCTGAAACCAAAGGTGAATTATCCAAAATCATCATTGAAGAACCCCTTGGATACTGTGTATGAGACACCTAAGCCTGATGAAAAGAAGCTTCTATCAAGGTCAATTACTCAAAGATCCAGCTGACTCAGCTTTGAAAAAGAGAATTGCTAAAGTTTTCAGGAATGGAAAAGAAATTTATGTGGTGGCTGGACATCCGCAATTTGCTCAAGCAAAGAGAGAAGAAAAGGCTAGATTGAAACAGGAAAAGAAGCAAGTTGTTCTAGATGCCAAAAAGGCTAAATAAAAGAAAGAGCAAATTGCTATCTTGGCCAAGTTACATGCTGTAAATTCATCACAACAAACTTCTGCTCAGCCATCAGAAATCACTGAATCACAAGATCCAAAGAAGCAAGTTGAACAATAGAAGAAAGCACAAAGAATCAATGAATTGGCTAAAAGAACCAAAAGGAAACTGGACATTGTTGATAAGGAATTGGAGAATCAGTTTCCCAAGAAATCCACTTCAACTACAACTCAAGCATCAAAGCCCTATGTGGTATTTGAAGATAACAAGGTGGTGGATCCCTACAGGAACATTCATGGTAAACCTATTTTGCCTAAAGATGAGCCAATAGAATGGGAGAACTTACTAATTCCTTACTTCAATTTGTCAATCCTTAGCAAGCCAAAAAGGACAAAGTCAAGAGCAGTCAAGAAAGTGAAGCTGTCACCTCTCAAATCAAAATCTATAGTTAAAGCTCAATCTAAAGTCAATAAAGGAGATTATCTGTACCTGTGTAACATCAAGGAGTTTTCTGACTTAAACCTCTATCTGGATGAACTAGATGAAGTCAGAGGAATTGATGCATACAGAAACCTACCTGAAAGGTTAGTGTTCAAGTACAAGGGAGGAAGGGAGATTCAGTGGCTACTTCACAGGATCCTTCAAGAAAGCCAAGATGTACTGACTAAGGTTTATTCATCCTTCAAAAAGAACTTTGGGTTCAATGTTACTGCAAGAAGATTGGTACTGAAGAAGATTGAAGAACTAAGGAATATTAGAGCTAAAGATGCACTCCCAAAGACTCTAATTTTCCCCTTCACAGGGAGAAGGGTGCATTTAAGGCCCTACTGGCTGATGGAGTTCATGGATGACAAAGGAGTGAGAAGATTTTTCAGATTAGAGGACCAATTGAGCATCTCTAGCAATGAGACTCTCTTGGAAATGCAAGAAAAGCTAGATCTCTCAGAATCTGATGAACTGGAATTCCACCGGCAACTCCAAAATTAGATTGAAGAAAACAACAGAAAGCTTAAAAAGAGATCCAGACCTTCAAGGAAGTAAATAAATCTGCTCAGGCTAGAGGAGCATCTTGAAAATGACTGTGAGCTAAACTTTGTATATTGTGTTATTTGAAGCACTTTTCAGTATCATCTACTTTCCTTCAAAGTTGTACTTTTAGGGTGTTTTGTTATCATCAAGTTTCTCTTAATTTATGTCTATAATTCCAGTAGACATAAATTGGGGGAGATTGTTGTGTATATGTTATGTACTTGATGATTTCATAAACAAAACACCTTGGTAGATTTTACTTAGTGAAATTATATAGCACTCGATGGATAAGGTGTATAGTCCCGACAGATGACTCAATATAGTTCCGACGGATGATGACTTATTATCCATCGAGTGAGTAGCTTGTGTAACAACAAGTCTGTAGCACATTTCTGCATACACATTATTTAGAATCTGTAGTAGTACTTAAGTCTTGTTGACTTTAGTTAGATATGCAGAATATGTTGATTAATTATACATAGATGATATCTTGTAATTCTGCATAAGTGAAATGAAGTTAAGTGCCTGATTGCTACCCGACGGATAAACAACAATGAATTCGACGGATGATCAACAACCCGACGGATGATCATGAACCCGACGAATAAAGAATTCAAATATCTGTTGACAGTGACAACACAGTCACATGCGTCGAGTGGATGCAAATAAGATGTGGTAGCCTATTCAACTGGGTTTTCGAGAACAAAGAAGCATTGCCATTTCCATGCTATTATGAAGATATTCAAAGATGTTGGAATAGAGTAATGAAGTAGCATTGTATTAGACTTGATAGTTTTTGTTTTATTATCCTGTCTTATTACTTTGTAATCTTGGTGATATATAAACCAAGAAGCAACAAATAGAATATTATCTGAGAAAAAGCAGAGAAACATTTGTAAGCAGAATTCTTAGCATTTCTCTGTATTCTTAGTTGTTCAATATTTGTAAGCAGCCGTGAGCTCTTTACACACAGAGTTCTCTCGATATATATTATATATCTCTGGTGGAATCATTCAAATCCATCAGAATGTTTATAAAGACTCTTGTTTTTAATTACTTGTGTTTTGATTCATTTAAGTAACTATTCTGCATTGTGCTAATCAATTCACACTTATATATATATATTTGAGTTAGAACATTTTTATTTCAAGAAAAAGTTTCAAGAATTCCATTCAACCCCCCTTCTGTAATTCTTGTCATATTGTTAAGAGACTAACAAAATATGCATCAATGCTCGCAGCTTTGTCAATAAGTTTGATACCACAACATGAGAAGGAAAGCGCAATTCTAAGAATCATGTCGATCAATCACAAGCCAAAAACACATGTTTTTTCGCTTTTGAACTTCCCGATTCGAGCCCTTGAAATAGGATGATATTGAAGGTCAATCTCATTTTCGAATTTCCGGTTAAGAAAAACCTATCATGTTCAAATTAAAACTTAATACTCGATTAGAATTTAGAATCGTTGTCAATTTGAAGGATTGTTTAATCCACGATTACATGTATACGTTCTGCTCCAATATATAATGTGTTTGTGTTAATGCAGAATACAATATATTCTTTTGTAAATTATAGAATACAGTGAATTTCACACAATATTTTTTCGCGTAAGTTAAATAAATTTTAAAAGAATACAGTACTCTATATATTTTGTTATATTTGGCTATTTGACTTTAAACACGTTTGTTTTAGATTTTTTGATGGTATTACTAATATTTTTTTTTAATTTTTTAGACTAAAAATATAAAATCAAAAATTTAATTCAAAATATAGAGATATACAAAATTGCTAACTATTTGAATAGAATGTTGTCAAGATTGCTAACTATTTTTCAACCCTTACCTTTTTTGTATGAAAGGGTTGAATGAAGAAGGTTTGAATCTTTATCTTATTTGTACAAAGGTTATGAAGAAGGTTGGATATGAAAATGTTAAAATAGATATAGTTTAAAATTAAAAAAAAATATTAATTTGAACATAGTTAGATTTTGACAAACAAATTAAAATTTATATAAATTTCAATAAAACATAATAGTAATATAATAATCATAATTCAACATTTAATTTTTCAAGATATAGTAATTTTATAATCTAATAGATTATTACTCATGTATCTATTTAGAAAATAGAAGAAATAGATTTGATAGTGTATATTATCGAAAATTAAATGAAAATTGGGCAGATGCGTTAACTGTTGAGTTGACATCTATATATAATTTTCAACTTGGATGTCAACGTTTCCTGGAAAAAAACTTGGATGTCAACGTGTATGTATATGGAAGGTTTAAGGTTTAGAGTATCTCTGAATAAGTTGTAAGGGGTTGCCAAAATTGAGGGGCAAGACAATTTGGATTGTCACGAAGTTATCAATTAATATTGCTTTTACAGGTTCCTTAAATGATTATAACATATATATAATTATGTATCGTATATATGATCATTGAATTTTTTTTTAGTTTAAGTATCAGTTTAATTTAATTTATGAGTCTAAACATGCAAGTTTCAAGATTGCTAACTATTTGAATAGAATGTTGTCACATTAACATGAAATAATTTAAACAAAAAACTAATACATATAATTACTTGACAAGAATTGACAAATAGTTTAATAAATCTGGGTGGATATGCTCTCCCGTCGAAGAACTTCCTTGTTGGACATGCTCTCACGTCAAAGCACCCCGATTTGGTGTGTTTGAACATTTATACTTTTTAATTGGATCACAACTCCCTGTCCATCCTCTCATAACCCAACCCTTCCAAAATTGTATTTACCCAAATGAGGGTTGTGTAATTTTTAACCCCTCATAATGCGACCCACCCGTCATCAAGCCCATCCAATTAGGCCCAAATGAGATTGGAAACACGGGTGAGATAGTTAAACTTTGTCCAATATGAGCTGAAGCTATTCGTTAAGCCCAACTCTTTTCAAAATGTATAGGCTAGACTAGACTATTCAGACTTATAAGACAGGCACACACAAATCAAAATTACATTAATCTGTATTATTATTTTACTTTTGCTAATAAGAATTGGTTCATTTCATAGTAGCAAGTAAATAGTTTCAATCGTTGGCCGTTGCTGATATAATTAATTATCTATGAATAATGTCTAGTAGCGAGGATGTACAAAGCCAAGTATTTTGCTAACTCTGATATTCTTCATTCTGATCTAGGCCATAATCCCAGCTTTATATGGATGAGTTTATTGGCAGCGAAGCAGCTTCTTACTGACGGAATTAGATGGAGAGTTGGTGATGGAACAAAAATTAAAATTCTGGATCAGCCTTGGCTTTTAACAAATCAGAATCCATAAATTACCTCTGATCCTAAACCTTTGCAGGGCGGTATGGTTGCTTCTCTCTTTTGTATGGATAAAAATGATTGGGATTTGGAGGTGGTGTCGGATGTGCTTAATGAGAGAGATCAAGCTTGTGTTCATGTTATTCCCTTATCTGAGTCTAATCATGATGACAAGTTTTACTGGTATTTAGAAGACTCAGGCATCTACTCGGTTAAATCTGCTTATCGATTGTTGCAGACACAGAAAGGTGCTTGGAATGCACAGGAAAATGAAAGAGTCTGGCGAATTCTTTGGAATATTAAAGCTCCACTAAAGACATTAAATCTGGTATGGAGAGCTCTGTCTGATTGTTTACCAGCGTTGACTTAACTTCAGTTAAAACGTGTACCAGTTCAAGATATGTGCCCGGTTTTTCAAGAGGCAGCGGAATCCATAGTGCACAGTCTAATCACTTATCAGTTTGCTCATTAATGTTGGAAGATTTCACTACCAGATGTTCAGTTTCAGGAAATTGTGTGCTTTAAGTCATGGCTGGTGTTTATCTTTGCTACAGCCGATGAAAGGAAATATGCTGAGATCATTACCTTATGTTGGTCTATTTGGAGATCAAGAAATGATCTAATCTGGAATCAAAAATTCGCGAAGATTAACAAGACAGTTGCAACAGCAAGGCAGTATCTTGCACAATAGAAAGTAACCCAATGCAGGTCCTTTGTGACTCCTCTTCAACCACATATAGAAGGAGATAAAGCTTCGATATGGGTTAAACCCCAACCAAACTTAGTCAAGGTATCAGTTGATGCAGCTGTGTTTGATGATCGCAATGGAGTTGGTTTTGGACTGGTGGCCAGAAATTCGGATGGTGAACTGGTTGAAGCTAGAGCACTATTTCATCCTAGTCTGGTATCTCCTACGGTAGCTGAAGCAATGGCATTCAAAGAGGCTCTGAGTTGGATGGATAGGAAAGGGTGGCATGAAGCTGTTATTGAATCAGATTGCTTAATTGTGGTACAAGCAATCAGGTCTACTGTACCCATGAAGTCATACTTTGGCTTGATTATTGAAGATTGCAGGTGTATTCTTCAACGTCTGAACAAAATTAGTTTATTTTTTTGTCAAACGATCTACTAATATTGTGGAACATCAGTTGGCTAGAGAATCATATTATTTGTCAGGTCGTAGTTTCGATAGGAATTCTATTTCTATTTCGATTCAAAATTGTATTTCTTTGGATTTGAGTTCGTAATAAAATCTCAGCTTTTCGTCAAAAAAAACTACATGTACAATCAATAAAAAAGTAAATCTTTCTTTTTTGTTTTTTTATGATACTATTTTTAAAAGGGTTAATTATGAAATAGGTCACTTATTGTGTTTAAATGTATCGAGTGAATTACTGATTACAAAATTGACTCAAATGAGTCACTCATTTGAAAATTTGTATAAAAATATCACTCTATCGTTAGTCGATAGAGTGATATTTTGAGTTTCGCCCATTTTGTATGAATGATATTACATCCAAATGAAAGATTCTAAGTTGTAGTATTTTAGATAAAAAATTAAGATTTTTAAAATTTTACCTACTATTTATTTTTATTTAAATCAAATAAAACAATAAAAAAATTAAAAATAAATAGTTGATAAAATTTTAAAAATCTAACAATATTATCTAAAATAGTAGAACTCGGAACCTTTTATTTGGATGTAATATCATTCATAAAAAATGTCTGAAACTCAATATGTAATATTTTTAAGAATTTCGATTAACGATAGAGTGATATTTTTTATACATATTTTCAAATAAGTGACTCATTTGAGTCAGCTTTGTAATTAGTGACTCACTTGATGCATTTGAATGTGATAAGTGACTTATTTGATAATTAACCCATTTTTTTATCAAATGCCACCAAATCTGAAATTTCAACACCTCAAGTCTTCTATCTTTGTCATCTTTGAAAATATAAAGGTAGACAATAAGTGTTCTTTGAAAAGAGAAGATCATATTGTGTGTAGTGTAGTCTGACATCGAGATAGATAGTCATAAATTATTATATATGAACCTTGAAAATGTTTATTTTTAAATTTACCAAAAAAATGTTTATTTTAAAGTGAAGCCCGCTCATGTCATGTCAACGGAACTCAAGAATTAATTGAAACCTGGACGTTATTTTAAGGCGTTGGTTTTTTGGTACAGCTGGAAGAAACATTCAATTTTCGCAAAAGTGGCATAGAACGCCACTATTTCTGGGGTTCTACCAATGTTACCCAGAAGTAGTGGCGTTCTGAGGTAAAATAGCTTTTTTATTTTTTTCTTTTCTTCTTTTCCTCCCGTGCCTTGTGTAGTTTTGCATAAGCTGAGAAATTATGGTGAAAAATGAAGGTGAAAGGCACGTTTTGTACTCTTATATTGAATTAAAAAAAATAATTTTGGTCTAATTTTTTTTTGTTAGATAGATTTATAAACCTATTTTTAGTACGTAATTTTTATTTAAATAAACAAGTTGTATATATAAGACTTCCGTAACTTCAAAAAGGGTGTCTTGCTAGTGGAGTGTAAACATTAGGCGAGTGCATGATTTTGGGTGCTCATATTTAATTCCCAGAAAATTATTATGGTTTAATTCTTTTTATTTTGAGTAGTGATGTAAACCTATTTGTAGTATGTTTTTTTTATTTTAATTTTAAATTTATTTTAATGAGTTTAGTTGCTTGAAAAAGGGTATCATGGGGGAATATATTTTCTCATGAAGCGGCCTCATAATCATGATTTTTAAGTAATCATGTGATGTTTGTGGAATGGGATATAACTTATAGTATTTCCACATTTTTAAGTAATCATGTTATAATTGCATGATAGATTATTTAGATAATACAAATGACAATTGTACTACAACATGTAATGTCAAAGATAATTCTTGAGAAGTAAGACAACAAAATATGATAATGTTAAGTTCACAGGGTTAAGAAATGCGCCCTGGGTATTTCTTCCTACGCTTGGTGTGACCTTCTTGGTTGCATACACTACATTTCTTTCCTGACCGTGGACCATCAATTTCCGTTCGGATCCGCACCGATTGGCCCTTATCTCCACGTTTTTTCTTAAGTTTTTTCAATGACTCATCTGACACTAACTTTCCACGGCCCTGCCAATGGAGGGGTAATTCGTAGTTCCAGTATTCAGTTGGTTGCAACGGATAAATCATTGGCCGGTACAAGTTCTCCATTGTCTGGTTCTTATGGCAACTTTCAATGAAATGATCCCAACTCAATCCATGTCTTATATAACCAGCCATTGCGTGAGAGCACAGAATATGACGGGTCGCCCATATTCCACACGTGCACGTACGGTCATTGAGGTTGACAACCTGGGTTTTACCTCCCTTTACCATCCCCTTAGCAGTTGTGTACAGATGTGTAACTATTTTGAGAATCTCGCGTGCACGGTGGAAAGTAATAACCGTATGTCATGTTGCCTTCCTTTGAATTTTTGCTAATATAGCGGCTGAACGCGCACATAACTATTGACCTTGTTGCATACCATCATCTAATATATTTCGATGTGTGTCAATAATTGTGAAAGCCTTGTAGAAGAGGTACTCCATTATTGCTTTTACTGGAAGGAAACGAGCCCTTCTTATGTTGCCGTTGAAACCCTCAAGCATATTTATGGTTGTTTGACCATAGCGAATACCAGTGTCGTGGGAAAGCGTCCACCTCTCCACGGGTATTCTGGCAAGATAGCCCAGGGCAGGGGGGAAATTTCACCTATCCTTGCCATGTATGCGTCATGTTTAGAGACTTGCGTGGTTGTTCCAGCTTTCCGCATCAATTTTTTTAGTTCACCACCAGGGTGATGCTGGCAAAAGTTGCTTCTGACATGGAGTAGACAGAACCTATGGATTCCTAATGGCTCAGCAAATCCGTTTTGAGGGTCTCGTAGTGCGGAGATAATACTGGCTGCACGATTGGAGATGATGCACACGCCGGCCTTTTAGCGACAAATATGTCTCCGAATACGTTGCAAAAAGCAAGACCAGTTCTCGTACGTCTTCTCATCAACCAAGCCATAGCAAAGAGGAAAAGGGTGGTTGTTGGAATCTACACCCATAGCAATAAGCAGCTTGCCCCTATATCTTCCCTTCAAGAAAGTTCTGTCTATTGAAATCACAGGACGCGCATGTTGCCACCCGTCCATCATTGCCTTCAAATACCAAAAGATTTGTTTGCATACGAAAGTGCCCCGTTCCTTAGAATGAGGCACGACATCGATCTCAACAATGGTTCCAGGATTTGTCTTAATGATGGCTGCCAAAAACATGGGCAGAGCTTGGTATGCTGTAGCCCAACTGCCATAGACTTCCTCAACGGCTATTTGTTTGCCTCTCCACGCTTTGTTGTACCCCACTATATGGTTGTGCTCGTTGTTGATAAGCGGGATGATGGTTTTAATGAGGATTTCTGGTGTACCTATTACCTGTTTCATATATCACAGTAAATGTCAAATATTTTCGAACCAAATATGTAGCGAAATTGAATAGTTATGTATGTGAAATTGCTTACAAGTGGTTTCACAATCCGTGAAATCATCCTTGCAGATAACTTCTTGTGATCTTGCAATGGCTGATCAATCATGTATTTGTATTCCTCTGTATTCACATTTGTCCTCCAGTACCCAGAATTATGCATGAAAGCTATAACGACTCGTGTATTTTTGTACTATTTAAATGTGTAATTGTGGAATAATTAAATAAATAAAATATGTGTATAGTTTTTGTCAGCTCGGTGTTGTTTTATTATTATGTATGTGTGATTTATGGTGTATCGTGTTGTCCGCGTAATTAATTATGGAGTTGTGTTGAATTATTTTCGCCTTTAAAAGTGGATTTAATGCAAATTTATTTGTATAAATATGTGGATTGTCTCTAAAATTGTTTTTATGGTTTTATAATTACAATAATTATTTTTAGGATTATATAAAATTTAGAAATCAATATTTCATCAATTATTTAACCCTGTATGATTTTCTGATTACATTTATTTGTAAAATCTGTATTTAATTCCAAAATTCTTCAAAAATTATGAAACTCATATTTATTTAAGTTTGGAATATTTCGAGAATTTTAAAATTATTTTGGGAATTTTTGGGATTAAGTTTACCCGCACATTTATCCGATAAATCGTTGAATTCGGGTATGAGTTGCGTTTTAAAAATAGCTTAAAAATTTTGAAAATTTTATTTTAGTAACTTCGAATTATTTTTGATATTTTAAGACTATTTCGGAAATTTTCTGATCAATTTTGGTGTGCGATATTTATCGATAAATTATAAATCAGCGTTGAGCAGGCTATGTTCAGTTATAAAATAAAATACGTGTCCTTTTATTGGACACGTGGTTTGTGCTCAGGAAGGAGAGGGTGAGTCATCCCCTTTTATTCTTATTGAACATCAGAGAACCTCTCCAATCTCTCTAATCCTTTCCTTCCTCTCGCAAGAACAGATGCATATACTATATATATTTATGTAAGCTTCGGTTTCTTCTTCCTGTAAATTGCTTCGCCACTGTAGTCTTTTTTCTGGTACTTGCCGCCATCTCTTTCTTGTTCCGGTGGCCTTGTCGCCGGTTTTTCCCCTTGTGCGCGTGCACCCGCGCGTGTGTCGTACTTGATGTTGTTGTGTGTTTTCGATCTTGTGCTCCTTATTGATGCGCCTTGCTGTTGCTCTGTTATTTTCCGGCCGCCGCCGTGTTCTTTTCCGGCGAGTTGGCCTGTGGCTGTGTCGAGGATGTTGTTACTATTTTTTTGGTTGGGGATTATTTTTATTTTTATTTCCTGCATAAATTGTTTAATTAATTTTCTTTTTGAAATAAATAAAATTTTTGTGCGGAAAATTAATACTCAATCGGTGAAATTATTTGGAAACCCGACTCGTGTCGGGCACCAATAAATTTTTGCCGCCGTCGACGGTGAACTTCAGTGAGTCGACGGTGGACTGTGATGTTTATTCTGAGTCCTAAAAATTTTAAAAGATTAATTTAGTTTGTAAAGTTATTGGTAAAACGAAAAGTATTTATCGGTTATATAATGATTTCATCGAGATTTAAGTTACGTAATTAGTTATGGTTGGGACTTGTGAAGTGGATTGCAATTGTTGTTGAATTAATTGTTGGAATTGGTTGATTGATGTGATTGACATCGGATTGCTTCGACGGGTTAGCCAATAAATAAAGGAAGTGATGCCCGATTTCCGGGAAATCGAACTACGGAATACAGGAGCACATCCAGTAATTATCGGGACGTCGAGCGGGTATAAATAAATATATATCTATGTTTTATATGAGACCTGATTGTATGTTGTAGTGAAACATTTTTCCAAAACTAATAACCTTAATTTCATAAAATGACAAGTGTACGTATTATTTGAAAATGAACACTGAACCGATTTTCGAGAATGTGAACCCTAACTGATGCGTGTATTACAATAATATATGTATAATTACGAGTCGGGATTTGATATCATATGGGTAGATTATTAGCGAGGATATGTCAAGCATACCTGGACGTCTAACATAGAGTATTTCGACCCTGTAGTTTCTAGTCGAGAAACCGAAAGTGGACATTGGACTAAAGATAACCTAGTGGTCAGACGACGAGCTCAGTGGGGTTTTAATCGAAAAACCTGGGTGTCGAAGTCGAATCCAAGATGATTTAGTGGTTGGACGTTAAAGCCTGAGCGTCCGAGTCGGCTCAAAGTCGATCAGTAATAGTTATAAAGCTCTCAAGGCAAGTACTTTTGAACCTTTCTCGAGATATATTGTGAATATTTCTAAATTTTCTAGTGACATTGCTAGTATTCAAAATAGTTATATTTTATGTTAAGTACTTTGGATAATTCAGCCTGTACCCTGATCACATCATTTGATCTTTGAGCCGTAAGCCTTATTCTTTGTAAACCATCCCTTATTGATTTCCAGACGCCAATCCACACAAAAAAATGACACTCCTCTCCAAATATATAATTACGAAATACCAAACACTGGAACAGAATTGTTTGATCATACAGAAACTTTTATACCCCAACCATTCTTTATAAAATCAAAGAACTAAACCTTGCAAAATCATTATTCGTCTAATATTTGATCCTCTTACAGGCTGAAAACCATTTCTTATACATATCTTGATACACCCTTGTGATACACATGAAGTGCATCATGCCTTTATACAAATGTTTCATCACTGTGGATTATGATCTGGTTTTATTAAATTATATTGTTTATCATATTGAATTGCTTTAGAATTGGATAGTTTTCTTTATGTGGACTAGATTCGTGGTTAGACCAGGTTCGTGGTCGAATTAGGCCAATGTGTGCCTTGGATCCAGTTTATAGAGCAGAGTTGTGTGCCTTGCTCGGGGTTAGTGCGTGACTGATCAGCAGCCTAACCTTGGTTTTAAAAATTTAAAATGAATATCCAATTCTAATGATTGTTTAACAAGAAACTTGATTCCTCTGAATCATCTCGTTTGATCATTTGATTGACCTCAGTTATTGTTATTGTGACTTGCTGAGCTAGTTAGCTCACTCTTGCGAATCTTTTTATATATATTACAGTTAAAAAGGATATGGATGATAGTGAAGTTCCTCGGCCCAAAGTGCGAGCTAGGATTCCAATTTGAGTTGGATCGAGCTAGCAGGAGCTTACTATGGTAGTGAGATAGTAATATTGTAAGAATAATTTTATTATCAGTTGTAAGTTAAATTAGTTGGGAATTGGAATGTTGTAATAAAAGTTAAGGTTGTGGCTTGTTTTCATACTTTAACCTGTCATGATCCATGGTTGTGTAAAGCAGGGTCATTGCAAATAATATTTCTTATACAGGTTTATATTTTGTGTATGTGTTGTGGACCCCAAACTTCTGACCCGGGTTTGGAGGGCGCCACAAAAGCAGCTCTCATCCTCCAGTTACAACCCTCTGCCCGACACTGTACAATGAGTTGTTCTTTGTTACTCTTCGTCGTTATATATTTACGATCAGTATAAATATGTGCACACCTCACTGCCAACAAGAGGGTGGCTTTGTCACGGTAACACCTTCCTTCACTCAGATCCCCGTGGGCGAGGTCTTCATCAGCATACATATCATTTCGGTTATCTATTATTTGGGGAATATATTGTTCTGTGTGAAACCTTGAAGCCCTTGGAACATGATGTTGTTCCCCAACTACTGGAAATATGCTGGAAATTTCTTCATGCCTCTCTAAATGCCCTTCAGTTTCTTTGCTTGTTGAAGAATCTTCTTCATCATCATCGTGAAGGTGAAAATTCTCCTCACTAGATGAATTGGCTACAGATTTATCTAGGACGAGGGCTAACCGCTTACCCGAACCTCTTCCCACCATATCTACATTACCTCCACCACCTTCATCATTTCCATAACTAGTCCCCTCCATACCCTCCACCATATTTACTACTCCCCCCTCCACACCCTTCACCATATTCACTAATCTCCCTTCCATACTCTCCACCATATTGACTAGTCCCCACTTCATACCCTAAACCATGTTCACTAGTCCCCCTTCCATACCCTCCACCATATTGACTAGTCCCCCTTCCATACCCTCCACCATATTGACTACTCCCCCCTCCATACTCTCCACCATATTGACTAGAATCCCCTCCATACCCTCCACCTCTGTGCTCTCCACCTTGAAAAAGTAAATTTGACCATCCTGTGTTGACATTACTTCTGTATGTTAATTGTGGCAATTGAGACCCCCAAATTAAGTTGTAATGAGTACGGGTCATTAACAACAATTTCCTCTGTTTCGATGAACAAAGAAACATCTCCTTGAACGTTCAGCAACATGGCAGGGACATTTAACATGCGTATAACATCATCATCACATAATATATTCATTTGGTAAAAACCTTCAACTAGGTTGTATTGACCAAGGTAAGGATACTTCAAACTCAATTTCAAATTACATTGATACGAACTAATATTCATTACATTGTAAGCAAGACTTTTAAGCTCGTCAAAAGTGGTACCAAACCTAATAAATATCATTTTCTTGGGATCAGTAGAGTAGTTAATATTGGTACCTTCTCGAACAACCACTCCACCCCAAAAAAATTTGACATTCACGTGCCCTTCCATTTCCCTGTTTAACAGAAAACATTAACAATTAAGCAACAGAAGTAAAGAAAATATATATATGTATATATATGTATATATATACACACACATTGATGACAAACCTTGTACAAAATTAGAACGTAAGCAAGTGTTGAAGGCGCCAGTGTTGAACATATGCAGTGGCTTATGACATGTATAAATAGTAGCATATGCAGTGTTGAAAATTATTGTGAATTATTGATTCTATCAATAATTTCTGTAAACAGAAATCTGATAATATCCTTTTGAGATTTCAGATAAGGTTACTCTGTAGGAGATATCTACTTTTTCATCAGATTTTGAAGATAGCCTCCAGAAGATAAGGTTCTCGAAATTATCAACAAACAATTCCTACAAAAAGAAACATAAATTTATTTTAAAAACAATTTAAATGAACAATTTTTTGTAAATAAAAATTTGATAGTATCCTTTTGAGATTTCAGATAAGGTTACCCTGTAAGAAAAACTACTTTTTCGTCAGATTTTGAAGATAGCCTCCAGAAGATAATGTTCTCGAAATTCTCAAAAAAAAATCCTACAAAAAGAAACATAAATTAATTTTAAAAACAATTTAAATGGACAATTTTCCAGCAATAATTTCTACAAGGAGAAATCTGATACTATAATTTCTCGAAATTCTCAACAAAAAAATCCTACAAAAAGAAATATAAATTTATTTTAAAAACAATTTAAATGGACAATTTTCTGCAATAATTTCTGCAAGGAGAAATCTGATACTATAATTTCTCGAAATTCTCAACAAAATATTCCTACAAAAACAAACATAAATTTATTTTAAAAATAATTTAAATGGACAATTTTCTGCAATAATTTTTGCAAGGAGAAATCTGATACTATAATTTCTCGAAATTCTCAACAAAAAATTCCTACAAAAACAAACATAAATTTGTTTTAAAAAACAATTTAAATGGACAATTTTCTAGAAATTTATTTTAAGTTCTGGTAATTTAAAATAAAAAACATAAATTTATGAAATATTATTATTTTTGGGATTTATGAAATATAAATACAAATAAAAAAATTTGAAATAAATTTGTGAAAATATTTATGGGATTTATATAAATTTTCTATTATTTAAAGCTTATGAAATATAAAAACAAATTTGGCTACAATTTTTATGGGATTTTTTCACTATTATCTTACTAATAAAAATATTAGTATAAAATAATTTTAGATATCAATAATAAAATACAAGCGTAAGAAACAAAGATAAGAAAGAAATAGAAGGAGAAAGAGATAAGAAAAAGAGAGAGAACGGCTGAAGAAGAAGGAGAACCCGGAGCCCTTGCAGAACCGACATTCACAGGATCCTGAGCCCCGCTAGACACTGCATATTTCACCTAATCCCCCCTCCAAGCGGCGTTCCTGGTCTCTCTCTCCTCTCTCTCTCTCTCCATCTCTCTCTCGATGTCGAATACTCAGTTTATTTATTTTATTTTTTATTTATTTTATTTTCACTGCCTTGAATTATTTGTTTATATTTAGCTCCGAGACAGCAAGACGCGTATTTGATGCAGCATCCCCGTGCTCTTAGGTATGCTAAATTAACTATGGTTCTTTCTTTTTATGTTCACAAATGTTCCAACCATGTCTTTAACACAATACATTTGGCTTCAGGTGGAGGGTCCCATTGGACGGTACGAGTGTGTAGACACATTCTTTACACGGAATTCGATATGATCTAGATACCATGTCTGAGGATTCCTTCAGGTGGAGGCCCTATGATGATTGCGCGATTGAGGCACGAGACATCCCTGAGCTTGAGCTTTCACTTATGAGTGCACCTTGTCCACTCATTTACTTGACATGGGTGGAGTGGTGCTACATCGATAGGGTCACGAGGCAGTTTGGATACTTGCAGCAGGTCCCCACTGCATCTCCGCTTACAGACCATGATTCTTTCCATAGGGGTCAGAGAGGATGGCCTTTTAAGTTCAGTACGATGCGTGAGATGTGGGAGTCACGTCATACTGCCATTCTTGGGCCACCATCTTATAGACGTACTCGCAAACCTACGTGTGCAGTTGAGTATCCTCAGTGGTACGATAGAGTCACTAGGCGGTTTATGATCAACCCTAGGATTTGGAGGGACCAGCAAGGATACCAGGGTTCGCAGGGGCATCTACCCGTGGCTATAAGCTTTTTCTTCCTAGATTACTAACTCTTCATTTGTCATAATATAAGTTTGTGTAAACACGTTGTCATGTTGTCAATACAGGTTGAGGGCTTGTCCGCTGCCTACCACCAGATTCGGGCTTCCTGTATGGTAGAAGATGATGGTACCGTTGATGAGGCACTGCAGGGTTTACATGGCACATTAGATGCCATAGGTTTCACATATCTTGTACAGAGACCCCCACATCCACCTCCTCCTACACCACATACTAGCGGTGCTCATGCCCGTAGGCCAGCTACTTCATTTCTTCATGTTGCACCAGCTCCTCGGGATGGTTGGGATCCTTGGCTTCGTCCATCAGGTGGAGAGGGTTCTTCAGTATACACCTCTGCTGGCTCAGGTTGGGAGCATAGTTCTCAAGGACATGGACATACTGAGCATACATGGGACCATTTTGTTCAGGGAGAGGGAGGTTCTGTTATGTGTACTCGGGGTCACAGTTCACAGGTCCACGATGATGGTGGGTTTTCTTGGGGGTAGAGCTCTCAGAGCCATGATGCTGGTACATCTAGTTTCAGCCACACTACTCAGGCCTAGAGCCATATTTTCGGTACATCTACTATGGGCCACACTACTCGGGCCCCTTATGCAGTTCCTAGTGCTTGGGCTGCTGGATCCAGTTGGGGACATTCTACTCAGACTGATTATGGTCATGTGGTTCAGACTTCTCCATAGCCTACATACGGTTTTCCACCTGAGACATGTGGTTCGGGATTCTCTTTCCAGACCCCGGCTAGGGGGTTCGACCCTTGGTTAGGACATGATACCTCCTCACAGAGGTTTGAGCAGGGGCGTCATATGCATACACCCCCAGTCATGCATGAGGAGGATATGGAGGATGACGACGATGAGCAGGATGACGAGGATGAGGAACCTGGTCCTCCTTTACAGCAGAGGCAGCAGCCCTGTAGAGCAGTGAAAGGAAAGGGGAGGCTATATAACTTTCAGACTTGTTTTAAAATAGTATTCGGTGATTACACATTGAGTTTAGACTTATTTTTATTAGTTCTTGTAACTTCCAAACTTGTTGTCTTTATTGTGCAATGTTCTAGTCACCTCCATTGATGGTATTATTTTTCAAAACGCTTGCTAAATAATATTTAAAAATTTCAAATTCATTGAAGATGAATGCATGTGACTTATTTAAAACTAGTTCAAATAATATTCAAAAAGTTCGAATTTTTTCCCTAAATTTTTCCCCATGATATCCTTTTACAAGCAACTAAAATCATACAAAAAAATATTTAAAATTAAAAAAGTGTGCACATACTACAAATATGTTTACATCACTACTCAACAAAAAAAAGAATTCAACCAAAAAAAATTTAAAACTATATTTAATAATATAGTGAAAATGTGTCTTCGTCATAAAATTAGCAACCCTTTCTCATGACACCCTTTCTCGACCCACCAAAAGCATATATATACAGTTTTAAAAATTACATAAAATATACGTACTAAAAATAGTTTATAAATCTATCCAACAAAAAAAATTAGACCAACATTATTTTTATTTAATTCAATATAAGAGTACAAAACATGCCCTTCACCTTCATTTTTCACCATAGTTTCTTAGCTTATGCAAAACTACACAAGGCACGGGAGGAAAAGAAGAAAATAAAAAATAAAAAAAGGCTATTTTACCTCAGAACGCCACTACTTCTGGGTAACATTGGTAGAACCCCAGAAATAGTGGCGTTCTGTGCCACTTTTGCAACTTTCTCAATAGTTATCCCATTCATATGAATATTTCTTTCAGGTGTACCAAAAAACCAACAGAGCCTTATTTTAATCTTGAGGCATTAGTCAGCTAAGCAAATTTAAATATTGGTGTTCAGCTATAATTCAGGTTGTTTGTTGTACACACCAATTGATAATTAGTAACCCCGAAGAATGATGAGATTTTGTGTGTTTTTGTCCATTTCCTTCACCTTAATTTATTTAGAAATATATAGATGTTTAATATGTGTGCAAATGAATGTTATATAACTCATCAAAGTCTGCAAAGTATCAATACTGTTTCGGAAACTAAAGCAATTTGTACAATATAAATCGAAAATTACCGATAGCTGCAATAGTTAGTGTATATGTTGTTTTCAAAATCATGAGTCTGGTCATCTATAATTTGACAAACCTTAAGCAGCATCTTGGAATTCTGATTAATGCTACAAATCTACATGCAAGACACACAATTCTAAATAAATGTAGAGTTAAATACATTTTTTTCCAAATATCAATTTCTATCAGGACTTTTGGAAAACTCATGTAGCATCCATTAACTATATTGTAACATTCATTATACACCTGGTTAGGTAATGAATTACACACAGAGGGGGTGAATGTGTTTTTGTGTTTTAATGCTTTTCTTGAAGTATTTGTGTTTTGAACAAAGTAAATGTAAATCTTGCAGAGATATGTGTTAATACTGAAATCAGACAAACAATAATAGTGAACACAGATCTTTCAAAACTCATTTAATTTTATATTAAAATTAAGAATGTTTTGCTACAAAATTTCTAGGCTCTTTGTTAATAAAGAGCTTAGCTTCTTCCTTGAGAGAAATATAAGACTTTCCTGATCTAAATTGTTACAACTAAAAAAGGACCAGTGTTAACTTTATATCATAATTAACTACTGGTTTACACAGTGTATAATAAGAGATGTTATTCACTTTAGTAAACTTTCACTTATCATTTCCATTTTAAGAAAAGTATATCTTCCATTTCTGGCTTACCACATCTTTGCATACTGTGTTAATCTTGATCTTCCTTTGTCAGTTAATCTTCACCCTTGATCTTGCACACTCTTCAAGCTGCTTTTTTTGTAGACTTGTCAATCCAACTGGTTGGATTGTTTATTGATTGTTAATCTTGGATATTGAACTGGTCTGCAATTTGAACTTTGAGATTTTACCTCGAGATCTCCAATTAGGCATATAGAGATCTTGATATCTCGATAAGTATAATGACTTATCGAGATCTCTAATACTCCATAGTTGATTTGACTTGTATAGGTCTCTGAGTTCTCTATAAGAGAATTTGGCTTATCGAGATCTCTCATCTTCATATCTTCACTTTGGCTTATCGATATCTCTGAGTTCTCTAGTGACTTATTGACTTGTCGATAACTTAGAGTTCTCTAGTCAAATTTGACTTGTCGATAACTCAGAGTTCTCTAGTGAATTTTAGCTTGTCGATATTGTTAGGGCTAGAACACGCGCTAATATTCACGCAAGTATACGTGATCGCAAGTATTTTAGAATTAATTCTAGTTCGTTTCCACAGGGACTGGTTTAAGTGAATTTAATCAATGTATTTATGCAACACTAGTATGATTATTATCCAATCATAAGACGAATAACAATTTGAGGTTGTTTATACTAAGATTAACTAAAAATTATACTAACGAACACAAACTAGGAGATTAAAGAGAGTTAAATACTATATGACACAAACATGGGATTTTAACTTCATTAAATACTTAATTCAATAGCCTTTTCGTTCTTAACCTTAGCATGTAATGGTGATGACACTAATCAGATAACACGAAACTGATAAACGCCAACTTTCGTTGTATGAATACCATACTACCAGACACCCATAAAAGAGATAGAAGCTGAATAGACACCAATTATATTGAGACCCTATATGTCTATAGAATTTGACAACATAACTGTTTAATGCACAAGTTATCTATCGTGATTACAAAGGGCAAGTAAGATGGTTAAAATTACTTACGAATCATGCATATCAAATACATGAACCTATGCTGGCATGGCAAGTTCTAAACCCTTAAATTCACTTTCGCTTCATTAAAGATTGGCACACTATCTTACAAGTTCGCGAAGCTCACAAGACGAATAAGCACAACTAATACTAGGTTATCATACAATTACCACACACTAAGGCATCAAAATGAATTAACTAAAGAAATTTGTAAATAACTCCGTTAGAACCCCGCGATAATGATTAGCCCATAATCGGACTCATCATCAATGTGGGTTCCGATGAAAGCATGGTATAATAAATATAGTCTTTATACTTAATAAAACCAAGTGCGAAATAAAAGTATAGGTTCACGAATAAGAAAACTAGCATCCAAAGTTACAACTTAAAATAAAGAATCACAAGAATAAACTAGAGCTTCTTCGCCTTGGTTGAATTGTGCTCTACGGTCTTCTTACGCCTTCTCCTTAAGCTCTGGTACGACTTCCTATAAAAAACGAACATTAGTTATGTATATATAGCAGCCCATGCAGAGTAGAAGTCCTACGGATCAAAATTCCATAGGAAACATGATTTTATTTCCCGACCTGGCGCGACCGTGCGCTTGACCAGCGCGGGCGCGCTGACATTCTGCCATCCTGGCACGGCCGCGCGCTATCACAGCGCGGGCGCGCTATCACAGCGCGGGCGCGCCGTGTCTCTGTAGAAATTTTCTGACTTCTTCTTTTCTAGCTGAATTGAGTTGGTCTTTTCATGAGCTTTTATTCTAGACACCATCCCAACACCAAATTAGCATAAAAACCATGTTAATTCACCTGTAATCCTGATAAATGCCTGAAACGCAAAACACTACAAAACATGTTAAAAATAATAACAACTCGAGTACAAAACATCAATCTAAAGCATTACGGAGCGTTATAAAGTGTCATAAATGCCCTCGTAAAAACCTCAGAATACCCTGATGGATAACCATCCCAAGATCCACATAGTCTCCCTGCAGAATACCCCACAATGGTCGCGCGCCAGGTCAGCGCGGGCGCGCCCAGTTACTGGAAAAACAGCGCGGCCGCCCCGCTCCTCAGCGCGGCCGCGCCGTGCTACTGTAGTTGGCCCTGGATTTTTTTGTTTTTCTAATTTTTTTTGTGTTTTTCTCTTTTCTTTCTGCTTCCTCTACCTACTAATATACAACAAACTTGGGTTGCCTCCCAAGAAGTGCTAAATTTACGTCGTTAGCTCAACGTAGAATCTCGGGATCAAGTAGACAATATAACAGCACCAACCACCTCACGATTTACTGTATCCCCATAGTAGTGCTTCAACCTCTGACCATTTACCTTGAATGCTTGGCCTCGATCATTCTCAAAAATCTCCACAGCTCCATGCGCAAACACAGTTTTGATTATGAAAGGCCCTGACCATCTCGACTTCAATTTTTTAGGAAAAAGACGGAGACGAGAGTTAAATAACAGAACTTGTTGTCCCGGCACAAATGAATTAAGCACTAGACCCCTATCATGCCACCTCTTGACCTTCTCCTTGTACATTTTGTTATTTTCATAAGCTTATAGCTGAAATTTGTCGAGTTCATTCAATTGAAGTATACTCTTCTTACCAGCTGCATCCAAATCAAGGTTCAACTTCTTCAAAGCCCAATATGCTTTATACTCGAGCTCCACAGGAAAATGACACCCCTTACCATAAACCAACTGAAATGGCGACATTCCCAATGGAGTCATGTATGCTGTTCTATATGCCCAAACAGCTTCATCAAGCTTCAAAGACCAATCCTTCCTTGATGGACACACAACTTTCTCTAAAATAAGCTTTATCTCCCTGTTGAACATCTCAGCTTGACCATTAGTCTAAGCATGGTAGGCTGTAGCAATGTGATAAGTGGCATTTTATACCACTTAGAACATCTTAAAATGGCTTAAATTGGTGCCTTGAAATCAAGTATTTTGTGTATTTGATGTGTTTTTCTAGTGTTTATGCATTTCAGGGTATTGCATTTCGAAGGAGTAATCATCAAGAATAAGCCTTGGCATGTGTTCACCATTGCGAGAGGAAAGAAATGGGCAGATTACGGCGAAGAAACGGAGCAACTCAAGAATTTTCCAGAAGGGTCCTGAGCGCCCGCTCAGCAATGCTGAGCGGCCGCGCAGAAAGCTGAGCGCCCGCTCAGCTATGATGAGCGACCGCGCAGGGTCGGGAAAAAAGACAATTTATTTTAGGACTTCTACTTCTGTTTGGCTTCCACTTCTATGTAATCTGAGTTTTATGGGACTATTATATAAGTAGATTTGGAGACGTTTTCACGAGAGAGGATCGTGGTATTACGCAAGGAGCGAAGGAGATAAGGAAGAAGACCGTTTTAGCACACAACAACGAAGAGGAAGCATATTTTCTTGTGATTCTTGTTTCGTTGTAACGTTGGATACTATTTTTCTTACTTTGAACCTATTTACTCTTGTGACGTACTCTGATTTAATATAATTAGTTTAGTTATTATTTTCTTGTATTTGTTTATCATGATTTCATATGAACCCATGATGACGATAAGTGCTATTATGGGCTAATCGTGATCATGGGGTTGCAATGGATTTACTATGGAATTCTTTAGTTAATTGTTTAATACTTTAGTGTGTGATGATTGTATGATATCTAGTATTGGTTGTGCGTATTCTTCTTATGTGCGTCGCGAACATATAAGAAAGGGTGTTAATCTCTTGTGAAGCGACGGTGGATCTTGAGGTTTAGAACTTGCCATGCTAGCATAGGTTCATGTATGATGTGCATGATTAGTGGGTAACTCTAACAGTTTTATTTGTCCTGTGTAATCAAAAGGAATAACTTGTGCTTAAATCGTTGTGTTGTCAATTTCTGTAGACATATAGGAACTCAACATAATTGATGACTATTCAACTTCTATCTTAATTGTGGATGTTTGGTAGAATGGTATTAGTACAATGAAAGTTGGCTTTTATCAGTTTCGTGTTATTCAATTAATATCATCATTGTCACATACGAAAGGTAATAACAATAGCTATTGAAGGAAGTAGTAATGAAGTTGTGATCTCATGAGTGTTTAATATTGTTAAATTGAAGTGTTAATTAAGTGATTAATTAAGTAGTTAATTGTAGTTAATGTTTAGTCAACAATTCTAAGTGTTAGTGTCTTAACAGTGAGAAGTAATCATACATTGGTGCGTGAGTTTAATTAGACAATAAATTAGTCTGAGTCTCTGTGGGAACGAACTAGAAAGTATTCTATATTACTTGCGAACGCGTATACTTGCGTGAATATTAGCGCGTGTTTTCGCCCTAACAAGTTTTTGGCTCCGCTGTCGGGGACTCGGCGTATTTGTTTAGTTTATGTACTTACCATCATTGGTCATTAGGACTCAGTGATTAGGACGTAGTAGTTACTTATTATTTCCGGTTGTGTTTCAGGTACTTTAGCGAGCGTTTATGCAAACTCGTTCTCGTACTCGCAAGAAGACTTTAGACATAGCTGAGGAGACAGACGAAGTTCTTGATATTCCGGAGAAGTTAGATTTTGAAGATTCGGATTCAGGAACTGAGTGGAAAGAACCAGTAAACATGGGTGATCGTATTATTCAGGCTGATCCAGCTCTTATGGATTTTTCTCGGCCAAAAATTGATGACATTCAGTCGAGCATTCTTCATCCGGCTATTCAAGCTAACACCTTTGAAATCAAGCCGGGCACTATTCAGATGGTGCAGAATTCTGTTTCTTTTGGAGGAGCTGCGACTGAAGACCCCAACATGCACATAAGGAATTTTGTCGAGATCTGCAGCACTTTTAAGTATAATGGCGTGACTGATGAGGCTATCAAGCTGAGGCTTTCCCATTCTCACTGAGGGACAAAGCTAAGGACTGGTTACATTCTGAACCAGCTGGATCCATCACTACGTGGCAAGATCTTGCGCAAAAGTTTCTGGTGAAGTTTTATCCGATGGCAAAGACTGCTGCTATGAGGAGTGCTCTTACTCAGTTTGCGCAGCAACCTACAGAATCTATGTGTGAAGCTTGGGAACGCTACAAGAAAATATTGAGAAAGTGTCCACATCATGGAATGTCTGATTGGATGGTGATCACTGATTTCTATAATGGTTTGGGGGCCCAATCTCGGCCCATGCTCGATGTAGCAGCTGGAGGCGCCTTATGGGCTAAAAGCTATACTGAGGCTTATAATCTTATCGAGACTATGGCTGCAAATGAGCATCAAAACCCAACTCAGAGGATGATGTCTGGTAAGGTAGCAGGTATTCTGGAAGTCGATGCAGCCACCGCTATTGCAGCACAACTTCAAGCGCTGTCAATGAAGGTTGATTCTCTGGCTACAAATGGAGTTAATCAAATAGCTATGGTTTGTGAGCTTTGTGCAGGTTCTCATGCTACGGATCATTGTTCTCTTGTCAACGAATCTATTCAGTATGTGAATAATTATCAGCGACAACAGTAGCCTGTGCCAGCTACCTATCATCCTAATAACAGAAATCATCCAAATTTCAGCTGGGGGGATAATCAGAATGCTATTCAGCCACCATATCAGCAAGGTGTGAGTAAACAGTTTAACCCACCTGGATTCCAGCAACCACAACAGTATGCTCAAAGGCAATCATATCCTCAACAGGGAAGTGCAGCTGCACCTACTAGTGCTGATTTTGAGGAACTTAAGCTGTTATGCAAGAGTCAGGCGGTTTCTATCAAGACCTTGGAAAATCAAATCGGTCAATTAGCCAATGCAGTGCTCAATCGTCAACCTGGTACTCTTCCCAGTGACACGGAAGTACCAGGCAGGAAGGAAGCTAAAGAGCAAGTCAAGGCTATTACCTTAAGGTCTGGAAAAGTTGCTGATGCTGAAAAGGCAAAAGAAGGAGAAGCTAAAATTAGAGATGAAGAAGCTAAGCAAAAGGAGAAAGTGGCGGAACCAAGGAAGACTACTGTTGAACACACTCCGCCTGAGGGTAATACAGGGGAGAAACAGCTCTATCCTCCACCACCTTTTCCTAAGAGATTGCAGCAACAAAAGCTGGATAGACAGTTCGGTAAGTTTCTGGAGGTGTTCAAGAAACTTCACATCAATATACCTTTCGCTGAGGCTCTGGAGCAAATGCCTAGTTATGCAAAGTTTATGAAGAGTATTCTTTTAAGGAAGGTGAAACTGGATGACCTTGTGACCGTTGCTCTCACGGAAGAATGCAGCGCTGTTCTGCAGCAAAAGTTACCGCCAAAACTGAAAGATCCAGGTAGCTTCACCATTCCTTGCACCATTGGCAAGTTGACTTTTGACAAGTGCCTTTGTGATTTGGGAGCAAGCATCAATCTTATGCCGTTGTCGATCTTTAAAAAGTTGGATTTGTCTGATCCAAAACCCGCATACATGTCTCTACAATTGGCTGATCGTTCCATTACTTACCCAAAGGGCATAGTGGAGGATGTGCTAGTCAAGGTGGATAAGCTCTTCTTTCCTGCAGATTTTGTTATTCTGGATTTTGAGGAAGATAAGAAGATTCCCATAATCTTGGGAAGACCTTTCTTGGCTACTGGCCGTACCTTGATAGATGTGCAAAAAGGTGAACTTACTATGCGGGTACAAGATCAGGATGTGACCTTCAACGTATTCAAGGCAATGAAATTCCCTACAGAAGATGAGGAGTGCTTAAAAGTGGATGTGATTGATTCTGCGGTTACTTCGGAACTCGATCGCATGCTAATGTCTGATGCATTGGAAAAGGCCTTAGTGGGGGATTTTGACAGCGATGATGAAGATGGCAACGAGCAATTACAATATCTGAACGCTTCTCCCTAAAAGCGAAAGCTGGACATGCCGTTTGAATCTCTTGGTACTTCTGACCTCAAGAATGCTGAAGGAAAGCTCAAACCATCAATAGAGGAAGCACCTACCTTGGAGCTCAAGCCATTACCTGAACACTTGAGGTATGCTTTTTTAGGTGATGCATCTACTTTACCTATTATTATTGCATCTGACCTTTCAGGTAGTGAGGAAGACAAGCTTTTAAGGATTTTGAGGGAATTCAAATCGGCTATTGGATGGACCATAGCAGACATCAAGGGGATCAGCCCTTCATATTGTATGCATAAAATTCTGCTAGAGGAAGGTAGTAAGCCGACTGTGGAACAGCAGCGCAAACTGAATCCTATCATGAAGGAGGTGGTGAAGAAAGAAATTCTAAAATGGCTGGATGCAGGCATCATTTATCCTATTTCTGACAGTTCGTGGGTGAGCCCCGTACAATGTGTACCTAAGAAAGGAGGTATCACTGTGGTAGCAAATGAGAAGAATGAGCTCATCCCCACTCGACTAGTTACAGGATGGAGAGTATGCATGGATTATCGAAAGTTGAACAAAGCCACGAGGAAGGATCACTTCCCTCTTCTGTTCATTGATCAGATGCATGACAGGTTGGCTGATCACGGGTATTTTTGTCTTCTGGATGGCTATTCAGGGTATAATCAGATTTGTATTGCACCAGCGGATCAGGAAAAGACTACCTTCACTTGTCCATTTGGCACGTTTGCTTTTCGCAGAGTTTCGTTTGGGTTATATGGCGCCCCGGCCACTTTTCAGAGATGTATGATGGCTATATTCTCTGACATGATTGGAAATAATGTCGAGGTGTTCATGGACGACTTCTCTGTCTTTGGACATTCGTATGATGAATGTTTGAATAATCTTCGCACTGTACTCAAAAGGTGCGTGGAAACTAATTTTGTGCTCAATTGGGAGAAACGTCATTTTATGGTGCGTGAAGGCATTATTCTTGGGCATAAGGTCTCTAGCAAGGGTCTAGAGGTGGACAAGGCCAAGGTGGGAGTCATTGAAAATCTTCCACCACCTATTTCTGTGAAAGGAATCCGTAGTTTTCTTGGTCATGCGGGTTTTTATCGGCGATTCATCAAGGACTTTTCAAAGATATCTAAGCCGTTGTGCAATTTGCTTGAGAAAGATGTGCCTTTCAAATTTGATGATGAATGTTTGGCGGCATTTGAGACTCTCAAGAAGAGTTTGATCACTGCACCAGTTATTATAGCACCATATTGGACAGAGCCATTTGAGATGATGTGTGATGCGAGTGATTATACGGTAGGTGCAGTTCTGGGACAGCACAAGAATAATCTCTTTCATGTGGTCTACTATGCGAGTAAGACCTTAAATGGGGCCCAAATGAACTACACCACTATGGAGAAGGAGCTCTTGGCTATAGTCTTTGGTTTCGAGAAATTTCGATCTTATCTGCTTGGTACTAAAGTAACAGTATTCACTGATCATGCGGCCATTCGCTATCTGGTTTCCAAGAAGGATTTGAAGCCGAGACTCATTCGTTATGTGCTCTTACTTCAGGAATTTGAGTTAGAGATCAAGGATAGAAAAGGTACTGAGAATCAAGTAGCTGACCATCTCTCTAGGTTGGAGAATCCCGATTCTACTTCACGAGATATGATATTAATCAATGAATCTTTTCCGGATGAGCAGTTATTTGCACTTCAGGAGGAAGAACCATGGTTTGCAGATATTGTAAACTATCTCGTCAGCAATATAATGCCTCCTAATTTGACCTCCGCTCAAAAGAAGAAGTTTCTGCATGAGGTGAAGTGGTATATGTGGGATGAACCATATCTGTTTAGACAGGGAGCTGACCAGATCATCAGGAGATGTATCCCGTTCTGTGAGACGGAGGGGATATTACGAGACTGCCACTCCACGATTTATGGTGGACACTATGGTGGTGATAAGACGATAGCTCGTATTCTGCAAGCAGGTTTTTTCTGGCCCACTTTGTTTAAGGATGCTCATCAGTTTGTTTTAAGGTGTGATCGTTGCCAAAGAGTGGGAAATTTGACAAGAAAGGATGAGATGCCGTTAAATGTGATGCTTGAAGTCGAGGTCTTTGATGTTTGGGGAATCGATTTCATGGGGCCTTTTGTCTCGTCCTGCAATAATCAGTATATCTTGCTGGCAGTCGATTATGTCTCAAAATGGGTAGAAGTCAAAGCTTTACCGACAAATGATGCAAAGGCAGTGCTAAATTTTCTTCATAAGCAGATTTTCACAAGGTTTGGAACACCTCGGGTAATCATAAGTGATGAAGGGTCGCATTTCTGCAACCGTAAGTTCACTTCTATGATGTCGCGTTATAATGTGAATCATCGAGTGGCTACTGCCTATCATCCGCAAACAAATGGTCAAGCGGAAGTGTCTAACAGAGAGATCAAGCGCATTCTAGAGAAGGTTGTTTGTCCGTCAAGGAAGGATTAAACTTAAAGGCTCGATGAAGCTGTTTGGGCTTACAGAACAGCATATAAAACTCCACTTGGTATGTCCCCATTTCAGTTGGTGTACGGTAAGGGATGTCATTTACCTGCGGAGCTTGAGCATAAGGCATACTGGGCGTTGAAAAAGTTGAACCTGGATTTAGATGCAGCTGGTAAGAAAAGAATGCTTCAGCTTAATAAACTTGATGAATTTCGACTTCAAGCGTACGAGAATAACAAATATAAGGAAAAGGTGAAGAGGTGGCACGATAGGAAGCTACATCCTAAGTTATTCGTGCCGGGGCAACAAGTTCTCTTATTCAACTCTCGTCTCCGACTTTTTCCTGGGAAGTTGAAATCGAGGTGGTCTGGACCTTTTATTGTCAAAACTGTGTTTCCACATGGAGCGGTGGAAATTTTTGAGAATGATCCGGACCAAGCATTCAAGGTTAACGGTCAGTGTTTGAAGCACTACTATGGGGATATGGCAAACCGAGAAGTGGTTAGTGCCATTTTGTTGACTATTTGAGAAAGGTATGCAACGTCAAGCTAATGACGAAAAAGAAGCGCTGCGTGGGAGGCAACCCATGATTTGTTGTTACAGGAACCCTTAGAAGTTAATAACCTATCCAAAAATACAAAAAAATCAGAAAAACGGGGCTGAAAAAAATTCATTCCAGTGACCCCCTGAGCGCCCGCTCAGCTTTGCTGAGCGACCGCTCAGCAAGCTGAGCGTCCACTCAGCTTTGCTGAGTGACCGCTCAAGGGTCGGCTGAATGAATTTTTTTTAGTTCAGAAAAAAAACCAAAAAAATCAGAAAAAAATAATAAAACCCAACTTTAGCCCATAAACCCACGATTTGTTTCTACTACCCCATGATTTTACCCCTCAATCCCCAACCCTAATCTAATTTAACCTATTCCACACCCTATATATACATACACATATCCTACATATCTCCCACAAACTTCCCACACTTAAACTCTCTCCCAAGCACCAAAACTCAATTCTTAAACACTTTTATTCAAGATTCAATGGCACCCAAGAGAGCACGAACTATCGATAGCAGCAGCACAGTCCCTACTGCTAATTCATCAAGGGGTACTGCTGCAAGGCCTCGGTTGAGTGACAGAGCTGCGGAGTAGGAGTACACTAGGCTTTTGGGGAAGCCGATTCTGAAGGAGAGAGGGTTTTTACCATCGGGGAGGGATGGTGAGTTGCTACCCATAATTGCAGAGAAGGGGTGGATAGCTTTTTGTGAGTCACCCGAAGCAGTGCCGATGAGCATGGTTCGCGAGTTCTATGCGAACGCGAAGGCAGAAAAGAATGGGTTTTCTGTGGTCCGAGGGCTGACGGTTGATTATCACCCTGCGGCGATTCGCCGTGTGATTGGGCAGCAAGAGAGGAAGCTCGAGGAGGAGAACTGGAATGAGAAGACTGCTGAGGATTTTGACTTGGATTTGATTTGTGCGACTCTCTGTAGGCCGGGCACAGTTTGGACCTTCAAGACCGGTACTAATGAGTATCGTCACTTCCCGGCGATTGCTATGAACAGGTATGCCCGTGCATGGAATGCATTTATTTGTGATAATATTTTGCCTTCTTCGCATGCACACGAGGTCACAGTTGAGAGAGCACAGTTGTTGTGGGGAATTCATAATGAGGAGTACTATTTGGACCTTGGTGAGTTTATCTACCAAGGAATTCTGAAGTTTTTGAGGGGAGCTAAGCATATGAACATCCCTTATGCATCCACGGTTACGAAGCTGTGTCGAGCAGTAGGAGTGAACTAGCCGGCTCATGAGCAGTTGTAGTTGCCGACAGCTCCGATTGATTCTGGGACTCTGAACGGGATGCAGGAGTGGACCGGTGGTGAGCCCGATGAGCATGGGCTGGGTTATCATCTTCCAGGAGGGCGTCCAGCACGAGGTGCTACTATGGCTAGGCCTAGGCGTGATGAGGCTGGTTCTTCGAGAGCTCAGGAGGGTGCTGGGATTGCTGATACCCAGTATAGGAGGCTTTCACGGCGGATGGATGCAATGTACGAGACGCAGAACAGGTTTGCTCAGGAGCTCACCCTTGCGTTAGGGACTGCTTTTCGGGGCCTTGGAGCTGATATCCAGTGGCCAGTTTTTGGTGAGGACTCTGCATACCCGTCGCCTGATTCTCCACCCACTGAGGGTGATGATGATGATGACTCCGAGTAGGTATACCCTGTGTTCCTTTCTACTACTTTCACTGGGGATAGTAAAGATTTTAAGTTTGGGGGTGGTAGTTAAGGAATACTGTGTGTGTGTCATATAGCTGCATATTCATGATAGTTTAGTTCATATAGTTGCATAATTTATGCCATATAGTTTTTTTTATAGCTTTATTTATTTATCATATCATGTAGCTCATGCATATACCATGATCCCTTTTGTGATGATTTATCGACTGAATTGTGATATTGATGCGAGTGTAGTGATAGCATTAAGGTGATATTGAGTCATGTAAGTTGATATGCATGCTAGAAGCACTTGTATTTTCACTAAGTCTTAGAGAATGCTTAAGGGCTAGATTGTTTGTATGATTTGATTATTTTCGAGGTTAATTTATTTATTATGCTTAGAATTCGATAATAGGTTTTTAGTGATAAAGGCATGAAAAAGAAAAAATTGGAGTAAAAAATGGAATTTGTTGCTAGTTGTGGCTAGGCGTCAAATGGCTAGTAGCCGGCTCGCATGTTGAGCCAGTGGTCTAGGGTTGAGCAAGATGGAGCGAAACGCACTTGCTCAGAAATTTTATAAAAAAAAAAGAAGAAGAAGAAAAGAAAAAATTTGTGGTGCTTATGCATAATTGATCACGAGTGGGCTCTTTGGTATTCGAGTTATTAAGTTCTTAGGGGACTTTGTGCCTAGTGACCTAAGGCTTTTAGAGTCTGAGATCCGCTAACTAACGCTAGCTACATGGATACCATTGTACAAGTCTTTTGTGGACCTCACTCATTGCACGGTCAAATAAGCATTTGTGTTGTGAATAAAAAGCATGATTCCGTAATAAGCTCCAGAATTCTTGTAGTGTTGTATGTCACTTTGTGCCTATAATTTTTATTCTTTGTATAATCATGTGATTGCCTTGAGGATAGTCGAGTCATAATAATTGGTCTAGTTCTGAAGCATATCTGTTAAGCATCTGCACACACCACGTTTCTGGATGTATGTTCGTTTGCATGAGTTTATTGATCTTTAGTCGCCTAACTGCATTTGTTGAGTTGTTGCAACTTGGTTAGTTTATTCGTAGTAAGGGGGATCGCTGTATTTTCATATAGATTGCATTCATGCATGTTTTTATTTGTTTTTGAGTCTGTGACGCTTGAGGACAAGCATCGATTTAAGTTTGGGGGTGTGATAAGTGGCATTTTATACCACTCAGAACATCTTAAAATGGCTTAAATTGGTGCCTTGAAATCAAGTATTTTGTGTATTTGATGCGTTTTTCTAGTGTTTATGTATTTCAGGGTATTAGTTGCATTTCGGAGGAGTAATCATCAAGAATAAGCCTTGGCATGTGATCACCATTGCGAGAGGAAAGAAATGGGCAGATTACGGCGAAGAAACGGAGCAACTCAGGAATTTTCCAGAAGGGTCCTGAGCGCCCGCTCAGCAATGCTGAGCGGCCGCGCAGAAAGCTGAGCGCCCGCTCAGCTATGCTGAGCGGCCGCGCAGGGTCGGGAAAAAAGACAATTTATTTTAGGACTTCTACTTCTGTTTGGCTTCCACTTCTATGTAATCTGAGTTTTATGGGACTATTATATAAGTAGATTTGGAGACGTTTTCACGAGAGAGGATCGTGGTATTACGCAAGGAGCGAAGGAGATATGGAAGAAGACCGTTTTGGCACACAGCAACGAAGAGGAAGCATATTTTCTTGTGATTCTTGTTTCGTTGTAACGTTGGATGCTAGTTTTCTTACTTTGAACCTATTTACTCTTGTGACGTACTCTGATTTAATATAATTAGTTTAGTTATTATTTTCTTGTGGTTGTTTATCATGATTTCATATGAACCCATGATGACGATAAGTGCTATTTTAGGCTAATCGTGATCATGGGGTTGCAACGGATTTACTATGGAATTCTTTAGTTAATTGTTTAATACTTTAGTGTGTGATGATTGTATGATATCTAGTATTGGTTGTGCGTATTCGTCTTATGTGCGTCGCGAACATATAAGATAGGGTGTTAATCTCTTGTGAAGCGACGGTGGATCTTGAGGTTTAGAACTTGCCATGCTAGCATAGGTTCATGTATGATGTGCATGATTAGTGGGTAACTCTAAAAGTTTTATTTGCCCTGTATAATCAAAAAGAATAACTTGTGCTTAAATCGTTGTGTTGTCAATTTCTGTAGACATATAGGAACTCAACATAATTGATGACTATTCAACTTCTATCTTAATTGTGGATGTTTGGTAGAATGGTATTAGTACAATGAAAGTTGGCTTTTATCAGTTTCGTGTTATTCGATTAATATCATCACTATCACATGCTAAAGGTAATAACAATAGCTATTGAAGGAAGTAGTAATGAAGTTGTGATCTCATGAGTGTTTTAATATTGTTAAATTGAAGTGTTAATTAAGTGATTAATTAAGTAGTTAATTGTAGTTAATGTTTAGTCAACAATTCTAAGTGTTAGTGTCTTAACAGTGAGAAGTAATTATACATTGGTGCGTGAGTTTAATTAGACAATAAATTAGTCTGAGTCTCTGTGGGAACGAACTAGAAAGTATTCTATATTACTTGCGAACGCGTATACTTGCGTGAATATTAGCGCGTGTTTTCGCCCTTACACAATGCGATGATTCACATTATAACTTTTCATCATGGCAGTGAACTTGCGATTGTAAAAATGCGATCCCTCGTCACTGATTATGACTCTTGGAGTCCCAAATCGTGTGAATATCTGCTTTTGAAGAAAATTAAGCACTACCTTCGCATCATTTGTCGGCAAAGCCTTCACTTCAACCCATTTCGACACATAATCGACTACCAACAAGATATACTGATTATTGTAAGATGAAACAAACGGCCCAATGAAGTTGATTCCCCAAATAGTAGTCTTCCTTGGTTCCACTTCATCTTCCTTTTGCACTTCTTCCTCAGCTACAGCTTTTTTATCCGAAACTTGAGAGTGTTCAGGATTTGCAGCCTTCCCAGACCTCAATGTAAATGCCTTTACCTGCTCCTTAGCTTCCCTCTTTCGTGGTACTTCAGTGTCACTAGGAAGTGTACCAGGTTGACGATTTAACAAGGCATCGTCAATTTGTCCAATTTGATTTTCCAAGGTCTTGATAGAAACCGCTTGGCTCTTGCATATGAGCCTCAATTCTTCCAACTCAGATTTTTTATTAGACTGTTGCAGCTGGAGTTGTCGCCTTGGTGCATATTGCGGTTGCTGAAAACCAGGGGGGTTGTACTGCTTTGCTGGATACTGCTGATAAGGTTGTTGAACCGCATTCTGAGTGTTGCTCCAGCTAAATTTAGGATAATTGCGGTTGTTAGGATGATAGGTGGCTGGTACATGTTGCTGCGACCTCTGAAAGTTGCTCACGAACTGATCTGATTCACTAGAAATGGCACACTGATCAGTCTCATGGGCACCAGCACAAAGCTCACAGACACTAGTGATCTGATTAACTCCATTATTAGACAGAGAATCCACCTTCATCGTCAAAGCCTTAAGTTGAGCAGTTATGGCAGTAGCTGCATCCAACTCCAGAATTCCTGCTACCTTGCCCTGAGATAGTCTCTGAGTAGGATTCTGGTATTAATTAGCAGCCATCAGTTCAATCAATTCATAAGCTTCATCGTAGCTTTTAGCCCACAAGGCTCCTCCTGATGCTGCATCAAGCATGGGTCTAAATGTAGCACCCAAACCATTATAAAAACCATTAATGATCATCCAGTCAGGCATCCCATGATGAGGACACTTCCTTAGCATCTCCTTATATCAATCCCAAACCTCACATAAAGATTCTCCAGATTGTTGAGCAAATTGAGTAAGTGCATTTCTGATTGCAGCAGTCTTCGCCATAGGAAAGAATTTAGTTAAGAACTTTTGAGCAAGACCTCTCATTTGGTGATAGACCCTGGTGGTATAGAATGTAACCATCACTTAGCATTATCCCGCAGAGAGAATGGGAAAAGTCTCAACTTAATAGCATCTTCAGAAACTCCATTGAACTTGAAAGTGTCGCAGATCTTGATAAAATCTCTGATGTACATGTTGGGGTCTTCTGTCGAAGAACCCCCAAACTGAACTGAGTTATGTATCATTTGAATCGCGCTCGACTTGATCTCAAAGGTATTAGCCGAGATGGCTGGTCGAACAATGATAGACTGAATATCATTGATCTTCGGTTGAGAGTAGTCCATCAAAGCCTTTGGATTCGCTTCTGGTTCTCCCATTACAATAAGAACCTCTTCTTCTTTCTCAACTATGATCTCTTCTTCAACTTTCTCCTCGACTACAACTTCTTCCTCAGCTTGATCCAGTATTCTTTTACGAGACCGAGAACACGTATGCATACACGCTCGCTAGAGTACTTGAAACACGTCAAGGAAATAAGTAAGTAACAAGGTCCGAGTCACTGAACTTCTAACGACCAATGATGACAAACACATAGACTAAAAAATAATACCGCATTCCCCGACAGCGGCGCCAAAAACTTGTTAGGGCTAGAACACACGCTAATATTTACGCAAGTATACGCGATCACAAGTAATATAGAATTAATTCTAGTTCATTCCCACAGGGACTGGTTTAGGTTAATTTCAATCAATGTATTTATGCAACACTAGTATGATTATTAACCAATGCTAAGACGGATAACAATTTGAGGTTATTTATACTAAGATTAACTAAGAATTATACTAACGAACACAAACTAGGAATTAAAGAGAGTTGAATACTATATGACACAAACATGGGATTCTAAATTCATTAAATACTTCATTCAATAGCCTTTCCGTTCTTAACCTTAGCATGTAATGGCGATGACACTAATCTGATAACATGAAACTAATAAATGCCAACTTTTGTTGTATGAATACCATACTACCAGACATCCACAAAAGAGATAGAAGTTGAATAGACACCAATTATATTGAGACCCTATATGTCTATAGAATTTGACAACATAACGGTTTAATGCACAAGTTATCTATCATGATTACATAGGGCAAGTAAGATGGTTAAAATTACCTACGAATCATGCATATCAAATACATGAATCTATGCTGGCATGGCAAGTTCTAAACCCTTAAGTTCTATTTCGCTTCATTAAAGATTGACATATTATCTTATAAGTTCGCGATGCTCACAAGACGAATAAGCACAACCAATACTAGGTATCGAAATGAATTAACTAAAGAAATCCATCAATAAATCCGTTAGAACCCCACGATAACGATTAGCCCATAATCGGACTCATCATCAACGTGGGTTCCGATGAAAGCATGGTATAATAAACGTAGTGTTTATACTCAATAAAACCAAGTACGAAACAAGAGTATAGGTTCACAAATAAGAAAACTAGCATCCAAAGTTACAACTTAAAACAAAGAATCACAAGAATAAACTAAATCTTCTTCGCCTTGGTTGAATTGTGCTCTACGGTCTTCTTATGCCTTCTCCTTAAGCTCTGGTACGACTTCCTATGAAAAATAAGCATAAGTTATGTATATATACCAGCCCATGCAGAGTAGAAGTCCAACGGATCAAAATTCCATAAGAAATAGGATTTTATTTCCCGACCTGGCGCGGCCGCGCGCTTGACCAGCGCGGGCGCGCTAACATTCTGCCATCCTGGCGCGGTCGCGCGCTATCACAGCGCGGGCGCACCGTGTCTCTGTAAGTCATTCTGGAGTTTTTGAATGACTACTCTATAACCATAAATCTGTGACTTGTGGAGATCTTGACTTAAAACATTTTTCCCAAAACAAATTTATTCAACTCCAAGATTCTTCAAAATTCTTCTGAGGCATGATCTTCTTGATCTTCTTCCATATAGAATTTTTAGGCTTGATACTGTTTAAAGAAAAAGACTTCAGTCTGCTCTTTTGACATTTTTACAGACTTTAAATATTACTGTACAAAATGCAAACTTAGATTACAATACAACTTACCTAGGGTTGTCAATTTGACTTAGTCTTGTTAAAGTACAGGCATGTCTTGCACAACAATCTCCCCCAATTTGTGAGAAGATTGTTTAACACAAATTTATGCATGTTAACAAGAATAAAACCAAGTTCTAATGGAAAATAATACTAATATAAAAATTGACACAATTACAGCAATTGTACATTAGATGAGTTTGAGTTTGAGTATTTACAAGCATCAGACAAAGATTGGAACTTTTGATTCTGCTCTAATGAGGTCTTTTAAATATACAAGAATTTCAAGTTCCTCTATTATTGGAGTTCTTGTTAGAGCTTCTATCAGTTTGAGTCTGTCTTGCTTTGGATAACCATCTAACATTTCAATTCTGAATATTGAAAATGAGCCAGCTTTTACATTTAGAAATCTTCCATCTTTGGAGATTCTGCTCTTCCCTTTTACTTTAAGTTCTTCTGATCTTTTGATATACATTTCAGTCTCCTCGTCATACTTTCTCCTTTTCTCCTCATATTCTATTTCACTCATTGCTCTTCTTTCCTCCCTTGCAACCAACCATTCAGCTAGAACAGATCTTCAAACTCTTGTAGCAGTATCCTTATCATTCGGCAAACTTATCACTCTCTTGATTTTTGTTGGAGAGAGGGTGTTCATCAAATTGCTGCCTAGAAAAGTGAAGGACCCATCTTGAAAGTAGATTCTCACTTCCTTTAGAGTAACAACCCAGACTCTACCTATTTCCTCATCCAGTTGTTGAAAATAGTCTTCAACTGAACTGCACCAGTTTAAAGGTAGAAATTTATTCTGCTTGAAATAATTCCAGATGGCCCTTTCAGTAACTTCAACTTTTTCAGTAGGCTTAACTTTCTTAGGTTTTCTCCCAACTGACTTGAAATGAGTTTTGTGTGATGGTTTTGCAGAAGGTAGGTTTGTGATTTTCTTGAGAGATGTTTGGCTTGTGGTGATTGGAATTTTTAAAAGGGTATTAGCAGTTTGCTTGTATAGGAATTTGGGCTTACAGGTTTGAGGTGGTTTGATGTTTGAGATTGTTGACTTTGAGGGTTGAGCTAAGGGTTGAGCTGGAGTTGTTTGGATTTTTAGGGTTTGTTGTGGTTCTGAGCCATCATGCCTTTGTTTGCTCCTCCTTTCTCCTCTCCTTTTACTTTCACCATCCTTCTTCTCATCCCCCTTCCTCTCTCCATCCTTGCTTCCAGCTGCCTTACTAGATTGACTTGGATTTGAGCCAGAAGGTTTTTGATCATCTTTATTCTGCTCATAATCATCCAAATTATCCTTGTTGATTGGAGTTTTGGGCAAGTTGGCTTCATCATCCCTTAGATATCTCCCCAACAGCATAATCATCTATTCATCTTCAAAAGATTTATTCTTCTTTACTTTTAAACCAGTTTCCAGAGTCATGATAAGCTTCTTGTTTTCCATGACACATTATTTAGGGATTTGAAAGTATTTGAAGTGTTTGGTGGTAGGACAGATGTATGCTACTCCCTTGCTTGGCTGGAGGTATGCTTCTGGAAAAGCAACCACTTGAGCATTTTCCAGTTCAGCTAGCAATAGAGTGTCTCATGGATCACAACTCTGACTCTGTTTATCAGAATATCCAACTTAGATGCCCTCCTTGAGATAAGATAATTGAAGAACACCTGCATACACCTGTCTACCCTAGAGTCATTTATATTGACCATTATCCTCTTCTCTTGAAAATTGTCTTTAGTCACCAAGATCACCCTTAAGGAATTTATTATCTTGTCCAAGGCCTTTTTATAGGTGAAGAGGTTATTGTTGAGAGAAGCCCTTAGATCTTTGAGCAATTCATCAAATTCTCTGCTCAGACTTGGTCCTTCAGCAGCCCTAATGAGCCTCTCCATACCAATATCTACTTCTTGAACTAGGCTCTTTTCAGCACCTTGGATATTTTGAGTAGATGATCTTGATCTTACTAGCCTAGTCTAGCCTCTACCTCCCCCTTAGTCTTGTTGGCAGGCATGAGAAGGGGAGTGGGAATTTCAGGCCTCACAGCTTCAGGAACTGCAGGCAATGAAATATTAAGTTTACCCATGATGGCTCCCAAAGAAATTGAATTTTACATTTGTAGGAGCTTGTGGGAGTCCACCAAGGCTTGAATGTCTGCCTGTTGACTCTTCACCGGTGTAGTGAGAGCATGCACTTGAGCTGTGAGTTGGTCATTGGAAGCTTGAAAGGTGGAGACTTGACCTTGAAGAGACTGAACTTGAAGATTTGTAGAAGTTGATCCTGGCTGATGAGAGCTTGTGGAGCCAAAAGTTGCTTCCACAGCTTGTTTGATGCCATCCCTAAGAAAGGCAGAGGGCTCAAATCTGCTCTGGTGAAGCTGTTCCAGTTTGACATTTGAGTCATTTGTATTGGTGATTTGCTTTTGAACAACTTCATGAAGGGCAATGAAGGATTTTTTAAGATTTTTGACTTCCTTTTCAATAGTACATCCATCTTAGTCATTTGATCAGCGAAATGCTTAAATTTGGAGGTGATCTGTAGTTGAGATGGTATAATCTCATTCATTTTCTTTTTCACCAGCTTCCTTATCTTGTCTTCATGATCAGTCAACTTGAGTTCTAGAGCTTTACCAAATAGATGAAAAGCCTTGAGTTGAGCTTTGTAGACCTTAGTCACTGCATCATAGACATCCTGTTGAGTCAATACCTTGGCATTGCTTCCTAGAATAGTGATATATTCATCCCTAAAACTGGCCAAGACTTGATCTATTTCCAATACAAAGTTTTTAGACATCCATGCATCTACATTACCATCTTGTTATGCATCATTCATAATCTTCTCCTTCTGTTTTTCAACATCTTCATTGTATATGAACATGATGGCTTGATAGTCTTGATTGCTCATGTCAGAAGTGAGTAGATGTTGTGAGATATTTGTCAATCCTGAAATCTGCTCAATTAGAAGATCATCTACAGATGTAGGTTGAGAGTCAGATTCTTGCAGCCATTGAGAGAGAATGTGTAGTTGTTGAGGTTGTAAGGTTGAAGGTTGGTGTGACGGAGTAGAACCACCTGTAACTGAAGTCACAATTTTACTCACAGATTGCTCTATGTTTATGACAGTGTGTTGTCCTCCACTTGTAATGGAAACCTCCAATTGAATTGGAGGGGATTTGACTGGGTTACTGTCATGTACACCAGTCTCAAACCCTTGTGCTTCTTGCAAAGCACTGTCATATGAATCTGATAATTATGATGTGTGAGTCTCATCTTTAGAGTGCATGAATTCTACCCAAGTGTATCTTGAGAAATCATCCACCATCACAAGTGCATATTTGTTCCTTGAAATTGATAAGACATTTACTGGCCCAAACAAGTCCATGTGAATAAGCTGCAATGGTGCACTTATAGAGTTCACAGTTTTTGACTTGTGACTTGATCTTTTCATTTTTCCTTTCTGACAAGCTTCACAGACTTCAACTTGAGCAAACTCCAGATTAGGCATGTCTCTTACTAGCTCTTTTTTGACCAAGGTGTTAATTGCCTTGAAATTCAAGTGAGACAACCTTTTATGCCATGACTTGCTTTGTTCTTCTGATGTCTTGGTGTAGAAGCAACAAATATCATCCGTATTTGTTGAGTCCAAGTCTGCAACAAACAAGCTTCCTTTTCTTGCTCCTTTCAGAGCAATTTCACCAGTTTTCTTGCTGATAAAAGTGCATTCTTCTTTGTTGAATAAAACTTTAAAACCTTTGTCTGCAAATTGGCTAACAGTAAGAAGATTCACTTCAAGACCATCTACCAGTGCTACATCATCAATGACAATATTTCCAGAAACAATATTTCCATATCCCATTGTGAATCCTTTGCTGTTATCTCCAAAGGTCACCAAAGGCCCAGCTTTCTCCTCAAACTGTGATAGAAGGGCCTTATCACCTGTCATATATCTGGAACATCTACTGTCTATGATCCATATGACCTTCTTCATGTTTTCCTGCACATAATGAGTTTTAAGTGTGTTTAGCAACCCAAGCAGTGTTGGGCACTTTCTTCTTGTTAACAGATTTAGCAGAAGTAGAATGAGTTCTTTCAGATAAAATAGAACTCATTGACTGTTGTGCATTTTCCCTATCTGTTGTAGGCCCAATTTTTGTTTCTTTAAGGTCTACTATTAGTTTGTAGCAATTTTTCATCACTTTCAAGTTGCAAGGAATGCAATCAAACTTGTCACAGAGTGAGTAGGGATCATTTGCATCTGCTTCATTATATTTGCAGGCTCCTTCAGCTGGCTTGTTGACAACCTTTTTACAAAGGTGAGTTAGGTGATTCATAGAGCCATATTTTTCTCATTTCTTTCTTGGAGTATTTGCAACATAAGCAAAATTATTGCTTTTGCTTATCCCAATTTTCCCATTTCTATTTTTCTTCTTCTTTCTTGCATCTTCAGTTTTGGTTTCTTTGACAGATATCTTGGAACCTTGGTTATCCATGAGCTTCTCTTCAGCTTTGAAAGATTGAGTTATTTTTGCATCTTTCTTCTCATTGTCTTCATCAGCAATTTCTTACTTGATAATCAACTCTTTTTCACTAAAGTTAACTTCACATGCCTTGAACATAGGTGAATCAACCTTTTTCAGAATTATTGGAACATTTTTATTTTCTATTGTTTTTCCTTTGTCACCTATATTTTCTTCTTGCTATTCAAGGCATCATAATCAAGACCAATAGAAATATTTGTGCATGGCTTGTTTTTTTCATGGTATTGTCCAACTAACTCGGATGCATTCTTGAAGGACTTTAATTTAACTTCATTCTTTTCAAGCTTCTCCCTTAACACTACTTCAATCTCACTTGCACACTTGAGCTTGTTTTTCAAATATACATTCTCTTGGCCTACAGCTTCAAGCTCTACCAACAACAATTCAGCTTCTTGTTTCTCATTTTCAAGCTTCTCATTTATCTTTGTCAGTCTGCTAACTTCTTCATTAGTAGCAACCATACTTGTATGAATGTGAAACATTCTCTGTGCTCATCTTCTCTACAGTTTCCTTATATTGACTCACATTTAAATCAATGGTAGTGAGAGTTGGTACCTGTGATTTTGATGAGGATAACTCTCCTTGCTCCCAGGCCATTAATGCATAGTTTCCAACTTCCTCATCTTCATCATTATCAGAGTCATCTCAACTCTTTCCCTCTGTAATATAAGCTTTGCTTTGCTGTTTCTTCAGAAGAGCTTCATACTTTGCTTCCAGTTCAAGATAAGCTTTGTCTTTCTTTGCTTTCTTGGGTTTCCTGCAATCTGTAGCAAAATGGCCTAGTTCATCACAATTGAAGCACCTTATCTTTGATCTGTCAATAGATCCAGTTTTGTAGCCATTCTTGCTATCAGATGTGTACTTCCCTTTTTCTTTCCAGCTACTATCTTTGTTGAATGATTGTCCTTTACCCTTAAAGAATCTTGGCTTCTTTACTCTAATGTTAGAGTACTTTCTTTCCAGATAGGCCATAGACTGATCAAGTTCATCAAGTTCATCCAGGGTGTAGAACTCATCTTCTTCCAATTCATGAATGACTTGTTCATGTGAATCATTGGTTCTTTGCTCACTTGTTGAGGAAACTGGAGTCTACGATCTTGGCTCATCATTAAAGGTCTGGCTTTCATTGATAATTAGAGCACTTGAACCATCTACAACATGCCCTTGACCAGCTCTTAATGATTTTCTTTGAATTATTTATAATTCATATATTTTTAAGATTCCATAAAGAACTTCCAGAGTTATTCTGCTCAAGTCTCTCTGTTCTCTGATTGCTGAAATTTTCTGTTCCAAATAATCAGGGAGTGTAAGAAAAAATTTCAAGTTCACTTCTTCAGCTTCATAGTATTTGTCATGGAGCTGCAAGTCATTTATCAGCTTATCGAACCTTTCAAACACATCAGTGATACTTTCTTTTGGCTTAGCCATGAAACCCTTATATTGTGAAATTAATATCCTTCTTTGATTAGATCTAACTTTCTCAGTTCCTTCACGGAGTATTTCAATCTTTTCCCAGATCTGCTTAGCGGTGTCACAGTTGACAATGTTGTTGTACATTACATTGTCAAGTGACTCTATCAATATCAGTTGTAAACCACTATCCAGGGAAACTTTCTCTTTTTCAAGCTCAGTGTACTCAGAAGTATCTTTTGGAGCATAATGAGATGGAATGACCATATCACCATCTGTAGATTCCTCAACTCTAACCATAGGAGTGAAAGACCCATTTTTGAGAATCTGAATGTAGAGTGGACTGGCCATCCTGATAAAAAGCAACATTTTCTTTTTCCAAAGAGTGTATTTAGCTTTGTCGATGCTATTGATTTTCTGTGTATTCATTCTTCCAAGATCTTAAATCTGTTTACTTTCAGATTTTGCTCTAATACCACTTGTTAGGTAATGAATTACATACAGGGGGAGGGGGTGAATGTGTTTTTGTGTTTTTATACTTTTCTTGAAGTATTTGTGTTTTGAACAAAGTAAATGTAAATCTTGCAGTGATATGTGTTAATACTGAAATTAGACAAACAATAACAATGAACACAGATCTTTCAAAACTCACTTAATTTTATATTAAAATTAAGAATATTTTGCTACAAAATTTCTATGCTCTTCGTTAATAAAGAGCTTAGCTTCTTTCTTGAGAGAAATACAAGACTTTCCTGATCTAAATTGTTACAACTAACAAAGGACCGGTGTTAACTTTATATCATAGTTAGCTACTGGTTTACACAACGTATAATAAGAGATGTTATTCAATTTAGTAAACTGTCACTTATCATTTCTATTTTAGGAAAAGTATAGCTTCCATTTCTGGCTTAGCATATCTTTGCATATTGTGTTAATCTTGATATTCCTTTGTCAGTTAATCTTCACCCTTGATCTTGCACACTCTTCAAGCTGCTTTTTTTGTAGACTTGTCAATTCAACTAGTTGGATTGTTTGTTGATTGTTAATCTTGGATATTGAACTGGTCTGCAATTTGTACTTTGAGATTTTACCTCGAGATCTCCAGTTAGGCATATAGAGATCTTGATATCTCGATAAGTATAATGACTTATCGAGATCTCTAATACTTCATAGTTGATTTGACTTGTAGAGGTCTCTGAGTTCTCTATAAGAGAATTTGGCTTATCGAGATCTCTCATCTTCATATCTTCACTTTGGTTTATCGATATCTCTGAGTTCTCTAGTGACTTATTGACTTGTCGATAACTCAGAGTTCTCTAGTGAATTTTGGATTGTAGATATATCTGAGTTCTCTAGTGAAATTTGACTTATCGATAACTCAGAGTTCTCTAATGAATGTTGACTTGTTGATAACTCTGAGTTCTCTAGTGAAGAATTGACTTGTCGATATCTCCAATCTTCATGTCTTCAATTTGACTTGTCGAAATCTCTGAGTTCTCTAGTAGCTTTCCTGAGTTCTCTATAAGTCGTTCTGGAGTTCTCGAATGACTTCTCTATAACCCTAAATCTGTGACTTGTAAAGATCTTGACTTAGAACATTTTTCCCAACACAGATTTATTCAACTCCAAATTTCTTCATAATTCTTCTGAGGCATGATCTTCTTAATCTTCTTCCAGATAGAATTCTTAGGCTTGATACTGTTTAAAAAAAAAAGACTTCAGTCTGCTCTTTTGACATTTTTACAGACTTTAAATGTTACAATACAAAATGCAAACTTAGATTACAATATAACTTACTTAGAGTTGTCAATTTGACTTAGTATTTTTAAAATACAGGCATGTCTTGCACAACACACCTCTTTACGTAATTTTTATTGAATTGAGGAGAGGCAAAACCAGAAATTCAGGAAAATATTTAATCAAAACAAATTTCATTTTTTTCAATTACATCAAAAATTGAATTTTTCTTTCTGCAAACTGTAAAAGAGTATATTTTGAATTTTCAAGTAATACTAGTAATATATATTTTCATTTGCATAGTTTTACTTTCAAAATTTTATAACTCTACTAAAATTGTTAATAAAGTTAATTGTTAAATTTTTTTAGTTAAATTATAAAATATTGGCATTAATGCTACAGAATGAAAATTGAAAAGAAAAATTATTAGTATTATTTAAAATTCAAAATATATTACTTTGTATCAAAAATTAATTTTATTATTATTTGAAAGTTATAAAATTTAATTGAAGTATTTTTTTTTAATAAATTCCGATTTTACCATGTCTGATTCAATGATATTTTATAAAGGGGGTGCATAAAAAAAAGTTAAAGGGTGTAATGTTTTTTCCAAACTTGTGGTACATGTTTAATATTCCATCAATATGTATATAGGATGTAAAGTGAATTTAAGTCATATAAGATAAATAAATAGGGTATTTAAGATAAATAAATAGGGTAGCTAGAAAAGAAATACGTACAACGAGTTATTCAATTTTTAATGTGCCTCAAATCTCTTCCCACCCACATTCTTTGAATTTCGTCTCTTTGGACGTCCAAAAGTTACGCCACTAGATGATATTATTATGCAGTAGTTGTTAAGATGCGATGGTTTGAGTTTGTTAGACCAAATAAACCGATGGTTCTAGTTAGGGTACTCTCTGCTGCCCTAACAACTGAAATACTGGGAAATTGAAATAACTGAGGTGATTAATTTAATGGGCCTAAACTGGATTTCAGAAATTCTAAATTGATCAAATAAGCGGTTTGGTAATTTGGATTTAAATTTTATTTGAAATTTAAATTCAGGACATTTAAATATTGGTATAAATACGAGAATTCGAAATGACAACTCAAATTCTGTCATTTGAAATCCCTCGTTTGAAATGAAAGGTAAATTCGAAACGTCTTCTAAAGTGATTTTTGACTTTTAAGTTAGAAAATGTTAATTTTTTGGGTTAAAAGTTCATTAAAAAGTGATTTTAAGTTAAAAAAATAGCTTCTTATATTAATTCCTACTAAATTGAGTTTTATGCAATTTTAATCGACAAAACTTGATATTTTTATTAAAATATATCACTCATATAACCTTTTTTATTAAATATTTTTGATAATATAAATAATATAAATGATAAAATTATTCAAAGAAAATAATTTGACTTTTAATTTTTTACTATAAATAACTTTATGTCCTAGGTAAAAAAATTTAAGTATAGCCAAACAGGCGTTGTGTACATTGTCTAATTTACATGTAAATAGCTTCTTGATCACCTAAAATCATACTCCCAGACTTTTTTCACTATCTTAATGAACTTTGAAAATATAAAATATAGCTAAATTAATATTCTTTAAATTTTATTTTTCTGAAATAAAATTTAACATATATATTGTAATTCAGAAAAAGAAATAATTAAAAATAACTATTTTAGCTTTACATTTAAAACGCATTGATGTGTGCAAAAAGTCTAATGATTGAGCAGATGCGACAACAGCCGAAAACTTGATTATCAGTGCGATTAAAAGATTATTAAGATAATCGAACTAAGATATTTTATGTAGGTGGCTAGGATTATTAAGATTATTAAGAACACCATCGTCATCAAGACTACATGTGATTAGGGAGCTAGGATTCGGCAGTTTTGCTAATTTTTGGACCATTAGACACTTTGACAGGTTAATTAAGTTAAACAGAACCTAGTACCATGCACATATAACTCACCTACGGTTAAAATAAGAAGAAAAACTTTGAATAAACAAGATATAATTTTTAACGTTAATGTTTCCCAGTTGATGAACCATGCTTACTTTATGGGAGCTGCTCCTCATCTTTGTGATTAGTTTAACATTTGTCTTCTATGTAGAGATCATTTCTTAATCTTTATTGTCTTTTATCGTATGGATTTAAATATACAGCAATATCAAGCTAATTGGAGTGTAAGATTTTTGACTAAATACGACGCAGGAGTGGCCCTAATATTTAGGAGATGCTATAGTCAAAATCAGTTTAGATAGTTTTAGTGTTCATATGTTGCACTTTATACTTGTATGCATAAGAAAAATTGAAAATTTTGGGCACAAAAGTTTAGAGAGCCTAACCGCAAGACTCCTACATCCATGAACATGACCCGTGTGTGTGTTTTTGTGTGGGAGAGTGTCATAATTTAGAGAAAATGGTCATAATAATTTTATATAGTTGATGATTTTCTATTTTCATTTTGTATCAGCAAGCTGATGAAATATTTATCATGCATGTGAAATGGTGTAATATTGTAGATAATCTGCAGTTCTGCACCGAGGATCTGATTTTGATTAAATGTCAAGATTTTGTATGAATATATGAATCCGTGATCAAATATAAATGAATCTAAGAAATACATTTAACATGGACAAGTTAAAAATTAAAGCACGCAAATTAGGTTTCATAATCAACGATCAATCTAGAAGCTAGAGAAGATAACTACTGAAGCTAAAACCCAAAATGTGATACCAATTGATAATATGTATAGAAATGTAGTAGTCCATTATGAGATGCTTGCTTGATAATAAAAACTAAACAAAGGGTTAGCACAACATTTTACCGCAATGATTCCTTACTTGTGAATATCCACTTATAAAATTGGGATTAGGAACTTAGAGTGATAAACCCCTAAAGTCTTGGTTTCCTTAAACTTTCTAGCTTATGGCTATCAGGCCGCATACGTTTTATTATTGGGTTTCTTTATAAAATGCAATCCAATATCTTAGCAGAACATGGTTGCAGTAAAAGAGGAAACAGGATCTTATAAATGCAATCATTAATTCGTATAAAAATTGATAAGGAATCAGCAAAAAGCCATAAACCAAGAAGATACAGAATTGTAGCATGTACTTGTACATGTATCTCATGTATATATATTAATACTACATATGCTTGCAATCCAGCCTTATTGGACTAGTTTTCGCTTCTGAACGTCGGTATTCATATGATGAAGTGTTGCTCAATTCAAACAGAAGTGTGGGGATTTGCGTTCTGTGTCTGATGTCCTTGCTTGCAAAGTTCTTTTTCTACAAGTGTTTTGAATCTTTCTCAAGTGTCTGTAGTAAAAACAAGGGTTCCTGCATGTTAATTTTGACTGATATTACACAAATGTAGTATTTCTTAAAGCTTTTGATAAAGGGTTCACATGGGGCCATGTTAATCTTGATTATATTCTCATCCCATTTGCAGATAATCGGTCAAATTAATCAATTTTGAAAAGCAGTCAGAGTTATATATTTCTTCTTTTGAAGGTGGCCACATGAAATATGATCTAGTGGAGTAGTTAAAAATTGATTACTGAGAAAATCAAGATTAAAGATGATTTGTTTTTTCACTTCATTATTTGCAGACATACATTTAATTACTAAGGAGATAAATTATGGCGCAACAGTAAATTGCATATTTGATCGAGTAAGCTCCACTTATAGGTACATCAGAAGGTTCAAAAAGTGTCGGTAATGTTGAATAGCATAAAATTATGTTAGAAAATTATGTTAGAGCATTTTTCTTTCGACAGCAAGATTTTAGACTAATTGGATATTTAACATAATATCACAGCTCGGATTATTAGATAGTGGTCTTGGATTCGCGTCGTGTTGTCTGGTCAATCATTATGAAATGTATCGTAAGTATTAAATGTTGCATGAGTTCTTTCTCTGACAGTGGGATGAGCAATTTCGGACATAGTCTCGGCTAACCTAATAACATTGGTAAATTTTCTTTCTAGTGGATGCAAAGAATTCCAAAATTTCAAATGTATAGATAAGATGAATACATAATTTCCAAGTTAAATTAGTCCCATACTTTTTAAGAATTTGACTCTGCTGCTCATTGCACAAATTCAAGTCCCACAGAAGACATGGAATGCTGAATATCGCTTAGCTTAACAAGTCTGTTGGAGTGTTGGAGTAATTTGAACTCGCATACTTTAAACATTGCAACTTTTGTGCAAAGTGTTCCCCCACCTCAAAATATAGCATGCTGATAAATAAGTGACTCAATTATTGATGAAATGAACCCCATTCTCGTCAAATGATTCAGTACTCCAATTTAGTCCGTGAAACATGGATGCTAACTCTATACCTAGCTAGCTCTCTTTTCGTATAGCATTTTCCCTGTATACTGGATTATGTAGAAACAAAAAAACCGTTTGTTAACGTACCCAGTACCCGCCTTTAGGCATTAGAATTTTGTAATTTATAACATTAACAATCAGAGTTGAATTCCAAACTGTTGCCAAAAGAGTAAGGGTATGATTTAGCTGACTTCACATCGAGAATCAATCTCACGACCTTCCATTTCGTTATAAAATTTGCTCTATTGAGGGAATAGATAAATCTGGTTTGCAGTGATAATATGACATGCATCACCATTTCAACAAGCGATAAGCAGCAATACGTAGCCTTGAACTGTTTTCATTATTGCTCCAAAATCACGAAATGAACAATTTAGCAAGTATTTGAAATGATTCCAGTTTGTGAATAACTCCCCATATCTGTCCTGCATGCATCGACACGACGACACTGTCTTCGTATTTTTTCTTTTTGACACATTTGAATCCTTAACATAGTACGGTGTTGAGTTTTTTATACGGAAAGTCATATAAATAAAAAATGATATGACTCTAAACTCGGATGGATATAATCTTTTGTAATGTATTGTTCATCAGTTTGTTAGTGGCTTAACTCGTATAATTGTTTAAATTTTTTTTATTATTTTTAGAATCTTCAATGATATTTTTCGAAAAACAAAGCAAAACAAAAAAGTGCAAGTCCATGTTAAGTCACCGCATGAATTAAGAATTGAGATTTGTGAAGAATTAAACTGTACACACATAACACAACAAGGTATAAGTTGAGACTTGAAATTAGGGTAAAATAATCAGAGATCATTTGGATTCCTTTCTTAATAAACAATAATTAATTTATGTATGTCAAGTTGATTGAGTTTGACCTAAATGACTGGTGAAGACTTTTTGTCCGTAAGCTGGGTGACACAGTACATGCGTTCCGCCGACCGACACGTGTGCATGTAGCTTTTGGGCCCTCGTTCACGAGATTAGAGTCCAGGTGGGCTGGGTTTACCTGCCCTAGGCTTTCTAGAGCGGCTCAACCGCTCAACAATCAACATTATAAATACACTTATTTTGTAAGGCTCGAAAGCACTGTTGTCCTAGTACATTTTATAAATGCTTTCTTATATTTACAATCCGTTGATTATTTTGCTCAAATTTCCAATCTACTAAATTCAGTGGAAATTCTATTGTATTTTTTTTGAATAGATGATTAAAATATATATTTATATATATTTATAATAATAAAGAAAAATAAAAGCGCATATAAATTATAATTTATAAATTAGTACTGATAGCTTGCCTGAGTCAAAACCTTTACTCTGATATTATATTCACAATAATGATAAAAACTTGTTATGGTCATGGTTCTGAAAAACTCTATTTAGATTGATTAAGGGCACCTCCAACCTTGATATAAAAATTTAAATTTGGAAAAAATGACGTCAAATTCTCCTCTAATATTAATCCAAACGATGAATTAAATTTGGGTCAGTAATAATAGTGATTTAAATTTGGATCATTATTGTTCATTAATTCAAAATTAGTTTAGTATAAAATAATAGTCAATACAAGAAAGTTAGGGTATTTTTGAACAACTAAAAACGACTGCGATTAAATTCTATCGTATTTGGTCGAACTTAAGGGACACGGGTAAATTCAACTATTTACTGTCGAATTAAGGAGTATTCGATTTTAATCAGTCGAATTTAACAGCTAAATTCAACCGATTTTTTATTTGGTCGAATTTAGAAACTAAATTCGACCGATTTTTTATTCGGTCGAATTTAGTACTCTTCCCCGCTAATAACTTGAATTTTGGAAATTTTAATTTCATAATTTTTTCGAATTTAATAGATAATTTGGGCAGAATATCGCGCCTTTTTTTCAAAATGAATGAAAATAACAAATTTGCCACCAAAGGAAAAGCACTAAAAGTATTTTACTAAATTCGATAAAAAATGGTAGAATTTAGATAAATACAACCGAAACTAGTTTAAAAAAACTAATTTTTTTACATTATTTTTCTTTATTTTTTAAATGGTTATTACATATCATGCAAAGAAAAAATTTGAACTAAAAGACTCTTTCATTGTTAAAATGATTATTCAGGAATATATATATGTGTGTGTATTCATATGTATGATATAAGTATGTTGAATTTTTATTTTGTGTTATATTTGATAAAAAAAAAATCTTAATTAGTTAGAATATATAAATACAAAAAAAATAGTTATATCAAGAATTCATATGCTTAAATATGAATTTACAGAACATGCTATTAAGGTGATAAAAAATCTTCTAATTAAATAATTGTGAAGAATAAGTTTTCATAATTAAACATGAAGTTTTTATTTTTCTAAACTTTTTATGGTATCACTAAAATATATAAATCTTAACACCCGTATAGTTGGATTATACATATATAAATATATATATATATATATTTTAAAAAAAATTGAAACGTCAATATGGGACTAAATACTAGTTAGAAGTAATATTCAAACTATTGTTTGATTATTAAAATATCAAATAAAATTAATTTATTTTTTTCTAAAACTGTTGTCATATCACCAAAATATAAATATCTTGACATCCGTATAGTTGGATTATTTACAAATATTTTTTTAAAAAAATCAAAATATCAATATAAAATTAATACTCGTAAGAAATTTAGTATTTTTGGCGGGACTTTTGATTTTTTGCGACAAATTGAAATTTCGTCAAAAAATTTTGGGATGAGTTTTTGCAACCAATTTCGGTCGAATTTAGTTGGTCGAATTTATCCGGTCAAATTTAGTACGGTCGAATTTAGCTTAATTCAACCTCACCCCTTACTTGTTACTAGCCTTTGTTCGACCAACAACCAGTTGATCGAAAATTGTTATTTTAGATCAAAATCGGTCGAATTTAGCTAAATTCTACCAAAAAAAATCGGTTGAATTTAGCCGAATTTTTTGCAACGAGCTTTCTTACTAGTATATTTTAGTTTATCAAATTTTAAATTTATTCTTGATTAATTAACAATATTAATGATGTTCAATATGTTAATTAATGAAATGAATGTGTTTTTCGTTAATTAGCAGACAATTTTTTATTATTTTAACGGATATTAAGTAGAATTAATTTTGATTTAAAAAATATATAAAATATAATATAAATAATTGATAATGGTTAAATATTTATTTAAAAATAAAAAATTTAATATAATAATTGTGTATCATAATATATAAAAGAGATAAATTGAATCAAAATTTGGATCAGTCGACTGAAATTTATCAAAAATTTGGATTAAAATTTAAATTAGTTAAAAATTTAAATTTAATTTTTTAGATAAAACCTTAAATATGACATAATATTTTAGAAGACAGACGATCAATTCGATTTTTAAAATCACAACCAATTCCTGTGAAAGTGTGTGGAAAGTGATAGCTCCATGCGTCATTGAATATTCATTCATTTAACTAATTACATTCATCTTATTTTATTTACGAGCATCCACAATTGATGGGTTATCCACCCGATAGATGAGCTAAGTAAAAGTTGGGATTTTAGGAACTTATCGTCCTATAGATCAGTTTTAAACGAATGATTGTATTAAAATATGAGAAAGTTCCCTGGTGAAGGGTTCCAAGTTAGATTTTAGATTCATGATCGTATTTAAGCAGACGATGTTGACGGTAAAATGTTGTGTATACAGGCTCTGGATCACTGGTTATAAACAACCCAAAAAAAAGACAATTGTTTGGGTTGTTCTTAGGCTCTCGAAGATAACTTGTTCTCCACTTAACTGACAATCTTCGCTTAATTTTCTGATATTTTATCGTAACACAATTTAACCATACCATGTATCGACTTGTCTAATATTGCCAATCTTCACATGTGAGTACAAGATCCTGTACTAGTCACAAACTTAATTAGTCACACACTCAGTTGCACCCTCTTGTCTTGTGAAAAGAACCCATCAAATAATTTAATTAAAACATGTAATATACTTATATCATAAATGAATCAAACACTTCACGCCAAGGGCCCTAACCGAAGTATAGAATCATTGAAATCATGGGTTTTTGATTCCATTGTCAATGCTCATCTTGTGCTCATGGACCCATTTTCACTTGTCACTCACCAAACCAAACTAGGAGCATGAACATGTCGACTATCATCTATCAACAAAACAAAGAGGAGAATTAATTACACTATCCGAATCATCTTTATAGTGTTGGTTACTGTTAATTTTACGATATAATTATACATTCCACTGTTATTGTCATGATTACAAATTTCGGAAAACGAATTAATTGAGGTACTGTTTTATAATTTATATGACGATTTTTTAAAAGTCAGATAATTTATTGACGATTAATTGAATTGGTGAATTTTATATTTTACCGACTTATCATCGATTTATTGTCAATTTATACAAATTGACCGATTTATCTAACAAGGTTGTGTTGGATTGGAGTTGACCCCTAAAAAATAATGTTTATTGGTACCACATTAATTTTATTGTTTTCACCTCCAAAAAATTTCTCAGTTATGAGTAGTAAAACAAGAATCACTAGAGTTGATAAAGTAGTAAATAAATGTTTGTTATTACCTTGCCAATGAAGGGTGTGTTTTGATTATGATATGGAGTTTGTTTCAATTGACATATTGAGGAAGCTGTTGGCCTCTTTGTTCTCTGTACTCAAAGTGGGGCTGTGTCCTAAAAGATGCAAGAGAGAAGGCCAGTAGTTGTCCTGTCACATGGCAGGTACCTATCAAACAAGAAACTTATTTTATCTCTTTTCTTGGACGCAAGCATTTTCTTCTTTACACTTTTTATCAACACATTATACTTGTACATAAATAAATAGTGTAATTATATGAGTTATGAGTAGTTGATAGAAAGTTCTATAAAATATATTGCAACAATTGTTCATATTGAACCGTTTATACCAGGAAATTAGTAGTTATATAAGGGTGAGTTATATAAGGGTGCTGATATCCAACAACAAAAAACGTTAAAAATAACCATTTTTTGATATAAATGGCTGAAAATATTTATTTTGAAAGTGGATAGCTGAAAATATTGTTTGGGATACACATTTATCATTTGGATATTATGTTGTGTACTAGATACACATTTGTCAAATGAATATCCAATGTTTTTAAGATACGCATTTGTCAAATACATATTCCAACGGTAATACCCAAATTAGAAATGCATATCTCAAATACTTTTCTTACGTACCCAATTTTTAAATACGTATTACACTTACTCAATTACAAAATATGTAACCAAAACGGTATTTTTAATCACGTGTTTTAAAAATAGGTATTTTGAACAATTGCACACCAAAAATAGGTATGTTTAATCATCACCCAACAACAATAATTAATAATAAATAGGAGTATCTAACTACAAAAAATTTCGCAAACAAATTTAACACGAGAAAGTGAAAAAACTGACGCAAATATAAGATAAGAAATCACGTCATTTTACTCACAATTTTAAAATTACATTAATCATGAAAATTTTTCGCAAACATATAGATCATATCGCTGAATATGAACCTCCGTTCTTTTTATAAATACATGTATGCATCCATGTATGCGAAAATGCAAAAAGGAAGAGTGTAGAAAGTGATGGCTCCAGAAGTTGAGTAAATATTCATTCCATTGCAATAAATAAAACATACATATCTCCCCATTAATGAAACTTACAACCAAGCTAACTACATATAAACTCTGTCTGTAATGTATATATCTTTTACCTCTACGGATTCTGTTGCCATATTTCCTCAAATGTCCATGACAATTCACATTACTTGAATTTACAATCTTCATAACCTACTATTTCAGTTTTAACCTCTCTGAGTAAAACTTTAACAGTGACATCACTCTTACAGGCCAGTGAGATTTACTTTACTTGCATTTACTACCTGCCCTTTATCCTTAAGTGATCAGCTCCATTTATTGTAGTGTTTATTTCTTTATGGTTAAATAACTGACAATTTTATTTAAATTTCATTGGGATTTGTAGTCCTTACTTCCTCTGGACTGGATGATTTCAGTTCATCACTTCAAGCAACGCATTCATGAAGGAGGATGAAAAAAAACACTCCATTTAACCATGATTTTCATTGTTCAATTCACAAGTTCTGAGTTTAATGCAGACTCAGAACTTAACTCGCTCGAATCCAGTAAATCGAGTATTCAAAATCATGCTATCATATTTTCCAAATTTAATAGTGCCTAATTGAATCTGATATTCCCAGCCATATTATATTGTAGTATCCAATTTTACTCTTCGAATCTTAGATTTCAAAAAGTCATATCATCTTATATTCTTTCGACTTTTTATAAAAAAAATACAGTCCAATATAATCTTAAATTGTTTGAATCATTTTCAACAGAATACCAAAAAAATTTGAACATCAAAAAGAGAAAAAAGGCAGTGATAATAAACTAAAAAAGTTGGAGGGTATGGACATGGAAGGCCCAGGTGATAACCACTGCCATACGTACCCATCTACTTTAAACATTTTATTTTCTCTTATAAATAGTATCCCCTGCTTATTTCAACTCTCTCACTCTCTTTCCTCACAATTATCATCTCCAACAAAGCCAATCACTGCAAACTCAGTTTAACTCCTTCACTCTCTCCCATCTCGCTCTCGCTCTCGCTCTCTCCCATCTCTCTCTCTCTCACACACATCTCTCTCTCTCTCTCTCATTCACACTCTCTCTCATCTCTCTCTCACACTCTCTCCCATCTCTCTCTCTCACACTCTCCCATCTCTCTCCATGGCTGCAACAACAGCTACTAGTGTTACTAGTACAAGTGTTAGTGGTGGAACAAGAAATACCGAGTTATGTTTGGATGAAAAGTGGAAGTTGTCAAAAAAAGAAGGCTCATTTTCTTCAAGAAACTCAGCAACTATGATCCAATCTTCATCAAGAAATCATCAATCATCTGCCAGAAGAAGATGTGCATTCACAAGAAAGTGTGCTAGGCTTGTTAAAGAACAAAGAGCTAGATTTTATATCATGAGGCGTTGTGTCACTATGCTCATTTGTTGGCGTGACAATTTTTCTGATTCTTGATTTCTTTTTTCTTCAGATTTTATCTTTTGGGTCAGTTTTTTTTTCTTGTTTAGGAGGATTCAAGAAGACTCATTATATGTACATATATAAATATGTGGTTATAGATTCTTGTTTTTTGAGGTCTAAATCTTTCTGAGATAAAGATTCCTTGTGTTTATGCAGAATTCTTCAGAAATGAAATAGTACAAAACATCAACATCTCTATATAGATGATGACTTTTTATAGTTTTTTATTGATTTCAGTTTAATGTTTATTAGCCTTGATGATTGTGTTGAAGTGATGGTGTTTCTTGAAATCTTCTCCAAACTTTCTAGGGAGAGATGCGGAGAGAGAGATAGATTGAGAGATTCCCATTGAAGCAATGCAGTGGGCAGTGCAGAACTGTGTGGATCCGGTGTGCTAGCCTGACAGTAATCTTATTTTATTACAATAATTTACTATAGATTATCTTGTAGCTCTAAATTTTTTACCATTTTTATATTACTAGTTAGCATAGAAAAGTTCAAAATATGTGGTAGTCTCAGAATATTGGATCAACGTGGGAGAGAGAAAGGAGAGTTTTTCATTACTTTCTTATACTAATGCTACACTAACAAAGATGCCAATTTCTACCATTGTTGTTTATTCTCTTTGAATTTTTGAACATGGATTATTTAAGTTGTATAAATTTGGTATAGTGATGATGTAACTTTATTATGTAAATTGTACAGAAATGGATATTAATTCTTACCCTGAGGAAGTAAAAGGTTAAACTTTCACCAGAGTTCTGTCACTAGTACCATCACTTTCATGAAACAGGTACCAGCTGTATATGAATATATCCATCTACATTTCAAAAAGATCCACTATGGTTAAACTGAAATATACACAGCTTTCTATCTTGGTATCTCATGACAATTCTCTTCTTGGTTGGTTCATTTAATCCGCTTAATCGTATCAACCGCAACCTCGTTGAACTGAACTCCTAGGCACTTTCAAAAAAAAAAAATACAAAATAATGATTGAAATGTAACAAATATTATGGGTGAAGTGAATGAGGATCTGAATTGTGCAAGTGCAAGGGTGCTGGGGACATAATTCTAGGAAAAAAGACCATATGGCTGCTGCTACTCCCACTGTTACTTAAAATCTTTGACCACAACAGGCTGCTGGACCACTTTCAGGCTTTGACTCTTTCTGTGGAGTGGAGTGGGGAGGCCATAACTTTGGGCTTTTTCACACTGCTGCTTACTCTTTTCTTTTCACTTGTTAGTTGTGAATAGGTAAAAGATAAAGTAAGTTTTAAGGGGAAAGTAAAAAAGATTGATGGACTATGTAGTATGTACTACTATACTTTAAGCACAAGTTAAATTCCTTTCGAATCATCGGCGATTTAAGATTTTTATTTTTACTTTTGATTCATCGACTATCACTTTCTTGTTTTTAACAAGTTTCAAACTCCAGACACTTATCAAGAAAGTCAGTATTTTTTATAAGTTTCGAATTCTAGATATCAATAAAGAGATGTCACCGTGAGAACTTATTGTCAACTGTTCTTCATAAAATTTGTTTTATATTTCTTTTATTTTTTAATTATAAATTAAAATTACATGCAATTGTTTTAAATTTGTTATATCACCTGTGTGAGACGGGAAGAGTAACAGAGATATTGACCAATTAGTTAAAATGACTCAGAAAAAAAAAATTAAAACCCATAAGCGGAGCCCGTTTTATTTTTCTATTATAATAGGCGTATCATGCGTAACCATTTCGATTTTGATTAGTGTGAAATGATTATATCTACAAAGCGTGATTTTAATTGGGATTAGTGAAAATATTAGTAAGATATTTTACGATGTAAAAGAGATCCTCATCAACATTTGTGCTAAATGGAATTGGATTTTGTGGGTCATTAACTCATTATCGCAATAATGCTATAAATTGAATTGAATTTTTAGTGCCATCTTTCAATAATTGGATTCGCTTTCAACTGTTTACTTCATACTTTCTCCTATCAATCGACAGGTATATCACGCGTATTGATTTGAAGTTTATATTAATCATTAGCAAAGTAAATTTATGATTACTAAAAGAAGAAAAATACTGACTTAAGCTTGCCTTTTCGTTTGGTTTTATTAGCATTTTCGCGTAACCCAATCTTCTATAACCTATCAAAGAAAGAATTTGGCCTTATTTGTTTCGATAATTTATCAATGCATATCAAAGAGTCTTGATTTTGTTTGTTTACTTTATTTTTCTAAGTTTTGATTTTTTATATTATTTCACTTTCTTAAATTCTAGTTACTATATTCACGTGATCCCCGTATAATGCAGTTGTTGATAATCTAGATTAAGTAGATCATGTACACGATAGATAATTTAACACAAGAATTAACGAAAAGAACTTAGGAAGTCGAAGTTACAATGTCTAGCTTGGAATTGAATCAAACACTACAATTCATTTGCGCTCCGGGAAAACTTAGTTACACTGGCGAGGTTTATATTTCGGCAGCTGAACTTCACAAGATGCTATTGATCGGTGATTGAATTTATCAAAGTGCAAAATGGTGACACCATTAACAACTACTAATCAGCTTATTCAATAGCATACATTTCAATTTCATCAAACCACCGCCAATTAACGGCGTTGAAGAACACGATGAACAGTTATTTATGTTACAAAATTTGACGGCAACTACCATTTTCAAATGCACTTCCTAAGTATAGCCACCAGTTTGTATATTCATGTACAGTTAAGCCACAAAAATACAAATAGGTCTTACACTGCTCTTGCAATAGTCTGAAGATGGTTTTACGCATTTATGGTGTATCACGTTTCATTTGACTAATGAAAGCAAGACCTTACACTTGGGAAACATAGAAATCACTACTTATTTTGCAATGGTAATGACCTGCTTACGTTTCATTCTTCTCTAATATGTTGACAATTTATATTTCATTGCAAGAGTACCTGGCAAAAAAAAACAGAACTATGGCGTGTGAACAAAGAACTGGTCTAGAATGGGCACTAGCTGCAGGACTAATTAGGCTCCAAGTTTTTTCATCATGGCCAATCCAGCTTGCCTGTAGGCTGTAATAGAAGACGATCTATGCCTTTTAACAAGAGAGACTTGTAAACCTCTGTGAATCCTTATTAACCTGTCACCATGCATCTACATGCAGATAGGACCCTCAGTTGCATGATACAAGGATTATTGACACACCAAGTTTAACTAAGACGCCCCAGACCTACAAAACACGGTGAAACAAACTATCTATCCTACGTTTTTTTTCTCTGCGATTTCCTATTCCTCAAGTCCGGGAAGGTGGGTGTGCGTATCAATACATTCAGCCGTCCAGGACAAAGACTTATTATTTAAAAGGGGAGGCTGGAGGGAGGGGACCAGTAATATTAAATCAAACTCCTTATGAAAATGACTATGGCATATATCTGATGTTTTCTCCATCAAAAGTTTAGCAACTTTTCTGGTACGTGGGCTGATTCATTCACTACGTGCTGTGGAGACACTGATTTGGAGAATTGTCTAGAGGGAGTTGAGAAGGAAAAAACCATCCTATGACAGAAGAATGCCATCATATTCTAAAAGGAAAAGTGTTCAATTTTAATAGAGAGTAACTAATTTTAAAAAGATGGGGTCTTTCTGTGCCCCCAAACACCAAATGGCACACACATTTGGAGCTTAGTGAAATAACCGTCTTTCAGCGGATACCACAAATAACTAATAAACAGTAAGTGAGCTGTGAATTAGAGGCTTAGTCAATAAATAAGGTTGCCAGGCTACTCTTCCATATGTCTTCAGACAGCTTACTAATCCTTGTCCTAAATTCTTCTAGAACTTGTACCACATTCCAGTCGTTTAAAAACATACCAGGAACCATCCATTTTTTATTATCATGTCTTCAACTTCTGCTTTTACTTATCATATTTCACTGCCTCAAAATCACATGAGTTCACCTATTATATTTCTTCCAGTCACTAAATCAACACTTAGGCTTTGTTCATTTGCAATACCTTGCAAAGGGACAATACCCGCTAAGATATATGTAATTTGTACTTATTTTGGCTTAATTAATCATTAGGGATTAATGTTGATCCATTTTTAGCCCATTAGTCAAATATTTAATCCGTCCCTCTATTACTTCTCTGGAAATAATTTCTTAATTCAAAACAAGTACAGAAGTTCAGATAGGTAGGCCTGCAGTATTAATTTAATATAATAACTATATCTCCTCAATTTGTTCCCATAGTCCCACAGATACTTGTAATGTTTGATACTTCCTATCCGAATTTACACATACTTATACATATAAGTGATCTTTTCTCCAAGTTAAATTATCATGTAAGCCGGAACATCCTTCAAATTTAAGTTCCCCCAAGGTTGTTCCATAGAATTCCACAATGGGTTAACATAAACTTCAATATCAGGGTTTACATATTTGACTAGGAATTCATTTCATCTGCTTCTAACTACCAATTACAGTATATGTACAATCCTTCAATTTAAGTTCCTCAATCAGTAATATCTAGACCTCAAGTTCCTCGATCAATGCTCTCTAGACATATAACAAGAACATAATGACATGACAACTTAAGCAAAACAATACTGCGGGAAATAAATTATAATGATTGTGGCTACAAATTGGATCATAGGAAGATGAATAATCTCTTCTCTATCAAGACGTAGTGAAAATGGCAATCTTAAAATATACAATAAAATGTAATGGCATAAAATATGATTCAATACTTGAAGGCGTAAAGTGTACATACATAGTACAAGATCCAAGAAAGATGCACATGTGGGCAGTTCATATTAAACCAGCTTGCAAAGTCAAAACTCAAAAGGCATATTCTCTAAAGGCTTTCATAGGTGAATTTTTTTTTACTTCCATTGGATAAAGAATATATAACATAGAATGAGTTACAAGTTCAAAATCCTTGAAGATTTCTTGCACGGAAACAATATAGAAAGTTGATATACAGATGACAGACAATGTATGAAAGCCTTCAAAAATTTCATAACTATGCATTCTTAATGTAAAAGAATCTGTGTACCTTATATGTGAAAGAAGCCAGCTTTAACAGTAAAAAGACTCGAACTTTTCAGCTGACCTTCTGCTCAATAAGGTTGCATAATAAAATGAATTATTACAGAGGACTTTCGTTCTTTAAGTCTTCATCTTTTTTATGTACAAGATTCAAATCCATGTACGTCTTCCCAAAAACATGGAATAAATTACTAAATATTACATAAACAGAATCTCCGTATTCCACCATTATCATCGATCAAAAGGCCTGCGTCTAGGTGAAGAAGAGTTGCTAAGTCCCGAAGTCACAGAATTACTCCTATTATTAACCCTAGAATCAGAACTAGAACTAGTATCCATTGATCGTGAACCACCAAAACAACTAAACAAACTCCTTAAAACTTGCCTAAATCCACCTCCTTCCCTCCTCACATTCCCTCTAGAAGCCCAAGAAATCCTCCTCGGAGCCCCATTACTATTAAACCCACCATCCATCTCCGTAAACACAACAGGCAATTCTCGCTCACCTCTCCTGCCACCTGAAAATCTCCCCACAGCAAACCCCCCTCCCGGCAACCTCCATATCGTCAACCCAATACTCTCCTCGTCATTATTCTCAACCACATTTTCTACACTCTCAACTTGACTAGTTTCTACAGGCAATTCATATCGACAAACAGGACAAGAATTACGAATAGACAACCAAGGCACAATGCAATCATAATGATAAAGATGCTTACAAGGCATTTCTCGAGCTTCCGTCCCAAACTCAAACAATTCGGTACAAACAGCACAATGCAATTCACTACACACATGATCATCGCCAATCACCACACTCGGCATCGATTCAATCGCCACTTTCGAAGCAGGTGGATGCTCAATTCTCCCAACCCCATTCGCTTCGATTTGCGATAACTGATCCAACAACCGATCAAACCCCGAACCTAACAACGACCCCGACACACTATTCGGTAACGGCCTCAAACCCGACCCAGCACCATCATCATAGTACAACTCAAAACCCGACCCGGACCCGGAACCCGACCCGGTTTCTCCAACTTGCTCAGGCCCATCACTATTTCCACGAAGAACAATAACAGGATTAAACGGAGACCTATCATCGCCAGTTCGGCGGCTCCGGCGAATCGCCGGAGTCGAATTGTAGTCGGAATTGGAGCGATTTCCGATCATGAACATACGGGTTCGGGTCGGGTCATGAAAAGATTCGAGAAAACCGGCGTTGCAATCGGGGCAAGAAAGATTGTTGAGCGATTGTTGATTTAAAACCCTAACGAATCGACTGCATCTATAGCACCAGTGTGAAGAAGAAGGCATCTTTGCGTGTGTGAAATGTAAACCCTAGAAATTTTACAAATATGATTTTGTTTAAATTTGGGGTTGAGGAAATAAGGACAACTAGTATAAACCAGCAATCTTGCCAATATACACAAGTAGTTAAATAATGATTTTTTTGTAAAATCATTATTTTGTAAAAAATGCTATAGAATACGAAATTGTTAAATTTCTTTGTTAAAATTTATATACCCAAAAATATATAGTTTCGTAATTATACTATATTTTGTAAGTTGTAAAAGAATCATACTCAAATTTTGAATAAGCTGACCTTTTTGTTTATTGAAGTAACATGTTAATTTTTTTTTTTTGAAACTTATCAAGTTATTCTAAGAAATTTTTAAACTATAATAATTAAAATACTTGAAAAAAATTATGAATTCAAAATAAAGTTTTATTAATTAATAAAATGATACTTGTGTCATGATTAGAATAACTTGATAGTTTAATTTTTATCCGGATTTTTCGGATTTCGGGCCAGACTGAATTTTTTTTAAAAAAAGTAGGCCCATTTAAGACCTGCAGGCCGGGCCTAACGGGGCCGGGATTTTTTCCTGATCGGGTTTTCGGGCTTTTTTGCGGACCGTATCGGATCGGATTTCGGGTTTCGAATTTTTTGAACATCTTTAGTCATGATCAACCCTAAAATTAATAGTTGATTATCTACGACATAAAAATTTATTGTGAAAACGATATAATAAGATATGTGCTTTTATTTTAATATACATTGTATAATAATGTTCTATTGTAAATTTAGAAATTTTATTTTTTTTTTAAAAAATGCTATAAAAATAGTAATTTAATGGATAAATATTAAAAAAAAAATCAAAACTATGGATATGTTTTTCAGTTTAAAAAAAAACAAAATCACTTATTTAGTCCCAACCAAACGGTTTATATTGGATGGGTTAAATAATAAATTTGAAGCTAAAATTAACTAATATTGCCCGTGCTTAAATTTGGGGTTTATTCATAAATAAAGATGAAAAAAACTTTTAAGTTTTGGTCAATTCTCGTTTGCATCTCCATATATTTAACACTATCTATTCTAATTATAGAGAAATCCGCAAGAGTTGATTCAGTTGTTTAAATAGTGGATAACTATTCTCTTGGTTATATGTTCGAATTTTATGGGAGGAGAATTTATGATTATGTCTTTTAAACGCTTAAATGCAATTTACCTTGGTTCACGTGATTTGCAGGTTATTGTGTAAGCCAGTAGGGTTTAGCCAGTACGCACCCAAAGGTAGCGGCTGCGGGTTATATATGATAAAAAAAAACTCCCTAAAACACCCTATAAAATGTCATTTTTTCGTATTACTTTTATTTTAGCAACTAATCTTATAACATAATTTTATTGATTCTCATTTAAAATAGTATTAAATTAAAATTTATTAATTCTTAATATTGGACATATGATATTCAAAATTATTGGTTTGAGATAAAATATTTATCAAGAGATAAAACTTCAAAAAATCAAAATTTGTTACAGAACTTTGAAACAAACATTATTAGAAATCAATGCATTTGGTATTACTTATTTTAAAATAAATAATAATATAGACAAAGACTCTAACAAAATTACAAAAATATAGATATAGAAAATAATAGAACAGATAAAAGACTTAGACATCAAATGAATTAAAAAATAAAGAAAGCGAAACTAAAACAGAAAAATAAATTAAAAACAAAAAACAAGGTGTTGAAGTATGTTATAATATGGTACGCTATGATTGATAGATTCTAACAATTTTATAAATACATAATTCTCTAAAATAAAGATAAAGGTCATAATATCATATTTATTTATCGACATTAAATCGAAGACGGAAGCTTACATGAATTTATAAGGCAGTGATTGTGACAATTTGTGAAGGGAACAGGTCTTTAGCAACCGTTTGCTGTTTAAAGTTTGTTGACAAACAATTTATCAGCCGTTGGATGGGGGATTAACAGGTGAGATGGCATCCGGACCGCTGAAATTTTCCGCGGTTGATCTGGACGAACTGCGGAAAATTTCTGCGGTTGGGTGTTGTCCCCTTCTCCCCAGCATCCCAACAGCACCTCATTTCACCACAAAAAACACCAAAATTTTCAAGAAAAATTCTACTCTCTCCAAGTTTACATTTTAGGCGATTTTGGGGCATTTTCATCAAGAAATTCAAGTTGTTTTGTCAATTCAAGGCATATTTCTTGTCTTAAATTTCACATTTTCATGGCGGATAAATTATTTGCTCGTATGTTTCGTCATAAACGTCAAAATGAAAAAAAAGAGGCTATTGATTGTAGTTTACATCTTGATAGTTTAAATAGTAGTGAAGAACCTAAAACCCCTGTATATGTTGAAGATGATGATTTTGTAGATAGAAATGAGGAATTTATTAATTTAGACGACGATTTGGTTGATGTTGAAGATGAAAGTGATGGAAATGAGGTTGAAAATGAGGTTGAAAATGATAGTGATAATGTTGAGGGTGAGGATGAAGATGATAATGTAGAGGATGCAAATTTGTATGAAAATATTGATGGGGGGGAGTTCCATATTTGAATTAAATTTTTCAAAGTGTGGATGAGGCCGGTCATTTTTTTAGGACTTATGCTTTATGAAATGGATTTGCTATTAAAATTCAAGTTAGCCATCGTAATAAAGACAACGAGATATATGGTCGTTTATATGTTTGTAGGCTTTATGGAAAAAGTGTCGTCGCCGAGAGTAGTCAAAATAAACGGCGTAGAGAGGTTCTTCCTAAAAGCGAGTGCAAGGTGAGGATATATGTCAATTATCAAAAGAAAAAACGTCACTGGGAGGTAACTAGCCTTGAATTGGTACACAACCACGGTCTTGTTTCCCCTAGTAAGATGAATTTGGTACAACGAGAAAGACATGTCAACACCGCGACCCGTAGTTTGATAAAAACGCTTTATGGTTCGGGGGTTCGTAATTGTCAAGTGATGAATGTGATTGGTAACATTCATGGAGGTAATGACAAAGTTGGTTTCAATGTTCAACATGTTAGGAATGTGTTAAGAGACGAGAGGAAGAAAAGGTTTGAGATTAGTGACGCCCAAGCGGGGTTGGACTTGTTGCATAGGTTGAATAAAGAAAGTGGTTCTAAATATTTTATTAGGACCGAAGTCGATGAAGAGAATCGCTTGAAGTGTCTAGTATAGATTGATCCGAGATGTATAATGGCTTATCAAAATTTTAGCGATGTTAGGGCTTTTGATACCACTTATCGGACAAATAGGTATGCAATGCCATTTGTCCCATTTACCGGAGTCAATCATCATTATCAATCGGTAATTTTCGGGTTTGCATTGATGCGGGATGAACACGCGTCGACTTTTGAGTGGATTCTTCGTACTTGGCTTGAAGGTGTGGGGAATAATCCTCCATTGACTATAATCACGGATCAAGATCAGGCCATGACAAGCGCTATTGCGGTTGTACTCCCGAATACTACCCATTTATTGTGTTCTTGGCACATTAGTAACAAATTCCCGGAGAAATTAGCTCATTATTATTCGGCTTTTCCGGAATTCAAGACGGACTTCAACAATTGCATTTATAAATCTCTCACCGAATGTGTTTTTGAAGCTAGATGGGCGTCGTTTGTGGAAAAGTATCACTTGTAAGATCATAAATGGTTAAAGGGGTTATATGAGTTGAAGCACAAGTGGATTCCTGCATATACTAGAAATAAATTTTCGGCGTTTCAAAATAGTACATCGAGGAGTGAGGGGATGAATTCTTTCTTTGATAAGTATGTGAGTTCGGCAACGGGTTTGAAGGAATTTATTGAAAATGCCCAAAAAGCATTGGCAAGGCAATTCATGAGGGAGAAGGAAGAAGATTATGTCACCATTAATCTAAAACGTCCCATGAAATTGTATACCACATTGGAGTATCATGCTTCTTGTATCTACACTAAGGAAATGTTTAGAAGATTTCAAGATGAATTGGTTGAGTCTTCAAAATACTTTGTTGAAAAAGACCGACGAGCTAGTGAAGAAGGGGAGAGAATGGGGGATGTTTATACGTACTATAGTTGTTATAGGCCCATGTCCGAGCCTACGAGAAGAAATGTTTATTTTGTGGCATTTGAGAAAGCAAGCTCTTTGGGAATGTGTACGTGTAGAATGCTTGAACATTCGGGGCTACCTTGTAGACACCTATTGGCGGTCTTCACTAAGAAACGGGTTTCGGAAATTCCCCCGTATTACATAAACCGGAGGTGGACAATGCATGCCAATAGAGTTGATGGTGTGTTGCCTTACAATTTGGATGTTGGACAAAGTCATGAGATGACCTCAACCGATCGATTTAATAGCATGACAATGTTAACCATGAGTTTTTGTCAAAGTAGCACTGCATCCAAGGAACGGTATGATTATGCCGTTGGAGTGATGAATCGAGAAATACCAATTCTCGAAAAAATGAGCGTTGATGGAATTAAATCTTACGAAAGCAATTCGCAAGCTCCAAATGCAAGTGCTCATGAAGAAACAATTCTTGACCCTATGATGTCCCAAACTAAAGGGAGGAAGAAGGACGTTCGTTTCAAAAGTCCACTACAATCGATTGGTAAAAAGGAGAAGCCGCCAAGAAGGTGCACTTATTGTCAAATGGAAGGCCATGATAAAAGGAAGTGTGCTAGTAGACTAGAAGATCTTAAAAATGTTCAAGAATCGCAATATAATTAGTGGTGTACCATTTTGTAACCGAATGTTGTAATCTTTAAATTGATTTGAATTTTAAGTGTTTAACATTGCTTTCTTTTTTGTTATGTTTTATTGTCATATAATTGCCAATTATTGTCATATAATTGTGTTTTATTGTGATAGGTAGCATGACTAGCGAGTATAGTGGTGAGAACAACTCCGATCATAGTTGTGATTCGGTTTCCCACGTTAGCAACACATTCTCGGACTCCCTACCAAGCGACTCGTGGTATGAGGACAATGACGAGGAAGATGTGGTCTCACCAACCTTTAGTGAGATGGAAGATGCATGTGCCGAGTTGATGCCCCTTGTGGACAATGACGAGCCGCCCCACGTGGAGGAAGAGGAAACGGACTTGTACCCACCCGATGAGGAGGCTTATAGGGCCAAAAATTGGACCGAGGCATGCAATTGGATGTAGGGTACTGAACCGTGGAGATTGGTGAACTCTCATCCGGATCCGTACTTCCTTCCGATCTTGAATTTGGGCAACAACACGCCCGATGGAAAATGGAAAAAATCCGGATGGAATGGCGGTAAGCTTGTTAAATGTGATCGGATTGCCGATATTGTAAACTTGAGGCCTCATGAGGGTTGTAATATGGACCAAATACGCATCGAATATGTGAAGGGTTGGGTTTCACACCTAACGGGAGGGACGGAGAGGGAACGCGGGACATGTTTTGCAAGATTTCATCTCTACGATGGCTCGAATACGATTCCCGTTACCATTTGGAACGACTCCAACCCTTACCCTTGGAAACTTACGGAAGGCCATATCCGTGATGGTTGTGTACTTGTTCTCTACAATATTGCATGCTTCGTGGATACTACGCAAGGAGTTGCTCAACACCGGTTATCCGGTGGTCTTTCTAATATACTAGGTATTTTTGGTTAGGACCAATATATTTCATAAAATTTAGTGGACTGTATTCATCGTGTAATTTTCATTCGAATCTATGTATTTTCATTGAATTTTATATGAATTTATATGAATTTTCTATGAATTAAAGTATGAAATTTGAGATTGAAAGTGTACCTAAAAATTTGAGATTGAAAAGTAAAATTTACAAGTCGAACTATACATTACAAATTGTTATGAAATGTATTGAAAGGTTTTTTTCAATATTTGGACAAGCGTTGACTTTTGTTGACTTTTTAAGGAATTTTCAATTTAATGTAAAAAATGAATTTTTTTTTTGAAAATCACTCATTACCATATTTTAAGACTTTTGAGAGTGGTTTGGATTAGTGGAAGTTAGTTTAGGACTAACTTCCAAAAAATAAGCAATTTCAACAGAAGGTTTGCATGCATGCCTCTGTTTCTGCTCTGTTTTTCTGCTCTGTTTGCTGGAACAAAACCAAAGGGACGGACCGCGGAAATTTTCCGCAGTTGGGCTAAAGAGGGACCGCGGAAAATTTCCGCGGCTGGGCAGGAATTTTTTTGTAATGCAGACTGTATACAGAAATTCACCACCTATAATCCACAAAAATTGCCAACAAAATCCAGCATAATTTACCACCTATAATCCACCAAATTCACCAAAATTGGCAACAAAAATCCCACACACCTATAATCCTCCGAAATCAAGCATAATTCACCAAAATAATCCTCCAAAATCCAAAACAATCCAAAATCCACCAAAATAAAATCAAATAAAACCGACAATATAAAATCAAATGATATCCAAGTACGTAAACCGATAATATAAAATCAAAAGAAATGCAACTACATAATCCGACAACCTAAAATGAAACGAAATCCAACTACATAATCCGACAACCTAAAATCAAATGAAATTCAACTACGAAGCTTCGTGACGCCTACGCATACGAATCCCGGGAATCCCCCTTGCCTTCCATAGCTGAAGCTCCCTAGCTATCCTATACCTAAAGGTATCCACCTCCTCCTGCGACCAATTCGGTACCTCGGCTAAGTCATATCCTTGTGTGAAGTAGTCCATGTACTTCATCACATAAACACCACAATCATTAGAGTTTCGTTGCTTTGGCCTGGACGGTAGAGCTAGGACCTCGGCTGAAGTAGGGTCAAGCCCCTCGACTGGGTGTACCATATGCAATAGCCTCGGCAATAACCATGACTGCAATGAAATTATGATCCGAGAATGAATATAATATACAATTGGTAAGGACTATATAGAAGACAGTAATAGTAGAGGAACATACCACTACTCGTATATCCTCACGATAATCCGGCTCGTCATTCATTGAATCTATGATAAGACCTTCAAATCGTCTAGTACCGAACATGAACAAAACCCAATGCACATCTCCGACACAACATGGGATGAATATGTAGTCCGCCTCGAGAACGGAAGGACCAACAGTAGCACTGGAAAACCCGGTAAAGCTACGTAATGCTTTATTCCATGCCCTCTGCAATGTATCTCCACCGACCCTCGATGCTTTTCTGATTTTCTTCACATGTCCTTTCCCAAGAACCATGAAGTAGGGATCCATGAAATAATAGACGGGTTTCCTCTCCCATATACCTCCAGTGTGAATCTCCTCCTCCCGAGTCCTTAGCAATCCTTGCAAGTATATATGAATGCAACAAGTAAAATAAATGCAACAAGTAAAATTAATGCAACAAGTAAAATAAATGCAAAAACTAAAATATATTAGACAACGAACAATACCATATAAGTGTATATGATCCTGTCATCAACCCATGTTCCTGGAGCCAGACTCTGCATAGCTGATGCATGGACGTGATAGTCCTGAACACTAAGACCACCGGGATTCCTTGGCGCCATCCCAAAGCCCCATCCCCAATCTGAATATATAGCATTCTTCTTTGTCATGCTGAGACTCTTAGTGATACTCCACTTCTCCTCTTTCATCCTGCGGGATGCAAGCTTCGCGGGCCTACTAGATGAGGCAATAGCCTGGGGTGGCTGAGACACATGCTGGGATGGCTGTGTCATGTCAACGACATCCTGGGCAGGAATGGCTGGAATGTCAAAGTCGTCAGCCAAAGGTGCAATGAAATCTGATTTTATGTTCTGAAATGTGAGAGGTCTGTAGGCGGGTCCTTTGATCTTCTTCATCAACCGAGAGAATGGTGTGAGGAAGGTAGCAGAAATCCTCCCAAACTCCTCCACAAACTCAGGAGGAACCCTAGCATCCAGCTGCTTCAACAAATTAAGCCCGACAACCATCTACAAACAAAAACAAGCAAACATTTTTTCATTAATTCCACAAGGATATCATATCATCAAGATGAAATACGTGTGAATGCAAATTTTTTAGTGTGTGGGGGTGTAATGTGAAATATGCATATTTGTAAAACACTTACAACTTCATAGCCCTCGAGGCTATCATACAACTCCCTCGTCTTGTACTGCTGCTGAGGCTGTGGATCGGGCTTCCCTATGCGCATACGAGATATATCAGCATACCACGCCATGTAATCAGCCTCCAAAGCTATGTCTACCGAGTCATCAACAAGGCCATCCAAATCTGAACAGAACCTGACCCATTTGCCAATATCAATAAACCACCGCACCAGCCAATCCTCCCCTGCAAACGTGGCATCCTTAGCCCCCCTGTAACCAACCATGTTCACCGGTGCCCGTGGAATCTGGGGACTAGAACCAAACTGTCTCGACACGCTGTCCGGATGCTGCCACTCGACCACGTCGTAACATACAAGGGGAACTCGACCGCACCCAGCTAACTGTGCCTGTATCATCTCGCTGTCCATAACATCCTCGAACCTAGCATACGGCCTCCAGACCACCTCATCACCAGCAACACCATCAAACTCACCCCTATAGAACGGTAAGCTGTGGTGAGGGCCTGACATCCTGCGCTTCTTCAAAACCCCGACATGAGTATCACTAACATAGGCCCATCCCTCAGCAACCGGATAATCCTCCTGACCGGGAGATCGTAAAGGCACGCCAATACGAGGAAATATCTCGTAAGACCAAACCTGTAACACTCAGACACAACAAGCAATGCTCTTGCTGCCCTTCCTTGCAGCAATCTCCAAACCCCGGTATATATGAGCTAACACAGCTGCACCCCAAGCATAATAAGGAATCTCCCGCATATTAATCAATGGGTGCATATACCGAACATGAACAAAAGAGCGGTTGATGCTGGGGAAGAGGATACAACCCATAATGAATAGCAGATACGCCTTGGTATGTACAACCGTGGCCCTCATATTGTGCTTCTCAGGCTTCTGTGCACCATATCTCTCAAACAACCACCCCAGATTGATGTTATTCCGATACAAAGCCTCCTTCACCTCCTCCTCGGTCAAAGGCTCAAACCAATTATTAGCAAAATACGCCGCCTTGTTCTCTATCACCCCACAAGTCAGCGCATCCCCCTGAACTGGCACCCCTAAAATAAACCATACATCCTCCAATGTAACAGTCATCTCCCCCTGCCTCGTGAAGAAAGTGTTGGTCTCAGGTCTCCAACGCTCCACCAAAGCAGATATCAACCGAGTGTCAGTAGCCAAGACAACAGCAGGGTCTGCAAAAATCCCAAACCCAAGCATGTGTAGCAATTCCCGCTGTGGTCTCCTTAACTTCCACAAGTGCAATGACTTGTTCCCCGAATAGCTCTGCAACTCATCTCTCCCTGCACCATCCCAAACATCCTCACTGACGTGATACCGATTATCCCAAATAATATTATGCGCGTTAGGACTCAGCAACATATTCCCGAAATCATCAAAATTATCCATACCTGAAAATATTGCCAACAAAATTCATCAATCACCACAATAAAAACACCACAACGTACAAAATAAAAACAATCACCACATATATAAACACCAAGTTCACAATACATTCGAAATAACTACCCATTATTTACAACAAAATTATATGTTAATTGCATCCATACTTTTACACTAACATAACTCGAATTTAACACTAAATTTATCATTACAAATTCGAATTATATATAAATTAAATTAAAATTCAAAGTATAAATAAATTAAGGGTGGGTTAATAATTCGATTCATCCTACAAATTATCCTAAAATTTCGAATTTACTATTTAGCACTAAAATTATCACGAATAATCCTAAAATTAATCCTACATATTCGAATTATCACTAAAATTGTATTGTAACACTAAAATTCGATTTATAAATAAAATAAGGGTTAATAATTTGCATTATCCTAAATATTATCCTAAAAAATGGATTTTACTATTTAGCACTAAAAATATCACGAATAATTCTAAATTTATTCATAAATTATCACGAATTTATCCTAAATTTATTCCAAAATATCCTAAATTTATTCCAAAATATTTGAATTAACACTAATATTCGAATTAAAATTAAAAATTCGAATTTAATACACTAAATTAATTCTAAATTAACACTAATTTTAATTCCACAAGGATATTAAAAATTCGAATTAAAATTGTAAATTCGAATTAAAATAATAAATTCGATTATTAAAATTTTGAATGGAAATTGTAAATTCGAATTAACATTAAAAATTCGAATTTAATACACTAAATTAATTCTAAATTAACACTAATTTATCCTAAAAATCGAATTAAATCATGTCCAAATTATGAACCCTAGAAATTCTAAAAATTTGAATTTAATCATCGTACGATTCATATGTTAATTCATACATTATTTTTATATACACAAAATAAGATCTACAACAAAAGAAAAACATAAGTTTATATCAATAAAACTGTAAAGAACATAAAAGAATCGATTATATACCTTAATAACGGAAAATGAGAATGATTTAAGGTTGGGTTGCTGTGATTGTTGCTTGTGGTGGGTCTGCTGGCTGTGTGTTTGTGTTTGTGTTTGCAGGCTGCGGCTGTGTGTTTATGTATATAGGTTTGAGAGAGACTGTGTTTGTCAAGAATTAGTTAAACAAAAAACGCTACCAACCGCTGAAAATTTCCGCGGTCCGTGCGGAGGGTATTTTGGTAATTACCACGGATCGTTGAAAATTTTCGCGGTCCCTTTGCTGCTGTTTTAATTACCAACCGTTAGCGGTCTACAACAAATGTTTGTTGTAGACCGGCCCCCCCCATTTGTGAATCACGAATATATTCTTGATTATTGTCTTTCTCAACAAAGTACTCTTTAAAATTTCTGCATAGCTCTTTCTGTTGGGGGAGAAGATGAATTGTGTAACGTACTTGATATATTGAGGACTATAAATTTTTTTATATACCGCCAATTAAATCTCTCATTTTAATTTAATTGGGCCTGATATGTGGTATCCATTTATTAGTTCCATATAACAAATTAAAATCTAATTGGGGTATTTAGTTTATCACATAATTTAACCCGATAAAATAAATAGTTAATATAATTGATATATTTATATGTAGCCTATAAAATAATAATAATTATTAAAATATTAATAAAAATCTCTCACTTGGGCTTCATATGAATCCGGAATCAATTATACAAATTTTTAGTGAGCAACTTTATGATATTTATCGTCCTTAAAATTTTACCAAAAATAATAATTGGGTATGTCTACTATATATATATATATATGCATGAGATTCTAACCGCATTCGTCATAAACTTTACGTGAATAAAACTTTCGTGGTCACCACACAAATATATTCAACAACATGAATCAATGTATGGATAATTGACATGAAAATTACGTAAAATGTGATCTATATAATATCTATTTCTGAGTTGTCCTGATTCAATCTCTAATGAGATTAATTCCAATTTTCTCAACTCAATGTTAAACAATAATAAGAAAATTAAGTTGAATAAAAGTAGATTGACGTAAAATAATATTTCATCATATATATTCTGCACAACATAAACAACTCAATGATTATTACATAAAATACCAAAATACAAACCCCCTCTAAAACAAAGTATCACATAAAGTAACACCCATATGAGCAGTATGCTAGTGAAAAATCTTAGCCGTTAACGTATTAGTGAGCGGATCTGCAATCACGGAGTTAGTCCCAATATGTTATATCAAAATCTGTCCACTCTGAATCTTGTCTTTAACAACTAGAAATTTAATATCTATATATTTTACTTCTGTAGTGCTCCCATTGTTGTTTGAATAATTCACTACTGATTTAATATCAAAAACTATTTTTAATGCTCTTTTAACACCATCAAGGATACGCAAATCAGTGACAAAGTTTTGCATCAATAAAGCTTGATTGGATGCCACAAAACATGCTATATATTCTGAAGTCATGGTGGATAAAGATATTAGCATATGTTTGGAAGACCTCCATGAAATCGCTCCACCAGCCAGTAGATAAACATAGCCTGAAGTGGATTTTCTTTTGTTAGGCCTTTAAGTAACTATAGAGGGGGTGAATACAGTTATAACAATCAAATCGAAATAAGAACTTGTTGTAAAAGACATGCTTGTACTTTAACAAGACTAAGACAACTTGTCAACCCTAAGTAAGTTGTATTGTTATCTAAATTTGTATTCTGTACTTGTAACACTTAAAGTCTGTAAAAATGTAAAGGAGCAGACTGGAGTCTTTTTCCTAAAATAGTCTCAAGCCTAAGGATTCTATCTGGAAGAAGATCATGTCTCAGAAGAATTTTGAAGAAGCTTGGAGTTGAATAAATCTGTTTGGAGAAAAATGTTCTAAGTAAAGATCTCTACAAGTCACAGATTTAATGTTATAGAGAAGTCATTCGAGAACTCCAGAATGACTTATCGAGAAGTCATTCAAACTCCTGAGAGTACCGACGGATAAGCAATATCTACTCGACGGATGAGATATATATATATATATATCCACTCGATGGATGAATAACATCTACTCGACGGATGAGCAATATCTACTCGACGGATGAGCTATACATCTACTCGACGGATGAGCAATATCTACTCAACGGATAAGCAATATCCACCAGGAGTAGAGAAGTCAGGAAAGTTACTCGAGAACTCAAAAAGATATCGACAAGTCATTCCTTCTCTAAAGAACTCAGAGTTATTGACAAGTCTATATCCATTCGAGAACTCAGAGATATCTACAAGTCAAGTGAAGTTATGAAGACTAGATATCTCGATGAGCTGAAGACCTCTACAAGCCAAACTCATTATGGAGTACCAGACATCTCGATAAGCCTTTATACTTGTCGAGATATCAAGTGTTCAAATGAATCAAACTGGAGATCTCGAAGTACAGTCTCAAAGTACAGAATTGAAGATTAGTTTAATATCCAAGATAAACAATCAACAAACAATCCAACAGCTGGATTGACAAGTCTACAAAAAGCAGCTTGCAGAGTGTACAAGATCAATGGCAAGATTAACTGACAGAGGAAGATTAAAGTAAACACGTGATGCTAAAGATATGCTAAGCTAGAAATGGAAGATTTGCTTATGACAAGTGACAGTTTAGAAAAGCTAATAGCATGTTTATTATCCACTGTGTAAACCAGCAGTTAACTGAGCTATAAAGTTAACACTGGTCCTGTAGTTAGATGTAACAAAGTAGATAAAAATTCTTGTAACACTCTCGAGAAGAAGCTGAGCTCTTTAACTTAGAAGAGCTTAGAAATTTTGTAGCAAAGCATCTTAATTTTTAATACAAAAATTAAGTGAGTTTTGAAGATCTGTGTTCTTTATTTTATGCAAGTTTAATTTCTGCATGAACACCTTTCTATACAAGATTTAATTTACTTTGTTCAACCATTGTCTTTCAAGAAAAGCTTAAAATCAGAAAAATACATTCACCCCCCCTCTGTGTGATTCATTACCTAATAAGTGGTATCAAAGCAAAATCTGAAAGCAAATAGATTCAAGATCTTGGAAGAATGAATACACAGAAAATTAGCAGCATCAAAATTCCTACCTTTGACAAAGCTAACTACACTCTTTGGAAAAAGAAAATGATGCTGTTTATCAGGATGGCAAATCCATTCTACATTCAGATCCTCAAGAATGGACCCTTCATTCCTATGGTAAGAGTTGAGGAATCTATAGATGGAGACATTGTCAGACCAGCTCATTATGCTCCAAAAGATCCTGCTGAGTATACAGATCCTGAAAAGGAGAAAGTTTCCCTGGATAGCAGCTTGCAAATGATATTGGTTGAGTCACTTGACAATGTGATGTACAACAATATTATCAACTGTGATACTGCCAAACAGATATGGGAAAAGATTGAGATACTATGTGAAGGAAATGAGGAGGTTAGATCAAATCAAAGAAGGATACTGATTTCACAATATGAGGGTTTCATGGCTAAGCCTAAGGAAAACATTACTGATGTGTTTGAAAGATTCAACAAGCTGATAAATGACTTGCAGCTTCATGACAAATACTATGAAGCTGAATAAGTGAATCTAAAGTTCTTACTTACTCTTCCTGATCATTTGGAATAGAAAATCTCAGTAATCAGGGAAGGAAGAGACTTGAGCAGAATAACTCTGGAAGTTCTGTATGGGATTCTTAAAACATATGAACTAGAGATGATTCAAAAGCAATCGCTGAAGTCTGGTCAAGAATATGTGGTGGATGGCTCAAGTGCTTTAATTGCTAATGAAAGCCACTCATTCAATAATGAACTAAGACACCAAACTTTTAATGCCTTATCAAGTGAGCAGAGAACAAATGATTCACAGGAACAAGTCATCTTAGAGTTGGAAAATGATGAGTTTTACACTCTTGAAGAACTGGATGAGCTAGATCAGTCTATGGCTTATCTAGCTAGAAAATTCTCTAACATTAGAGTAAAGAAGCCAAGGTACTTCAGGAATAAAGGACAATCCTTCAACAAATACAACAGCTGGAAAGAGAAGGGGAAGTACAATTCTGACAGCAAGAGTAGTTACAAAACTGGATCTGTTGAAAAATCGAATATAAGGTGCTTCAATTGTGATGAACTAGGCCACTTTGCTACAGAATGCAGGAAACCCAAAAAGGCAAAGAAAGACAAAGCTTATCTTGAACTGGAAGCAAAGTATGAAGCTCTTCTGAAAAAGCAACAGAGCAAAGCTTACATTGCACAGGGAAAAAGTTGGGATGACTCAGATAATGATGAAGATGAGGAAGTTGGAAACTATGCTCTAATAGCCTTGGAGTAAGGTGAATCATCCTCATTAAAAGGACAAACACCAATTCTTACCACTATTGATTTAAATGTAAATCAATACAAGGAAACTATTGAAAAGATGAGCACATAAATGTTTTATATTCACACAAGCATAGTTGTTGCTAATGAAGAAGTTAGCATATTAACAAAGATAAATAAGAAGCTTGAGAGTGAGAAGCAAGAAACTGAATTATTGATGGTTGAGCTTGAAGCTTTAAAATAAGAAAATGCCTATCTCGAGAATAAGCTCAAGTGTGCAAATAAAATTGAAGCAGTGTTAAGGGAGAAATTAGAAAAAAATGAAGTAAAGATGAAATCATTCAGAAATGCATCTGAATTGGTTGAACAGTATCATGATAAGAATAAGCCATGTGCAAACATTGCTATTGGCCTCGACTATGAAGACATGAGTGACAAAAAGATGATTGTAGGTGACAAAGGGAAAGCTAAGAAGACTGAGTTTATGGACTTCATCAATTATGGTGGGAGAATCAACCTGTCAAGCTTAAACAGAACCAGTCTAAGTAAGGAATGGTCATTCATCTTTGACTCTATAGTAAGGGCCTTTACTTGCAAAAAAACTTGATATGACAATATCTCAAGTGTTGTGTAAAAGCTGGTGTATTCAATTACCCACAACAGATACCTGAATGTTGGTCTGCTGATCCTGGAAGAACTTGCAACCAGGCTGATTATGCCCCTAACATGTAGAGGTAAGGAAATATTCTTTCCTAGATTTATTATGTCCACTTTAAATAATAAAGTGGCTGACATACATCTGTTGAATGGTATAGATAGTACTAAGATAGGCAATTGTAAGTAAGTTTCCAAGATAATATCTGGCTCACTCACTACAAAGAATAAGGTCAATGTAAGTTTGAAAATCACTCCATTTATGTTGGAAAGATTTAGGACTTATCCTTATTCTATGCCTGACATGAGATCAAATGCACAATCTAGGACATCTATGATTCCTGAACCTGTGGAAGTACAAATACAGGATCACCAACAGGGATCTTCCCAAACTGCAACCATTCTTTCACAATCTTTAGAAGCTAGGAAACCAACTACCTCATCTTCTCAAAAAGGTGAGGTCAGTAAAAATGAGAGAAAGGGGATAAACCTAGTTGTGCTAAATGAGAGTGGTGAGGAGAAAGCTGAAAGAGTACCACCTCTGGTCAAAAGATCCAAAAGAAGTAAACAAACTGAGCTGACCACTCTATCTTCCTCTACATCCTCCCAAAAGGATGCAGTTGTAAAAACAACCAGGAGTGACTCTGCACAGCCTACACAAGAAGCAATTCAAGTGTATGGTAGGAGAAATAAGGAAGACACTCACTGTGAGAACGCATCTCTTGAAGCTCCCTCATCTATTCAGGGGGGGGCTCCCAACACTCTTAACTGAGCAACAATTTCTTCTATCTAATATTTTTTCTATTCCAATTCTAGTTGACTCCATTTCTCAAGTGCATCAAAAATCAAGTGACTTAGCTCAAGAAACTTTGCTCACCACCCAGACACTTCATTCAGATGGTGAGAGGCTACATGGTGGGGTAGACCTTGATGATACCATCACAAATATGGGGGATTCATCAGTCTTTACTGAAGACCCCATGGATATCTCTAATGCACCTTCATGTGCAAAACAGTCCTCACAGACTGAAAGGTTTGAGGGTAGTACTCCTGAGGGGGAACTATCTGAATCCTCTCTAATTCAATTGGAGGTTCCTTATGAAGGAACAACTCCCCTCACAACCCTAGCAGAAATTGCCTGTGCAGTTGAAGCTGGGAGTACAATTGCCCATAATCCTGTCATAGGGGAGGCAAGCTTAGCACATTCAAGTGCCAGTGTGTTACAATTCATACAAGGGTTTGAGGCTGGTGCACATGGAAGTATCCCAGTCAAATCCCCTCCAATTCAATTGGAGGTTCCCACTATAAAAGGAGGAAAACACACTGTCATAACCACAGAGAAATATGTGAGTCAAACTGTGATCTCAGTCACAGGAGTTTCCGATGAACCATCAAGCCCTCAACCTCAACAACCTCATATACTCTCTCAGTGGCTACAAGAATCTGCCTCTCAACCAACTCCTGTAGATGATCTACTAGTAGAGCAGATATCTGGACTGGCTAACATCTCACAGCATCTTTTAACTTCAAACATGAGCAACCAAGATTATCAAGCCATTATGCTTGCTTACAATGAAGAAGTTGAGAAGCAAAAGGAGAAAATTGTCAATGATGCGGAGCCAGATGCAAATGTGGATGCATGGCTGTCTGAGGACTTTGCCTTGGAGATGAATCAAGTTTTGGCCAGATTTAGAAAATAGTATGTTACTATTTTGGGTAGCAATGCAAAAGACTTGAGTCTAGAAGCTGTCTATGATGCCATTACAGATGTATACAAAGCTCAGCTCAAAGTATTTCATCTGTTTGGTAAGGCTCTCGAAATCAAGCTCACTGGTCATGAAGACAGAATCAGAAAACTGGTGAATGAGAAAATGGACATGATCATACCATCTCAAGAGCAAATCTCTTCGAAATTCAAGCATTTTTCTGAGCAAATGGCTAGGATGGATTTTGCCTCTATTGAGAAGGAAGTCAAAAATCTCAAACTATCCTTCACAAATCTCCATACAGTGATTCATCAACAAATTACTCACTCAAATGAGACCAAGGTCCAGCTGGATCAACTTCACCAGAACATATATAAACCTTCAGCATTGCTGATGGAAGGGATCAAAGAGGCTGTAAGAGAACACTTTGGCACATCTAGCAGCTCTTATCAGCCTGGATCCACCTCAACAAATCTGCAAATTCAGTCTCTACAGGATCAAGTTACAGCATTGCAAGACTCCAACTCCTCTCTCACTGCATAAGTTCAGGCTTTGACATCTCTTATCAAGAGCCAACAAACAGACATCCAAACTCTGGTGGACTCCCATAAGCATCTTCAAATGCAAAATTCCATAGCCTTATGAGCCATCATGGGTAAACTCAACATACCACTACCTTCTTTGCCTGAATAAGTAAGACCTGAAATCCCTACTCCCCTTCTCATGCCTGTCAACAAGACTAAAGGGGAGATAGAGGCTAGGTTGGCACAATCAAGGTCATCTCAACAAGTCCAAAGTGCCGAAGAGAGTTTAAATCGAAAAATTGATATTGGAATGGAGAGACTTTTTAAGGCAGCTGAGGGTCCCAGTCAAAGCAGAGAATTTGATGAACTGCTTAAGGCACTCAGAGTTTCTCTCAATAACAATTTCTTCACCTACAAGAAAGCATTGGACAGGATAATAAATTTAATAAGAGGGATCTTGGTAACTAAAGACAATTTCAAGAAAAGAAGGATAGTGGTCAACATCAATGACTCGGGGGTAGACAGATGTATGCATGTGTCCCGTAACTACTTATCTCTAGGAGGGAACCTGAAATAGATGTTTTGATAAACAAAGTTAAAATTGTGATTCATGAAGATACTCTCTTGCTAACAGAATTGAAAAATGCACAAGTAGCTGCTTTCTCAGAAGCTTATCTACAACCTAGCAAGGGAGTGGCATATATTTGTTCTACTACCAAATATTTCAAACATTTTCAAGTTCATAAATAGTGTGTCATGGCAAACAAAAGGCTCATCATGACTCTTGAAACTGAGTTGAAAGTAAAAAGAAACAAGACTGTTGAAGATGAGGAGATGATAAAGTTATTGAGAAGATATCTGGATAATGCAGAAGCAAACTTGCCCAAAACAAAAATTAACAAAGATGATTTGGATGATGATGAGCAGAAGAAAGATGATCAAAATTCTTCTGGCTTAAATTCAAGTCAGTCTACTAAGCCATCTGGAAGCAGGGGTGGAGAGAAGAAGGAGGATGACAAGAAAGATGAAGACACGAGGATAAAAGGGGAAATGAAGAGCAGAAAACCTCATGATAAATTAAAAACTCAAACAACCCTAAATATCCAAATACAACCACCTCACATCTTAGCTCAACTCACAACATCAACTGTCTCTAACATCAAATCTTCCCAAATGCCTAAGCCAAAATTTCTTTACAAACAAACTGCCAACTCCTTCCTAAAAATTCTAATTACCTCAAGCCTCACAAACTTCAAGAAAATAACAACCCTACCTTTAGCCAAACCTTCACTAAAATTTAATCTCAAATCTGTGGGAAGAAAGCCTAAGAAAGTCAAGCCTGTAAAGGAAGTGGAAGTCACTGAAAGGGCCATCTGTAATTGCTTCAAAGAATCTGACTTTCTACCTCTAAATTGGTGCATCACAGATGAAGATCATTTCCAAAATTCAGCTGAGGAAATTGTCAAAGTCTGGGTTGTATCACTGAGAGAAGTCAGAGTCTATTTTAAGGATGGTACATTCACTCTTATAAACCAAAACTTAATGGATTCTTTAACTCATGCAGAAATTAAGAGAGTGTTAAGTTTGTTAAAAGGCAAGGACACTGTTACAAGGACTTGGAGATCATCTTTGGCTGAATGGTTGATTGAAAGGAAGTAAACAAAGGGAAGAGATAAGGCTGAAGCTGAAGAAAGAAGAAGGAAACATGATGAAGAAATAGATACGTTTATAAAAAGATCAGAAGAGTTGAAAGCAAAAGGAATGAGTAGAATTTCTAAAGATGGTAGATTTCTAAACATTAAAGTTGGTAGATTTTCAAGATTCAATTTAGGGTATCTGGACCAAGGGTATCCTAAGGCAGCAAGCCAAAAACTTGTGGAAGCTCTAAGTGGAACACTTATCATAGAAGAACTTGAAATTCTTGATCACTTGAAGGATAAACTTAGAGAAGAAGCAGATGTAAAAACTGTCTTTACCTGATTCCTGTAATCCTGGAACTTGGCGAATCTCAAATCTCATGTTGTAAAAGTTGTAATTTTATCAAGCTTTATGTTTTAATCTTATCTTCCATCAGTTTTAAACTTGGGTTAGTCTTGTTAACAGGCATGAATTTGTGTGAAGCAATCTTCTCATAAATTGGGGGAGATTATTGTAAAAGACATGCCTTTACTTTAACAAGACTAAGACAACTTGTCAACCCTAAGTAAGTTGTATTGTTATCTAAATTTGTAGTTTGTACTTGTAACACTTAAAGTCTGTAAAAATGTAAATGAGCAGACATGAGTCTTTTTCTTAAAACAGTCTCAAGCCTAAGGATTTTATCTGGAAGAAGATCAACAAGATCATGCCTCAGAAGAATTTTGAAGAAGCTTGGAGTTGAATAAATCTGTTTGGAGAATAATGTTCTAAGTCAAGATCTCTACAAGTCACAGATTTAATGTTATAGAGAAGTCATTCGAGAACTCCAGAATGACTTATCGAGAAGTCATTCAAACTCCAAAGAGTACCGACGGATAAGTAATATCTACTCGACGGATGGGATATATATATCCACTCGATGGATGAATAACATCTACTCGACGGATGAGCAATATCTACTCGACGGATGAGCTATACATCTACCCGACGGATGAGCAATATCTACTCAACGGATAAGCAATATCCACCGGGAGTAGAGAAGTCAGGAAAGTTACTCGAGAACTCAAAAAGATATCGACAAGTCATTCCTTCTCTAAAGAACTCAGAGTTATCGACAAGTCTATATCCATTCAAAAACTCAGAGATATCTATAAGTCAAGTGAAGTTATGAAGACTAGAGATCTCGATGAGCTGAAGACCTCTACAAGCCAAACTTATTATGGAGTACCAGACATCTCGATAAGCCTTTATACTTGTTGAGATATCAAGTGTTCAAATGAATCAAACTGGAGATCTCGAAGTACAGTCTCAAAGTACATAATTGCAGATCAGTTTAATATCCAAGATAAACAATCAACAAACAATCCAACAGCTGGATTGACAAGTCTACAAAAAGCAGCTTGAAGAGTGTGCAAGATCAATGGCAAAGATTAACTGACAGAGGAAGATTAAAGTAAACATGGGATGCTAAAGATATGCAAAGCCAGAATTGGAAGATTTGTTTTTCTATAAATAGAAATGACAAGTGACAGTTTAGAAAAGCTAATAGCATGTTTATTATCCACTATGTAAATCAACAATTAACTGAGCTATAAAGTTAACACCGGTCCTCTAGTTAACTTAAAAGAGCTTAGAAATTTTGTAGCAAAGCATCTTAATTTTTAATACAAAAATTAAGTGAGTTTTGAAGATCTGTGTTCTTTATTTTATGCAAGTTTAATTTCTATATGAACACCTTTCTATACAAGATTTAATTTACTTTGTCCAGCCATTATCTTTCAAGAAAAGCCTAAAATCAGAAAAACACATTCACCCCTCCTCCGTGTGTGATTCATTACCTAACAGAACTCGATAATAAAGAACAAGTTTTATATTAATGAATAAAAATTGATTACAAAACTCTCTTAAATGATGAACATGTATCCTTGAGAGCTGTTAGGTTATGTGTATGATAAAACAATGCTCGACACATTAAATGTTAAACTAATATGTTCTTATATATTGCACAGTTACACAATAAATTAGTTGATATGATATACACATATAAGGAATCCCAATACATATCCAACTACTGATTGCCACAATAAGTAAAATTCTACTCCGAAATATCTATGCAAATCAAAGTCTTCTAGACAATATTAATTAATTGTTGGAAATAATACTTGACCGATGCTGATGGATAAATGCTGACATAAACTCCGGTATGTCAAATATTGATAGTCTTCATAAATTCTGATATCTTCCGGTCAGTAAACTCCGATGATAAACTCTGATAGTTCTAAACGTTGATATTATCAATTATATCTAACAATCTCCCCCAACTTATGTATTAAACAATTATGTATGAGTTCTTAATTGATGATGTCAGAACTATCTAAATGTAGAAATATAAATGAATATACAGTCTTACTATTTGTGTATCAGACTTTAACTTCAATCTAAAACTTTAGCAAAACCAGTAGCATCATCAAAGAATTTTCTGAGTAAGTTTTCTTCAAGCACATTCAAATACATTTTCATTATCTGTTTGATATCCTTCAGCTCTTCAGTAGATTGATCAATTTGATAAATAGTTGCTCGGAGGTCATGAATGTGGATCTGCCTAGTGACAAGTTATCTAGCTCCAGAAACCCAACTTTCTTACCATTTGGATTAAAAGTGAGAACTCTTATCTCAATAGAGGTGGTTACCCTAACTCCTTCTGTAGGAATATCAACAATGTAACCATCTTCATTAATGTAGTTTGGAATGTACTTGGATTTGATAATCATTCATTTCTGCTTTCTAGATACCAAGTCCTTCAGATAAGCTGACCACCTTGTAGTTATTGAGTTGATTATTTTCAGCAAAGTTATGACATATTCCAACTCATGCCACGGTTTGTCTCTCATATGTTCTTATGAGATCTTCAACCTTTTACCTGACTCAAGAAAATACAACATTTTTTCTTTTGGTTTATTTGTGTCAAACAAATCAAAATAATTTGAACTGATACGATCTTCTGTAAATCTTCAAGCTACACATTCTCACGAATCCCTGTCAAATTTCCTTGCTCTCTAAGAATCAAAGCATTTTTTGTGAAATTATCAGCATTTGGAAGACCTGACCAACTCTTCTGCCAACCATTTCAGCTTGAGAGTTACAACTGCAAATTTTGTTAATGGTCTCAGAAGAATCTCTTTTTGGTGCTGGTGCCTTACTGCCCTATAGTAGTTTTTTCTTTTTTTCAAGAGTCAGCTCTGTCTTATCAGCTATGAGCCATCTGTTAGCCCCGTAAGAGGGCTATTTTAAGCTAGAAGGGGGTTGAATAGCTTAATTACAAATTTAAAAATTGTTATGGCATTTTAAAATAATTTATCCATTTTTAAAACTTTACCGAATGGTTATGCAGTTTATATGTGCGGAAAATAAAGTGCAAGGAAAGAAAATACCACACGAAGATTTTATCATGGTCCGTGATGGTGCAACCTCTAATAGATTCGCTCACCCGTACTCTAGTCCCCGAGTTCCTCTCCCGGACTCGGGATTTTCCCTTATAATAAACTCTCTCCTTTAGTAGGCGGAGAAGCCTTTACACCCTTACAAGTATTTGTCTTGATGCGTAACACAAGGGTCACCACCTCAAAATAAATGTAATACCTACACAACTTATCTTAGACAATAACTCCCCGTTATTTCTTCAAAGTTGATGCAGAACCTTTGTGTGGACTTGGCTTCCTTAGCTTTTGTCGGTCTTGGATCTTAGTGATCCGGTCTTGGGTCTTTCTTCTTCCACACAGTGCGAAGACTACTAACTCCTCGATAGTACATCTAGGACTTGAGTCTTAGAACGAGAATCACCTCACGTAACTTCACCTCACAACAAAACTAACAAGACAATCCATGAAACAAACCAAGTACAGAAAAGATGGTTTGAAATAGTATGTTACTGTATTAGCCCATAAATAGTATAATAACCAAATAAGAATATTAAAACTGATTAAGAATACTTGACTTAAGATAATAAATAGTAGTCCAGGTATTTTTATGATTACTCCTTTATAGATTGAATGAATTTGTGGAGTAATATGAGAAGTCTTTTATATAAAGCACTTATAGCTTATGACTTTTTTAGTATTCTTCCTATTTCGATTAAGTATTTATAGATCGAAGAATACTTTAGTTACAATCTCGGAATTGTAACTTATCATTTACGCTCGTAGGCTTAAGGATTTTAGTATACTTATATTTTGACAATTATGTAGTCAAAGTATACTTTTAACTTCAAGCACTTGTATAAGATTTATGAGTCTTAGCCAAGATCCAAATAAGAGAAGTGCAAGTAATTGGCGTAAGATCGTGCTTTTGAAGTTTAGACGAATAATTACAAGTAGTTTATATATATCGAATAAGAACCCTACGGAATACTAAAGATGTTAGAAGGGGCTTATACGATATATCTCGTAATTATTTATATACACGATATGTGTTAGCCAAGATCCAATTAAAGAGCATGAAATTAATTGGATAACTCGTGGATTTGATTCGTCTTTAAATAACAGATGATTACGAAGTGTTTATAGATCGAGTTATAATCCCCCGGAACACTAAAGATGTTAAAATGGATTAAACTATGCTTTAAAATATTTTATGTGCACGATATGTGTTAGCCAAGATCCAATTAAATAACGTGAACGTAATTGGCTAACTCATGAACTTAATCCGTTTTGATATTTGATAAATTATGAAGTGTTTATAGATCAAGTTATAATCCCCCAGAACACTAAAGAACGGTAGGAAAAGTTCGCCGGAAAATTCGTCGGAGGTTCGGCCGGATTTTGGCACTTTGGTCGAACTTGGGCAGACCTTCGAGAGGCCAGGAAGTGGTAGTGGATAAGCTCACTTGGTGGGATGAAGCTTGGTTGGGTGAAGCTAAGCTTGGGTTTCAAAAACCTTGTATATATATAAGTATACAGAAGAGAGAGAAGGTTTTTGAGAAGAAGTGTGTGTATAGAATTTGAAAGAGATGAAAAGAAGAACTTCTTGAAAAAATCCCAGAAACTTTGTGGCTCTTTTTCTTGAAGAAAATGGGTTGGGGTAGAGTTTTTTTATAGGAGAAGTTGGGTGGATTGAATGGTGGAGATTTGAGAAAAATGGATGGTGGATGGTGTATGTCACTTGGATTGATGACATGGAGAGCAAAGTGTGTTTCTTTGCAACTTGCGATATGAGATAAAAAAATTTATGGGTTCAAAAACTCAGCTGATATATTTGAATAAATATATATTTTCCTTTTTCTTTTAATCATTGTTTAATCAATTAATTAAGGATTAAATACCGTTAATTATGACCACCTTAAAAACTCCTAAGTATATACCATAAAAATTATGATAATTATTTAAATAATATAAAAAGATGTCCTGAAAGTTTTGGTCAACTTTGGTCAATGGTAACTAGGTCAAACGTGGTCAACTGTGGGACCAACTGCCTCGATTTTTGTGCCCGGACAAAAAATCTCTAAATATTACGTAATTTTTACAATAATTAGAAAATATTATTTAAATGACCCATAACAAATTTCAAGTCATTCTAATATGTGGAATTATTTTATCTAAACTAAAACTGTTCTGTCAGCCTTTTTTTCTGAGTAAAAATATCATTGGTCTTGAAATGAAGGAGATGGATCTTTTAACCAAAGTTTTGACTTGGATTAATACTCAAAATATGTTTCCTAATATATAAAATATATTTTGGATGATAGGAAATGTGTTTGAGTATTTTTGAATAATTTTCTTCGAGAAATGTTGATTTTACGAGACGGGAGAAATTACTGTAAGTATACATTAATGAGTTGCAAAAATGGATATTGATATTCCAACCATGAATATTAATACTCTTTGAATAAAAACTCTTTTGATATATGTAGAGATATATTTTGGAGTGAAGAGTAAGATATTTTTGATATAGCACGAGACCTCTAAAAAATATTTCTGATATTTTCCTTATTTGAGCTTGTTGCCATATTCCTGTTGCAACACAGATCTAAGAAATATCATATCTTGATGTTTCTTCTTTGATCATATTACGTTAGAGATATATTCCATAAAAATATAATTTTGATATTTTGTAAAACTGGAATATCTCTTTGACAGAAATGATTTTGCTAGTTTGACTTTTTGACTTTGATTTCGATCAATTAAATTCATGTCCTAATGGAGAGGATCTACGTGTTCTTAATTTTATGTTTAATCATACAAATACCAAAATAAGTAATATATTGAAGATATCCTTTCAATCTTCCCCTTTTTGGTATTTTCCAAATAAACATAAAATTAACAATGTGTGCTTCCCCTTGGTGTATGCATGAATTTTTGAAAAGCATTTTGCACATAAGACATTTAATTACTTAGAGATTTAATCTCTTTCTTGAGGTCCTGCAAAATACCTTGTTCGATGTATCATACAATAATATATTGAAGCACAAGATAGATCCTTATATATAAAAAAGATAGCAATATTTTAAAATTTTAAAAAGAGGGGTCTAATTTTACCTAATTCTCGTCCTCTTTTGTTTGGTATATGCCAAAAAGAGTATGTTATTTGCATGCCAAAAAGAGTATAATAATCATATATTTTAATATGTAGATATAGGATACTTATGCTATCAAGATGTATATGACAATACCATTTTATATATTCATGTTTTTATTTGTTTGTTTATCAGTTTGATCAGAATTATAACACTTGTTATTTTACAGAAATTCAATTCGATGTAGTGTTATACAATCACACTAACTATAAGTTTTTATATAAATAGAGACATTTGTAGTCATGAACAATCATTGATTTAAACAATTGATATTTTAAAGAAGATTTCAATTATAAGCGTATATATATCAATTGTATTGTAATCAGAGGTAGAACTAGACATTGTTTTTATCTATGAATTTTTATCAGTTGTATTGAGTAAATAATGGTTCTAATGATGAACAAGCATTTAGTTTCGAAAATGTGTTTATATTGTGCATGGTAACGTTTTCATATTATGTAACATTCTGTTAAAGGATACTTGATTTTAGCACAAACTCGTGAGATTGTTGTTTTATATCTGCTTGTCATGAATTTCGAACAAAATTACAGTCTTGATCACCTAATACATTATAGTTGATATGAGTACATACATGAAGTTTAATAAAATCTAGAGTGTTTGCCACTAAGTGAAAGAACTAATACCAAGACAGTTACAGATTCGAGCAACTAATACAATCTATTTTTTCCAATTGTACTAAACAAAGAATATTATTGATACAAATTCGTTCAAGTACAGAAATCAGACACACACTACTTCCTAATACATTCTACTATAGCCTTTTAAACTAGACAATTCAAGATTTGAATACATTTTGTGTCATAGACTATCAATGCAAGTTTATATAATTGAGAATCTAATACATCCTAACATTGATCCTTTGTAATCAAATTGTGAAGCTTACAACGTAAAACATAGTACACTTACCTTTAGTGTTTATATTTTACTGGGATGGTTTGTGCATTATTTTGTGTGTGTATTATAGACAAGACATAGAAGGGATAGTATTTTTCTCACCTTTTATACCTTTAAAATAAACTCTCCCTGGAATGTATTGTACTGGACTTGCCATTCCTTTATATTGTGATGTTCCCAGTGATGTATACATTTCCTGTAAGTTAGTTTGACAAAGAATACAACTGCCATCAATGTATATCTATTAGCTATAGTTATAATGTATTGAATTATCTTCAGATATATTTATAAGTGAATCAATATAAGCAAAGTAATTGACATTTAGTGAGCCCGGATGTCATAGATGAAGAACAAGATATATCAATTTAGTTCAACAGATTTTATCAATTATGAAGCCTGCATTAAATTGATACTTCAAATGTATATAATTTCAGAAATCATAACATGGCATAAGTCACAATTGGACTTGGTTCCTGCATATACATATTAAGATAAGAATTCACAATTAATAATTAGAATCAAGATACACTAACAGGTCATGATATAAATGATAAAAAGTGTTCTCAATAATCAGTGTGGTTCACTAATTATTTAGAACAAAATCTTGAACCTGTTTTAAGTCATTACAAACCAAAGAAGTGCATACACTTCTTAAATTCAAGTACATGAATGACAGTTCAGATTAGCAGCAGATCATTACAAACAAGTCTTTAGACAGCACAGAGTCTATTAAGCTACAAATACATCAGAAAATAGCAAAAGAGGTACATAACAGCAAGTACCAGCACAACATCACAGAGTAGATCTCATCAAACAATAGAATCAGGCAAACTTAACCAATCACATTTTCATCAGCATCACAGACATGGATTAAATCAGGCATATTATCAATCAATTGACCTCTAGCTCCCACACCTACTTATTCTAACTCATGAATCATTGTAGTGTTCTCACTCAAAGGGACTTGATAGGAATTGACAATTTCTTGTTCAGACATGCAATTGGTTCCTAGTGTAGATGCAACTAGGTTTTCTAAATATGCATCCTATGTTTGTAAGATGCAGTGACACCGTCTAGTTCTTCTACCTTTTCCTTAACCTCATCATTTTGAGTTTTTACTCTCTTAAGTTCCATTTTTAGTTCATTAAACATGGTCTTGACATACTCAAATTTAGAGAGAAATACATCTTTCTCTCTGATGAACTGAGGGATGACAACATGAGTGACCTCTTGAGGTTCACAGTGCATCAGGGGCACTTATGGCCTAAAATGGTCATTGGTGATTTGAGAATCAGCCAGATTTGCAAAGATTTCAGGCATCGGAATGTTGCAGATTGCAAAGAGAGAAGAAATTAACATACCATATGGCATATAATCAACAATATGAGCATTTATCATGTGCCAGAGAATAACATAGGAGATACTAAAATTGATTTTGTTACTGTAAAGCAGATGCATGATTTTTATATCAAAGAAGTCAAAATACTTGCTCTGATTAGGTTTAGGCATAAAATAGACCTAATGATTAGAGCAAGGTGTTGGAAAGTGCTAGTAAAGTGTTTAAAGTGGATACCACAGTTGACATCACAGAGACCATCAGGCACATCAGACTTACAATACATACCTACCATGAGTTTAAATTCAGACTTATTAAACACAAATAGAGAAAATATGTCCTCACATGGCAACTCACATAAATGAAGAGGTAAATGCAGTGCTCTATTGATGCTCTTGTTGTCTACACAGATAACCTTCCTATTCACTGTAGTAGTGAAATGTAAGATGCCCTCTACCCCTTTTATTATGTTCATGTTTCAATAAAATTCCCCCATGAGATGAATGAAATACTGTTTTCCTATATTGTACATTAAACCATCCCACTTAGCCCTTCTAATGATGAACTCCACTTCACCTTTAACATCCGCACAAGTGTCAGGTTGGACATTTTTTATGAGTTCAAGAAACTTTTTGGAGTTTGATGGATTTGATAGTTTTGGTGGTGGAGGTTTTGGTTTGTTCATTTGGGCTTGGGTTTGATTCTTGTCTGAGATTGGATTTTCTGGTATAAACCTTTGCTTAGAAAGGTTTAGTTGTTCTAGGGTTAGGGAAATGAGGGTTTTGAAATTTTTTGCTTTGGTAGAAAGGAATGGTGTGGTTTTTGTATCCCTTTCTGAGTTGCCTAGGTGGAAAATATCTTTTGTGGTAGTGTTTAGGATGTGAGGATTGAACAGTTTTGAAAGCAGAGGTTTTGTGATGGTGAAACTGATTTTTCTCCATATCTTCAAGAGGATATGGGTTCTTAATCAGTGGTTTGGGCTTGGGGTAATAGGGGTTGGCATTTGGGTTCATGTTGCAAGTGAAGTGGAATTGACTCAAGTGTTCAGTGTGTGTGAATGTAATTATGCAGCAAGTAAAGTGCACACACACACACACACACACACACATATATATATATATATATATATATATATATATATATATATATATATATGAACCACAGACACAAATTTTAAGTGTAAAGTAATTTTTCTGAGAAATTTTATTGTTTGTGAACAGTACAGTTTATTAACTTTTGATGCAGCAAGCATGGTTGTGTATGCATAAGTCCAAAATGTAGAGTGTATGAGGACTAAATGTTGTAGCTATATGAGATGATGTAATGCAGATAGTAGTTGACCTTACTTGAATCAGTTTATACATATTAGAGCAAGTAGTGCAAACTACACAGAATCATTTATGCAGATGGTCATTTAATCCCCAATGATTTTTAGAAATTTAATACTGTAAAACTTGGGTGTTATGTGTATGAATGCAACTTAACATATTTATCAATTAGTTAATAATTTTTGAAAAGTTCTTATTTATGACACTAGAGTATATTGATTACTAGATATTAAGAGCACAACCAAGTTAAAATACACAAGTAGTCCTAGGTTTGAGAAACATTTAAGGATTTAGGCTTTTGAAATTTGTGCAGGGAACAACTAGGCTTTTTGTTAGTTTTTTTAAAGAAAAAGTACAAGTACAGGTAAGATGTAATCCGGATTATGCATGCGTATTTTACTTGACAGAGAATGAGAACAAGAATATCCATTTGTTTTTAAAAGAAGGTACTAGTCATGAATAGTTAAGACAAACATGTGTTAAATCAACCAAGATAGATGAGATCATTTCAAGGCAGACTCTATGTGTTAAAGCCTATAAGTGAATAGTTTTTTAGTACATATCATTTAATAATATTCACATCAGTTGAAGTAATATAGAAAAGTGATGCACATTAGCTGTATCAATAAATCAAGTAGTACACTTTTTATAACACAATGATCACAAATACATATAACTATTGTTCAGCAAAGTTTAATCAGGTAATAAAAAGAACAATGTTGCCGTTTATCACAATGGTGATCCAGATACAGAATAACTCAAGGCTTTTCTGTCAGGTCCTATTGTGAGGGCTTGTGTGTTGTTTTGTTAAAACATCAATCCAAGAACTTATTAATCTCAGATAGCATGGTTATACAACTGTATTTAACACATCAGGTTCATCTTACGAGGCAATTTCATCATTTAAAAACATACGAATTATGAAATACACTAAACATGTTTTTAAGATCATCAAGGAACTTATAATCATTTTAGTCATTAAATCAACCAGGACACTGGATATAGTGGACTAAAGTTATTTAGCACATAGACAAGAATCTATTTCACAGCTGTCATCAACATTTATCCAATTATCAATAAAGCTTACACCATTTTTCTTTCGAATTTTATAACTAATTGAACAAATAATTTCACAGAGACCTCAATAATTCACTTCGATCACAGATTTTAACTCAACCAAGCACATTTGTTCCATGAATTTAAATACAATGGATTTATCAATTTCCCAAGTAATTTATCAAACAAAAAACTTACCTTCGCCTGTAGCCTAGCCAAGCGTACACAGGACTTACCTGGTTGACTCGGTCGTGGACTGAGTGAACCTCCGAGTTAGTGAGTTTCAAGCCGCATGCAATCCGCTCCAGTAATCATTCAAATATATCGAACCTTTCTCCATCTTCTCATGTCTTATCAACTCATAAATTAGGTTAGGGTTTCATGAATTAAATGAATAAGAACAAAAGAACTGAGTGTGTGAGTGAATCGTATGTTCGATTCAATATTTTTCAACAATTTATCAAGAAATTATTGATTTGATTACATCGAATTCATTTTTGATTTAACCAATCCAACACTATTGTCATCAATTAGATCGAGTAATTGATGAAATAGATGAATATATATGTATAGTGTTTCAAAAATTCAGTTTATGAGTCACCGGAAAAGTGTTTTTTGATCAGAAACGGCCAGGGTTTCGAAAAGAGGCGACGAGAGCGGTGAGAGAGACAAATAGGTTAGGGTTTGATGTGTGAGAGTTGTATTGTAGATACAGTTTTAGGGGTATATATATTTTATGATATAAACAACTAGGATTGATCTAGATTATAAATTAATGTCCAGGATTAAAAGGGTTTATGGTGTACTGGGCTTAAAAATATGAAATGGGCTGGGCTTTTTCTGGGTTTATTTTTGAAAAATAAATATATATTTATGTATATATTTGTAGAATATATATGAGCTAAGATAGTGAATTGGGCCAGATAGATTTTGTGTTTAGGTTGGTTACAATAAAAATTAATCCAGAAAAAATAAAACTATTTTTCAAAATATCCATATATAATAATACTACATATATAATTTTTGATGAAAATGTTTTTGGACTACTATAAAATATGGGCATAAAATTCTTGTTGGGCGGGTCCAAAAAAATATTTCAGAAAGTATATATATATTTATATGTTTACAAAACTATTTTTCCAAAATAACATATATTTATATATTTATTTGTAAGTAAATATATGAGAATATTATATATATATTCAAGATCAAAATAGGTATATATATATAAATGACTCAAAAATCAATATAATATTAATTTATATGAGAGTGACTTTTAAATATTTATAAATCTTATGGAATAATAAATATTCACTCGATTAAGTTTATTTTCCCGGTTAATCTGGACTATTTAAGTTATCTTAACCCGATCAATAAATTTCTTTATTGATAAATATGAGTTTTAGACAAACTTAATAACTTGATCGGGAAAATATCCTTATCGTTGAGATTACTTTATAATTCTTTTTATATAAACCATTATTTCACAGATTCCAACATTCTTAAATCCAAGCGGAGTTTAGTGAATCTTTCGGAATTTAATGGTTTTGTGAATATGTCAGCGAGATTGATCTCAGTATCAATATGAGTCATTTTTATATCGCCTTTATTGACATGATCACGTAAAAAATGATGTCGCACATCTATATGTTTAGATCTAGAATGTAATACGGGATTCTTGCTAAGATCAATATCACTCGTATTATCACATAAGATTGAGATCACATCAAATTTTATATTATAGTCAGCTAGTGTTTGCTTCATCCACAGTATTTGAGCACAACACTTTACAGCTGCTATATACTCAGCCTCGGTTGTTGAGATGAATACGAAATTTTGTTTCTTTGAAAACCAAGAAACCAAATATCCACCGAGAAACTGAAAAGTACTACTAATACTTTTTCGGTTGACTAAATGCCCGACATAGTCTGAATCAGAAAAACATACTAAATAAATGGTATTCCTTTTGGATACCAAAGACCAACATCAATGGTTCCTTTAAGATATCTCAATATCCTTTTTATCGTGGATAAATGAGATTCTTTTGGTGTTACTTGAAACATAGCACACTTGCAAACACTATATTAAATATCGGGACGACTTGTAGTTATATAGAGCAAACTACCGATCATTCCCCGATATTTCTTTGTGTCTACAAGAATTCCTTTTGAATCTTCTGTTAATTTATCGGATGTAGACATAGGAGTAGAGATGGGTTTGGTATTATCCATTTTGAAGTTTTTCAACATCTCTTTACAATACTTGGATTGAGAGATATGGATGCCTTCATCATATTGCCTTATTTGCAATCCCAAAAAAAAATTTAATTCTCCCATCATACTCATTTCGAGTTCTTTACTCATATTTTCAGAGAATTATTTACATAGTGCATCATTGGTTGAGCCAAATATGATGTCAACTATGTATATTTGTACGAGCAATATATCATCTTTATCTTGTCTCGTAAATAAGGTTTTATCGGCTGTTCCCATCTTAAATTTATTGTCTAGTAGGAACTTGCTCAACCTTTCATACCATGCTCTTAGGGCTTGTTTTAAGCCATATAGAGCTTTATATAATTTATAGACATAGTCGGGATGTGTTGCAGTTTCAAACCCGGGAGGTTGTTTTACATATACTTCCTCTTCCAAAATTTCGTTTAAGAATGCAGATTTCACATCCATTTGACAGACTTTGAAGTTTTTATGACAAGTCTAAGCCAATAGCATTCGAATTGATTCAATTATTTCTACCGGTGCATATGTTTCATCAAATTATATACCTTCCATTTGGGTATATCCTTGTGCAACTAATATTGCTTTAATTCGAACTACCGTTCCATTTTCGTCTAATTTATTTCAAAATACCCATTTTGTACCAATTATGGAAGTATCATGAGGCTTTGGGACAAGTTCCCACACTTTACTACGAGTAAATTGGAGTAATTTATCTTGCATAGCTGAGATCCAATCCTCATCTAATAAAGCCTCTTTTGCGGTCTTAGGTTCTATTTGAGATAGAAAACTAAGATGATTCACAATGTTTTGAACTTGTGAATGCGTTTGAACTCCCTTCCTTAAGTCTCCAAGCAGATTATCTAGTGGATGACTTTTTATAGTAGGAATTGCTTTAGGAAGTTCATCTTCCTTTTCGTCCAATTCTAATGGATTTTTATGTACGGGAGTCCCGAGATCCATATTTTCGAATTATCGAATAACCTTTTCAATATTATCTTATTCAAAATTTTCTTGGTCAACAAGATCTTTATATTTCGCCGGTGGTTTACTTTCATCAAAAGCGACATTCATAGATTCTTCCACCACAAGCGATTTGAGATTAAACACTCGGTAAGCTTTACTATTGTTCGAGTATCCAAGAAATATACCTTCATCTGATTTAGGATCAAACTTTGTAAGGTAATCTTTTGAATTTAATATGAAGCACTTGCTTCCGAATACTCAAAAGTAGCTTAGTTTTGGAGTTTTGTCAAAATATAGCTCGTAAGAAGTCTTTTATTTTGTAGGTCATTGCAAAACCCGATTAAGAATATGGCAAGCGGTTAACATAGCCTCGGCCCAAAAATATTTAGGTCGACGATATTCATTTAGCATTGTGCTAGCCATTTCTTGGAGTGTTCTATTTTTCCGTTCAACTACTCCGTTGTATTGATGAGTGTATGGAGCAAAAAAATTATGTGTGATGCCATGTTCATCATAAAAATTGGTGAAACTAGAATTCTCAAATTCTTTACCATGATCAGTCCTTATATAGTGCCCGTTTGGGAAATTTTAAAATAAGTAACTTATGACTTAAAATGATTAAGTACGAAATAAGTGATAAGTTGATAAATACTTATAAGTTGTATAAGTGTTTGGATAAATTTACTTATATGTCAGAAGTTTTTTTACTTAAATGAATTAAAACAAATAATTATTAAATACAATTATCTTAGTTCATGAATCTTAAATTAGAAAATATTTAAAAATTTATATTTTAAAATCAAAACTTTAGAAAAAAGTGAAAAAATAAAAATAAGTTGGAAAAAAGTACGTCACTGCCAACTTTCCACTTATCAGCTTATAAGTTGTGAATTCAACTTATAAGTTGGGTCGACAAATAGTCATCAATAAGTCGTCACGAGCTAAGAAGCCAAAAGTAGCTTATAAGCTAGTAGCCAAACAGGCCCATAGACTATGGTTTTATTTTGTTGATTCTGAATCCTTTTACATAAAGAGGAGAAGGATTCAAAAATATCACTTTTGGCTTTGAGAAATTTAGTCCATGTAAATCGTGAATAATCATCCACAACTACCAACATATATGAACAACCTCCGAGACTTTGTATAGGAACTGGACCGATAAGATCCATATGTAGTAGCTCGAGAGGTCTCGAGGTAGATGCCATAAACTTTGCTTTATGAAATGCTCGAATTTGTTGACCAACTTCTCAAGTGTTATGGATAAAAAACTAAGGTATAATAATTGTTGTATTTATTACTAGGGAAGTGAACTTCGAGGCTCGATTTGACTGCTCTGGTGTTTCGTGACTCGATCTGCCTTAACAAGATGCCTACGTACCTTGTTGATTGCCAATGATCAAGTCAAAAAATATAGTTCAAATTAGTGGGGTGAGGCCCCTTATATAGATGTTGGGAGTCCTTGAATTGGACTTGAGTTAGGAGACTTGGTGGGCAAGTCTCAGAATTAGAATGGACTTTGGAGTCCTAAGAGGTAGGAAGCTGATTCCTTATCCCACGAGGTTCCTTGGAGACCAATCTACAAGGATTTATTTCCCTTCTAGGACTCAACTTATCAGCTGAATTATCCCTTATTAATTAATTACGAAATTAATTAATATTCAGGGTTTTGGGCCTTCTCAAATGGGCATGGTTATTGGCCTAATTATTATATAATTAATTCCATATTAATTACATATCCAGGCCTTATTTTATTCCCTATCATTTTCCCCCCAACTTCTGGGAAACCGTGAAAAGGTTTCGTGGGAGTTAAGTTCATTCGTTCCCTTACAGGGTATCGTTTTTGCATAAAGTATGGAGCGACCTACACATTTATAATGATTTGCCTTTATTCCTATTATTTTAGGAGTTACTTTTATTTCCATGAATTTTCCCTTAATTTCAGGGATTTTTCCTTAATTTCCAGGAATTTTCCCTTAATTCTGGGATTTTTCCTTTAATTTCTGGAATTTTCCCTTAATATTCTGTAATTTCCAGTAATTTTTCTTAAATTCTGGATATCATTCCTTAATTTCCGGAAATTTTTCCCTTAATTTTGGGATTTTTCCCAATTTTCAGGAATTTTTCCCTTAATTTTGGGATTTTCCCAATTTTCAGAATTTATCCTTGATTTCGGGACTTATTCTTAATTTTTAGAAATTATTCCCAATTTTCCAAAAATATTCATAACTTTCAGAAAAATTTTAAGGAATTTCCTTAATTTCTGCAATTTTTATGAATTTTTTTTATACCTGGTTCGACCAGGAATCCTGTTCGACCAGGATTCTGATCGAATTATCCCTCATATTGCCCAAGTCGAAGCCCTTTCGAGCAGGAGGCATTCGAGCAGGAATCCTGGTCGAATTTCAGCCAGGATTTTTATCCATTTTTTTAATCCTCCCCTTTTCGACTAGGATTTTAACCCTTTCGGTCATGATCCATTTTTTTTGACCGAATTAAACCCTCTTTTTTAGCCCTAGTCGTAGCTCTTTCGACCTCAAACATTTCGACCAGAAATCAAATAGAAATTCTGGTCGAATTAGGTCAGATTTTGGTCGATTTATCCCTTTTTTTAGCCCTGGTCGAAGGTATTTTCGACCTCATCCATTCGACCAGAAATTTAATAAGAATTCTGATCGAATAGGATCAGGATTTTTATATGTTTTTTGGCCCATTTTTTCTCTGGGCTTTTCTTTTGGGCCAACTCCTTACTGGGCTTCTTTTAACGGGCCTTCTTCTAATATGGACCATGCTGGGCTTTTTATATTCCAAGGCCCAATAAGATCTGGTTTTATATTTTCTAACTTGGGCCTTTTTTCTGGGCCTTTTAAACATTTGGGCTTCCTTGGGCCAATATTTTTACAGGCCTTTCAATTGGGCCCCTTGTTTTTCCTGGTTTTTGAAGATAATATTCATATATATTTTCTTCCAGATTTTGGACCCTGGTACAGGGCTTTGATTTGAATATTTGGGCCCTTATCTGAGCTTGATTTATTTCCAGGCCCAACAAGACTTAATTTTATTATTTCTCCTGAATTGGGCCTTTTTATTGGGCTTTAATAATCCCAGGCCTGGCAAAATTTGGGCTGGACCTTCATTCTTAAGCCCACATTCCAGAATTTTCTAGAATTTCTGAGTTTTTCTTGATTATTCCAGAATTTCCAAAAATATTGTATTAATTTAAGTTTTTTACTTAAATTTTTCCAAGAATTTCCTAGAAGATTCTAGAATCTCCTTGTTTTTGGGCCTAAATGGGCTTTTTAAGGCCCAACTTCCCTTCCTTTTGGCTATATAAGGGTGAGATGAGAGTGTGATTTCCTCATACTTCTCATTTCATTCTTCACTTAACTCCAATCTCTTTTATCCTCCCCACTCTCAACACTCCCCTTCTTAGAGTTTTCCGGCCATCTCCCTAGCCTTTTCCGGTCTTTTTCAAGTTTCGAAGCTTCCTCCCTCCTCTATTAATGGCAGACAAGGGTGTTGAGAGAGCGGCCAAGATTGCCTCAACTTCGAAACGAGGTAAGGATATCGAAATCCGCTCTTCTTACATGTCTTTTTTAGATATGATTAATACTAGGGGGACGAATATCCCTCAACTGCACATCTTGACTCTTTCGATCATTGCAACACATGGCACAATATAAATTACGACAAGTTAGTCGCACGTTATAATGTTCGTCCCCCTCTTAGACTAGTTCCAGTTGCCGGTGGCGATCGTACTTCCCACAGGAAACCCAACACTCTTTTTGTTTACACAGATGCCCTTGATACCGGGCTTAGGTTTCCTTTTCGTCCTTTCATTCCCCACATTTTAGCAAACTTGCAAATTAATCCCTGTCAGATTCCTCCAAACGCCTGGAGGAACATTTTATGTTTCATGGTTTGTTGTCTTAGGGGAGGTTTTCCTTTATCAGTAGCAGTTTTTAGGAAAATCTTCCAATGTTATAACAGTTCTTCGAGTATCTGTGGTTGGGTCTACATTAAACAAAGGCCCAAGTGTAAGCACATTTTTAACAGTGCCTCCATCCCGACAATAACCAACATTGGAGGAGTAGTTTTTTCGGGTTAAGGTGGGAGAATGAAGACCGGGGCACCCTCTTCAGATCTTCCTTCGGGAAGGTTAGCGATGGTAGCCTCAAATCCATTCACCTAACCCCCGTGAAAACTATCATTTATGATGAGCTTACTTGGGATGATGGTGCCACTGTCAGCTGGACTCTTTTAGAGGAATTTTCCCTTATCCATGTGGGACTCTCCTCAATTTCTCAACAGGGTATTTTTCTTCCCTTCTCGCTTTCATTTTCTTCCATGCATTATTGACACCACTTATTTTTGTTTTTCTCTTACTTTTGCAGATGCTAAGGAAATTAATGAAGACAACGTGCCTCTTGTTGAGGAGACCGCGAGGATGAAGAAACCTCGTCTTGCGGGACTGGACACTCGAGGGAAGGCTACAGAGCCTAGCTTCTTAAGGAAGCATAAGGAGCCCACGATGGAGGTTCCTGCTGAGGGAGCTGAAGCTCACAATGCCCCTATTTCTGCTGCTACTCCTGTCTCCGCTGCTACTGGAGCTTTCCAGCCTCTTTGGGGATTCCGCCGAGGGGATTCCGTGGTTGGATCCACCAAACACGCCTGGGATTGGTCTTACCACGGCGTAACCCCTAAGGACTTCACCGATGTGGTAGCTACTCCCGACTTGGAGAGGATAAAGCTCATGGGAGCTCAGTCCTTGGCCTCGGTATGACTATTTCTTACAATTTTACTCTCTTTTTACTTGTAGCATTTACTTGCCTTATATTTCTATTTATCGTTTCGTTTCAGTCTAACGCCTACTTCCAAGGCGCTGTGAAGCAAGCTGAATCTTGGAAGAGGGCTTCGGAAAAAGCTGATAATGCCCTCAGGAAGCAGCAGAAGAAGTACGCCGCTTTGGAGAGAAAGTTGAAGCGTAAGGAGGAGGAGCTCGGAGAGTCCAACGCTGAGCTAGTTGTGCTAAGGGCTGAGAAAGACAAGGCAATTGCCAACTACTTAGACTCGGAGGAGTTTACCCAGTCTATGAGGGTGAGGGACGACTCGGTGTTCCCTGGGTTTTTTAGGACTGGCTGGGACACGGCCCTTGGGACCGTGAACGAGGCTTGCCCTGATATTAACCCAGCGAACAATGTCTTCCCTGACGACGAGGCTTTACTACAGAGGTTCCGCACCCGAGTGATTGTCTCGGATCATATCCCTCAGGACCCGCTTCTTTCTCCTCCCGAGTCATCTTCCAGGCCTGCTGCAGATGATAGCTCTTCCTCCTCCGGGACTACTGAGACTTCCAGCGAGAGCGGCGAAGATGATGATATGGATGTTGAGGGTACCTCTGCTTCTTAGAGCTTTTCTAGCCCTGCGTGGCTTAATTATTTTATCTTGTCTTTGAGACTTTGCTTATTAGACTTTGTATTATTTATTTGAACTAACTTTATTTACCGAACTTTATGCTTCCATCTCATGCACTTAGTTTATTTTCCATGTCACAGAGATTCAAACATATTTCGAAAACTTTCTAAGTTTCACAAATTGTCGGGATTCATCCCTTACACAAGTCTTAATAAACCTCAAAATAAAACTAAAACATGTAAATTCTAAGTAAGCAAAGCTTCAAGGTACTTTTTAACCTTCTTGTCATCTTGACAAGTGAGAATCGTGCTCAACCATTTTACACATAGTAAATCTTCAGGTTTTGTGCATGCCAAGTTCTCGGGACTTCAAAACCATCCATAGTCTCAAGCTTGTAAGTTCATCTACCTTGAACACTTTTGACCTTGTATGGTCCTTCCCAATTTGGGGCAAGTTTCCCTTTCTGCCCAACTCCAGAAGCTTCCACCTTCATCAGGACTAAGTCACCTTGCTTGAAGAACCTTTCCTTAACCCTCAGGTTGTAGTAGAACGAAGCCTTTTTCTGATATTCCACTATCTTCGCATGTGCCTCATCTCGTACTTCATTAATTAGATCCAGGACTAACCTTTGCCCTTCCTCATTTTCCTCAGCATTGAAAGCTTGAATCCTGGGAGAGGAATGTGATATCTCTACAAGAACAACCGCTTCTGCCCCATATGCTAACATGGAGGGAGTTGCTCCTGTCGTGACTCTACAGGTAGTCCTATAGGCCCATAGTATTGGGAGTATTTCATCCACCCAGTTATTCCTCGACTTCTCGATCCTTTTCTTTAGTCCATCCAGGATTATTCGATTCGCCACTTCCGCTTGCCCATTGGCTTGCGGGTGTGCCACAGAGGTGAATCATAATTCAATTTCATTCTCCTCACAATACTTCTTGAATTCCTCATTGTTGAACTGTGTTCCATTGTCAGTGATTAGGATGCGGGGAATTCCATACCAGCACATGATATTTTTCCACAGGAATTGTGTAACCTTCTTAGTTGTGATTTTGGCCAAAGGCTTGGATTCAATCCACTTAGTAAAATAATCAATGGCTACAATCAGGAACTTTCTTTCTGCCGTGGCCATAGGGAAAGGTCCAAGTATATCCATTCCCCACATGGCAAAGGGGATGGGAGAGTTGATAGAAGTCAACATCTCGGGGGGTTGTCAAACAACATGTGCATGTTTCTGACAACAATCACACTTCTTCACATATTATTTGGCATCGGCCATCATCTCGGGCCTATAGAAGCCTAAACGGGTTATCTTATGAGCTAGTGCCCTGCCCCCCAAGTGTTGCCCACAGATACCATCATGTACTTCCTCAAGAGATAAACGTGCCTCATCGGGCCTGAGACATCTTAAGTAAGGAACCACATAAGATCTTATATACAAAATTTTATCTATCAAGGAGTATCTCAGTGCTCGAACAACCAATCTTCGGGCTTCAGTAGCATCATTTGGCAACCAACCGGTTTGAATATGGGCCTTAATGGGATCTATCCATGACGTCCCCGGACCTATAGGAGCTACAAGCTTAACATCAATACTCCGTGTCTTCAGAACGCGGAAGTATACACTTCCTGAACTTTCTTTTATCTCAGATGAAGCAAACTTTGATAATGCATCTGCCTTAGCATTTTCCTCCCTTGGAATGTGCTCAACATGACATTTATCGAATTGGGTCATAGCCCTTACTAGGTGGACGTACTTAGCCATCATATCATCCCTTGCCTCAAACTCTCCCTTCACCTGGGATATGACCAACTTCGAGTCTCCACAGACGGTCAAGTTCTTGACTCTCAGTGTCCCTGCTAGGCCGAGGCCAGCTATCAGAGCTTCATATTCCGCCTCATTATTTGTGGTTGGAAAGTTTAACTTCATAGCCTATTCAATTAAGAACCCATCGGGGCTTTGTAAAACCACACCTGCTCCACTTGAATATGTTTTTGATGCTCCATCAAAATAGAGGACCCGATATTTCTTTTCCTTAACTTCCTTCACTTTGTCCCCTTTATCACCTTCTGTGTTTGGAGGTATAGTATCTTCCTGCCCCCTGACTTCTTGGTTGGGTATGGTACATTCCACCATGAAGTCAGCCAATGCCTGGGCTTTTATTGCCGTTCATGGCTTATATTTGATATCGAATTCTCCCAGCTCTATGGCCCACTTGATCAGCCTCCCACTAGCCTTGGGACTATGAATAATATTTCTCAGGAGCTGATTTGTTAGCACCTCAATTTGATGAGCCTGAAAGTAAGGACATAACTTTCTTGAAGCCATTACCAAGGCTAAATCAAACTTCTCAATAGTTGAATAATTCAACTCAGCTCCATACAGAATTTTGCTAATATAGTATACGGGTTTCTGGACTTTAAGTTCCTCTTTAACCAATACAACACTCAAGGCATTTTCTGAAATGGCCAGGTACAAGTATAAAACTTTATTCAGAGCTGGCTTGGCCAATAACGGGGCCTGGACCATATATTTCTTTAATTCTTCGAATGCCTTTTGGCTTTCCTCACTCCGTATGAAATCCTTAACCTTCTTCAAGGACTTGAAGAACGACAAGCACTTGTCCCCAGACTTGGAGATGAATCGCCCCAATGCAGCAACCCTTCCAGTGAGCTTTTGAACATCTTTGATAGTCTTTGGTGGCTCCATGTCCAGTATTGCCTTTATTTTATCAGGATTGGCCTCGATTCCTCTCTTGGAGACCATCAATCCCATGAACTTTCCAGATCCCACTCCGAAAGCACACTTTACAGGATTTAACATCATTTTATGATATCTCAGGACCTCGAAAGCTTCCCTCAAATGGGTTATATGGTTAGTCTTTACTAGACTCTTGACTAACATGTCATCAACATAACTTCTATGGTCTTGCCAATAAGATCCTTAAAAATTTTATTTACCAACCTTTGATAGGTGGCTCCTGCATTCTTGAGACTAAATGCCATAACAAGATAACAATAAACACCAAAGTCAGTGATGAATGATACCTTTGGGATGTCATCCTTGTGCATCTTAATTTGATTGTATCAACTAAATCCATCCATGAAGCTCAGCATCTCATGTCCAGCAGTGGCATCTATCAAAGTATCTATCCTTGGCAGCGGGAAACAATCCTTCGGGCATGCATCATTTAGGTCAGTGAAGTCCACACACATCCTCCATTTTCCATTGGCCTTTTTTACCATCACAGGGTTTGCTAACCATTCTGGAAATTGTATCTCCTCGATGAAACCTGCCTCTAAGAACTTCTCTTCTTCCTGTTTTATAGCTTCTTGCCTCTCTGGATCAAAACTTCTTTTCTTTTGCTTCACTGTCTTCCGATTTGGATCCACATTCAGCTTATGAGTAATCAGTTCCGGGTCTATGCCTGGCATATCAGCTGCTGACCATGCAAACACATTACTATTTTCTTGCAAAAATTTCACCAACTTCCCTCTAAGGGGCTCCTCTAGTGTGGCTCCAATGAAGGTCACCTTCTCAGGATGCTCGGGGGCTAAAGGAACCGAAACCAAGTCTTCTGCTGGCTTCCCTCTTTTCTCCTCGTTCTTTCGGATATCCAGATCTTCAATAGGCAGAACCTGCCCCCCAACTCCATCTGCCCTCAGTGAGGCCACATAACAACTTCTAGCCATTTTTTGATCTCCTCTTTCTTCTCCAATCCCATTCCGGGTGGGAAACTTCATTACTGAATGGTAGGAAGAAGGGACTGCCTTGAAGGCATGTATCCCCGTTCATCCTATGATAGCGTTGTAAGTTAAACTAGCCTTCACCACCATAAAGTCCAACATCTATGTTGCTTGCCTTGGTTCCTGACCTATGGTTGTTGGCAACTTGATTATCCCTTCCACGTGGCACTCTACTCCCACAAATTCATATATTGGCATGTCGGTTGGGGTCAATTAGGAATCATTATAACCCATCCTTGAAAAGGTATCATGGGGCAAGATATCCAATGAAGCAACATTATCTACAAGGACCCTCTTCACCGGGCTGTTCCCTATTATTGGTGTTATGATCAGCGGGTCGTCATGAGAAAATTTCACACCCTTTAAGTCAGAATCATCAAATGCCATTGTTACTCCTGTCCTGGCCCTCTTCGGGGCTTCCCAAATAATATGCATAACCTCTCTGGTATACGCTTTCCTCAAGAACCTGGATAACCCGACAACAGTTGGTCCTCCAAAAATTATGTTTATCACAGGCCCTCAAGGCCGCGGTCCTCCAAAGATTGCATTTATAACCGGTCCCCTAGGTTGGGGATTCTGTCCCTGATCGTGTTGGTCCCTCCTACGATCTTCAAAGTTCTTTCTCCCATTGTTATTCCTGTCTCTTCCTTTCCCAGTGTACTTGTTTAATCTTCCTTTTTGAATGAGGAATTCTACTTCATCTTTCAGTTGCCTACACTCATCGGTGTCATGACCAACATCTTTGTGAAATCTACAATATTTGCTCTTATCTAGCTTGGCAGGATCAGCCTTCAAGGGTTTAGGCCAACGAATATCTTGATCTTTCTCGATTTCCATCAAGATTTGGCTTCTAGGAGCATTCATCTTAGCGTATTCAGTGAACTTTTGCCCAGGTCCTCCCTTCTTTGGGGTTGAATTAGGGTTTTGCTCAGTTCTGGGATACTTGTCCTTAGCAATATATTCCAGATCAGTTTTTTGCTTCTTGCCTCCAGTGGACTCGTTACTTACTACTGTCTTCCTCATGCTCTCCTCCACTTTGATGTACTTCCCGACCCTATCTTAGAGCTGCAATATGCTTTCAGGGGGGCGCTTGGCCAAGGACATCTTGAAGAACTCATCCCTAGTTCCCTGTTACAATGCTATCATGGCTACCTTATCATCAAGGTCCGGGACTTTTAAAGCTTCCTTTGTGAAACGATTCAGGTAATCTCTCAAGGTTCCTTCGCTCCCTGCACAATGCTCATGAGGGATGCTGAACTTTTCTCATGCACTCTCCCGCTGATGAACTGCTTAATAAAAGCCTGACTTAATTCTCTGAAGGACCCAAGAGAGTTCGGGGGAAAACGACTATACCATCTTTGAGCCATACCCGACAGGGTTTGAGGAAAGGCCCGACACTTAATAGCGTCATTCACGGGCTGCAACAACAGTGCATTAGAGAATGTCCTTACATGATTAGCGGGATCTCCCGTGCCATCATTAGCTTTGATAGTGGGCATCTTGAACTTCCTTGAGATATGGGCATTCATTATCTCTTCAGTGAATGGTGGAGTAGGATCATTAGGATCTCTAAGGGGAAGAAGATTGCTTGGATCAGCTCTTGGGACTGCAACCCTTCTTTGTGATGGACCATCCAGGTCTATGATTGGAGGAGGATTTCTCCCCCTAGGTGGTAATGGGAGTCTGGGAGCCTGGTGTGCCTCCAAGTCGCGCTTTAGCCTTTGAATCTCAGCCTCGTGGGCCTTGATTCTCTCCTGCACTTCTTGGGGATTCACCCCTCGGGTGCTCCTAGGATGTAGGTTACCATCAGCCACCGGCTCTTTGCCAGCACGTCTCCTTCTTGGGGCCACTTCATCATCTGAAGATTCGGAGTCTCTCTCAGTGTAAGGATCAGAAAATTCCTGATCCTCTGGGATAGGAGCCAAACCTTGTATGTAGGGGTGTTCGCCCTCGTCCTTCACTCCGTCCAGCATGTCCACTTCCTCCAACCTCGGGGTAAAGGGGCATCCCATAAGGGGGTTAGTGGTCACAAAAGTTGAATACTCATACCCAATAGGTTGAGAATTCACAGGTGTATGTAGTTGTTGAAGTTGGGGATTCATACCTTGAGGAGCCGGGGGAATCGTCCCTTGGGGTTGAGGTTCAGTTGCCTCTACCTAGGCTCCTCCTTGGGTGGTGACATAGGTTGAATGAGGAGGTACCTCCACGGTTGATGAAATTGTTTGGGTTGTTCCCGCTGGTGTTCCTCCTTCTAGGGCGCTGCTTCCTCTCCGTGTTCTCGCCATGGTTGTTGTTGTATTTTCCCACAGACGGTGCCAAATGTTATGGATCAAAAACTAAGGTATAATAATTGTTGTATTTATTACTACGGAACGTGAGCTTCGAGGCTCGATTTGACTACTCTTGTGTTTCGTGACTCGATCTTCCTTAACAAGATGCCTACGTACCTTGTTAATTGCCAAGGATCAAGTCAAAAAATATAGTCCTGATTAGTGGGGTGAGGCCCCTTATATAGATGTTGGGAGTCCTTGAATTGGACTTGAGTTAGGAGACTTGGTGGGCAAGTCTCAGAATTAGAATGGACTTTGGAGTCCTAAGAGGTAGGAAGCTGATTCCTTATCCCACGAGGTTCCTTGGAGGCCAATCTACAAGGATTTATTTCCCCTCTAGGACTCATCTTATCAGCTGAATTATCCCTTATTAATTAATTACAAAATTAATTAATATTCAGGGTTTCGGGCCTTCTCAAATGGGCTCGGTTATTGGCCTAATTTTGATATAATTAATGCCATATTAGTTATATATCCAGACCTTATATTATTCCCTATCATCAAGCTTCACAAGTATGATCTTTATGATAGTTTAGTTTTGGTATACTCGGATATGGTCTTTAGTTGATATATTCTTTATCAACTTCATGCTGGCATGTCCTAATCTTCGATGCCATAGCCATGGATCATCATTTATAGTGATTAAGCACACATTCACTTGCTTGCTCATGTCACATGTATAAACATTGTTATTTTCTGGGGCAAGTGAGAACCAACTTTCCAAATTTATCTAATATAGAACAATGAATAGTGTAGAAAATTACCTTGTAATCATTGTCACATAATTGACTAATGGAGAGAAGATTGTACTTTAACCTGGTGACCAATTGAACGTCAGAAATTTTAACTTTCCCATTTCCGATATCTCCGATGCCGACAATGTTTTCTTTACTACTATTATCAAATGTTACGCTCCCTACGTTAACCTTTTTAATGTTGTTCAAGAGTGACTTATTACCAGTCATATGTCTTGAACATCCACTATCTAGGTACCATATGTCTTGTTTTACAGCAAGACAAACCTACACACATGATTAGTTAAATTTATAGGTACCCCCTTGTCTTGAGGGTCCTGGGGTTAGTACATCATATATATTATTTGATCTTTCATGAAAGAATTTAGGCATGGTATAATTATCATTAGGCACATAAATATTTCTAGATGCATAAGGCCTGGTTTGAGGTTAAAAATACCTAGAGCTATCATGAAATCTTGATGGAGCATGATAAACATTATATCTATTATTAGCATGGTAAATAGCATAAGCATTTCTATTAAGAGGTTGTTGCCTTCTAAATGCATTACCATTTAAGTGATATTGTGTGTTTCTATTTTGAAACATAGTAGGTTGATGAGACCATTGTTGCCTTGGATTTTTATATTCCATATTTTTGTAAGGCACATATTTATCATCTTTCTTGTATGATTCCCTGTGAATCCATACATGCTTCCCCTTAATTTCACCATTCTTGAATTTGCAATATTGAATGGTATGTCCCATTTTATTGCAATAAAAACATTTATAAGATGATGATTCAGGTGAAGTCTTTATTGGTGATACAAATCTCTGAGTTTTTCCTTTAAGAGGAGAATTCTTATTATATCCCAAACCTTCATGATTATATGAGGTTTTTGTATGCACCATTTGATCCAACATCTTATTGCCTTTTGTAAATATTTGAATGACTTCTTCAAGATTTTCATTTTCTTTCTTTAAGGCATCAATCTTGTTGTTAAGGATTCTTTCTTGATCCTTAACTTGAGCTATGAGTTTATGATTTTCTTCTTTTAACCTTAGAGCTTCACTTTTAAGCTCATTGGTTTCAAATAGCTCCTTTTCTTTATCAAGATTTTCTTTATAAGATGTTTCTTTATCTTGAACATTTGATTCATTTAGAATCTTTAAGTTCAATAGATCAACGTGAAGTTCACAAATATTATCATTCAATTGCATATTTTCACGTCCCATCTCTTCGTCTTTGAGAATTAATGATATATTCTTCATCTCAAGATTGAGTATATTTTGTTGAAGTTTATTTACCTCAATCTTGATGAGATGGTTTTGATCTTTTAGAGATATAATCTCATTCTCATCTTGGACTTTTGAGTCCATCATCTGAGTATATTCTTTATTTTGAGTATGATGAATTTCCTCAATTTTCATCTTCTCAGACCATAGAAAGTGAAACCTTTGTTCAACATCTTTATATTTATTTTTATAACTTACCACAAATTTAATTAAATCATGCTTATTCATATCTACGAGGGATAAATTAGATTTATCTAATAAAGATTTAATTGAGATATAGTTAGATGTTATCTCTTGATTTAAAGAGGAGATTTCCGTTGAGGTAGTTTCATCTCCGAGAGCCATTAAGCATAAATTGACCAATTCTTCACTAGCTTCCGTAGCTTCTTCATCTTCACTTAGATTCCAACCATTTTCGGCCACGAGACTTTGTCCTTTTGAAAGTTTAGGGCATTCTCTTTTATAATGACCGGGTTGTTTACACTCGAAACACACATTTTGTGTTTCCTCCAGAGATGAATCTTTAGGTTTTGGAGGAGTGTAAACAAGATGGTTTGTAGAGGCATTGGTATTTATATTTTGATTACCTTTGAATATATTATAGCTCGTTGACGGATAATTACTTTTATAGTTGGAAGTATAATTTTGAGAGTAATTTGGCCTTCCATTAGAGTTGAAAACTCTTTGTTGATTATTTGATTTTAGGAAGCCTTTTCCGTATCTTTGAGCTTTGCTTTGAAGCACACGACGAAGTTGTCTCGTGAGTAGAGCAATTACACTATCATCGAGATTTTGGAGTTCCTCGTTTAACTCCTCGTCATTTTCATCTTCATCAATTAAAATGGCCTTTAGAGCCACATTTTTCTTTTTATTCTCCATTTTTGGAGCAACTTTCTCCGGAATATTATCTTCTTCATAAGCACGGAGATTTCCGAATACGTTATCAATCTTATACTCATTTAAGTTGTGCATCTCTTTTATAGTAGTGACTTTAACCTTCCAACTAGGAGGTAGAGATTTGAGCACTCTTCTATTCTTTTCATTTTGAGTATAATTCTTTCCATGTTGAGATAACTCATCGATAATATGAGTAAATCTTGTTTCCATATCAATGATATTTTCTCCTTCTTGGAGTTTAAAGTTCTCATACTCTTGGATCAAGGTATCCATCCGAGTTTCTTTTATATCAGTGGTTCCTTCATAGGTTACCACTAGTTTGTTCCACATTTCTTGTGTCGACTTGCAATTATTTACTCTTTTATATTCTTTTTCTGTAAGTGCACTTGTGAGAACCATTTCCGCCTTGGCGGCTATATTCATTGTGACTTCTTTCTCTAAGTTGTATTCACTAACCTTCTTCTCGACGATGATGTCATTGACATTTTTGGTAGGAATGCGAACACCGTCTTCGATAGCCATCCAAACTTTGACTCCTTGAGATCTAGCATAAATGCGAAACCTCGTTTTCCATGTTGCAAAGTTGGTGCCATCAAATAGAGGAGGTTGTGAGCTAGATAGACCTTCACCACATCCAACGGGATTAATATACGCCATTCTGGATCACTTTTTGTTGTGCCTGTAAATCTGCAAATCTCTTAACAAACACGTAAAAAAGCACTGCTCTGATACCAATTGTTAAGTCCCGTAAGAGGGCTATTTTAAGCTAGAAGGGGGGTTGAATAGCTTAATTACCAATTTAAAAATTGTTATGGTGTTTTAAAATAATTTATCCCTTTTTAAAACTTTACCGAGTGGTTATGCAGTTTATATGTGCGGAAAATAAAGTGCAAGAAAAGAAAATACCACATGGTAATTTTATCATGGTTCGCGATGGCGCAACCTCTAATAGATTCGCTCACCCCTACTCCAGTCCCCGAGCTCCTCTCTCGGACTCGGGATTTTCCTTTATAATAAACTCGCTCCTTTAATAGGCGGAGAATCCTTTACACCCTTACAAGTATTTGTCTTGGTGTGTAACACAAGGGTCACCACCTCAAAATAAATGTAATACCTACACAAGTTATCATAGACAATAACTTCCCGCTATTTCTTCAAAGTTGATGTAGAACCTTTATGTGGACTTGGCTTCCTTAGCTTTTGTCGGTCTTGGATCTTAGTGATCCGGTCTTGGGTCTTCCCACTTCCTCACGGTGCGAAGACTACTAACTCCCCGATAGTACGTCTAGGACTTGGGTCTTAGAACGAGAATCACCTCACGTCACTTCACCACACTACAAAACTAACAAGACAATACATGTAATAAACCAATTATAGAAAAGATGGTTTGAACTAGTATGTTACTGTAATAGCCCACAAATAGTATAATATCCAAATAAGAATATTAAAACTGATTAAGAATACTTGACTTAAGATAATAAATAGTAGTCCAAGTATTTTTATGATTACTCCTTTATAGATTAAATGAATTTATGGAGTAATATGAGAAGTCTTTTATATAAAGCACTTATAGCTTATGACTTCTTTAGTATTCTTCCTATTTCGATTAAGTATTTATAGATCGAAGAATACTTTAGTTACAATCTCGGAATTATAACTTATCCTTTACGTTTGTAGGCTTAAGGATTTTAGTATATGTTTTGACAATTATTTAGTCAAAGTATACTTTTAAATTCAAACACTTGTATAAGATTTATGAGTCTTAGCCAAGATCCAAATAAGACAAGTGCAAGTAATTGGCGTAAGATCATGCTTTTGAAGTTTAGACGAATAATTACGAGTAGTTTATATATATCGAATAAGAACCACACGGAACACTAAAGATGTTAGAAGGGGCTTATACGATATATCTCGTAATTGTTTATATACACGATATGTGTTAGCCAAGATCCAATTAAAGAGCGTGAAATTAATTGGCTAACTCGTGGATTTGATTCATCTTTAAATAACGGATGATTATGAAGTGTTTATAGATCGAGTTATAATTCCACGGAACACTAAAGATGTTAGAATGGATTAAACTATGCTTCGTTATATTTTATGTGCACGATATGTGTTAGCCAAGATTCAATTAAATAATGTGAAAGTAATTAGCTAACTCATGAACTTAATCCGTTTTGATATTTGGCAAATTATGAAGTGTTTATAGATCAAGTTACAATCCCCCGGAACACTAAAGATGTTAGAAGGGATTAAACTTATGCTTCCGAATTATTTTATGTGCACGAATATTTGTTAGCAAAGATCCAATTAAATAGCGTGAAAATAATTGTCTAACTCGTGAACTTGTGTCAAATAAAATCTCACCCTTGGAGATTAAGTACTTATCTTTTTATAGATCTTCTTGATGAAATTATTTTTACAAAGATCAAGTACTTATTCGAATTCCGAGTTTGAATCTTAGTTCTCTTTTCGCTTGAGAACTTTCTTTATATGAGATCTTGTATTAAAGCTTAAGATGAAGTAGAGAAGTTAAGTACAAAGATCAAATAAAAGGAACTTAAATAAGAAGCTAAAAGTTACCACTTTTAAAGAACAATCGGAAAAGTTCGACGGAAAATTCGCCGGAGGTTCGGCCGGATTTTGGCACTTTGGTCGAACTTGGGCAGACTTTCAGGAGGCCAGGAAGTGTTAGTGGATGAGCTCACTTGGTGGGATGAAGCTTGGTTGGGTGAAACTAAGCTTGGGTTTCAAAAACCTTGTATATATGTAAGTATAGAGAAGAGAGAGAAGGTTTTTGAGAAGAAATGTGTGTATAGAATTTGGAAGAGATGAAGAGAAGTACTTCTTGAAAAAATCCCAGAAACTTTATGGATCTTTTGCTTGGAGAAAATAGGTTAGGGTGGGGGTTTATTTATAGGAGAAGTTGGATGGATTGAATGGTGGAGATTTGAGGAAAATGGATGGTGGATGGTGTATGTCACTTGGATTGATGACATGGAAAGCAAAGTGTATTTATTTGCAACTTTCCATATGAGACAAACAACTTTATGGTTTCAAAAACTCAGCTGATATATTTGAATAAATATATATTTTCCTTTTTCTTTCAATCATTGTTTAATCACTTAATTAAGGTTTAAACATTATTAATTATGCCCACATTAAAAACTCCTAAATAAATACCATAAAAAATATGATAATTACTTAAATAATATAAAAAGATGTCATGCAAGTTTTGGTCAATGGTAACCAAGTCAAACGTGGTCAACTGTGGGACCAACTGCCTCAATTTTTGTGCCCGGACAAAAATTCCCTAAATTACGAAATTTTTACCATATTTAGAAAATACCATTTAAATGATTCATACCAAATTTCAAGTCATTCTACCATGTGGAAGTATTTTATCTTAAATAAAACTGTTTTGTCAACCTTTTCTTCCGAGTAAAAAATCATTGGTCTTGAAATGAAGGAGATGGATCTTTTGACCAAAGTTTTGACTTGGATAAATACTAAAAATATATTTACTAATATATAAAATATATTTTGGATGATAGGAAATGTGTTTGAATATTTTTGAATTATTTTTCTCCGAGAAATGCTGATTTTACGAGACGGGAGAAAATTACTATAAGTATACATTAATGAGTTGCAGAAATGGATATTAATATTTCAACCATGAATATTAATACTATTTGAATAAAAACTCTTTTGATATATGTAGAGATTTTTTTTAGAGCGAAGAGTAAGATATTTTTGATATAGCACGAGACCTTTAAATAATATTTCTGATATTTTTCTTATTCATATCTTGATGTTTCTTCTTTGATAATATTACCTTAGAGATATATTCCATAAATATATAATTTTGATATTTTGCAAAATGGAATATCTCTTTGACAAAAATGATTTTGCTTCTTTTGACTTTTTGACTTTGATTTGGATCAATTAAATTCATGTCCTAATGGAGAGGATCTACGTGTTCTTAAATTTATGTTTAATCATACAAATACCAAAATAAATAATATATCGAAGATATCCTTTCACCATATGTATCAGAATTTGAGTCTTCTTTAGGAATATAGTGATCAGCTTTTATTCCTTGAGCAGTTCAATATGAGTAGTATCAGAGGTTGTGACTGGTTGAGCTTCAGCTTCTTTAACTTGAGCAATGTCAAAGGTTAATTTTGTAATTTCATCATCTTTTACTGGAATATCTAAAACATGAGCTTTTTCAGGGGTTGAGACTTCAGAATCATGTCTGGGTTTTCCAGTTCAAGCTTTGAAGTTTCACAAACTTTCCCTTTTCCCTTATACCTCGTCATGTCAGCATTTAGAATAGCTTGGGACCTTAGAATAGGTCTTTCAGCATCTACAGTTTGACTGACTTCTTTGATCATAATTCCTCCTCCTCTTGGTCTTTCTCTCCCTGGAACATCATCATATGTTGAATCAACATCAGTGTTTGTAACATTAGCTTTTAACAATTTGATTTTTTTTCTAGCTGTTTGATCTGTTCAATATCAACATCTAGACACTCTCTCTTAAACACTCTTCTTTCCACTATCAAATGCTAGAAGTTTTGGTTCTTGTTCACACAAAAACACACAAACGTACGCGGTCACAAGTAGTATAAGATTAAGTTAAGTTCGTTCCCACAGATATTGGTTTAATTCAGAATGTGAACTTATGCAACAATGTATGATTATTATTCACTGCTAAGACAAGTATCAAATTGAGTTTGTTATCTAAAATTAATTATGATAGATTGAATTAACTAAGAGATTAAAATCAAGTTATATTATATAAAACATGGGATTCTAACTTCATTAAATACTTCATTTAGAGTTTATTCTTTTAATCATAGTATGCGACGGTTATGATAACTAATCAGACAACATGAAATTAGTACACGCTATCTTTCAATATACGTGTACCCTACTACTCAGCATCCACAATTCAGATAGAAGCTAGGCATACACCAATTATGTTTAGACCCTATATGTCTATAAGATTTGAAAACATAATGGTTTAAGAGCAAGTTATCTATTGAGATCATATAGGGCAGCGTAAGATGGTTAAAATTACACTACGAATTATGCATGTTAAAACATCCATAAACCTATGCCAGCATGGCAAGTTCTAAACCCCTATATCCACTTTCGCATTCAATAGAGATTAACAAACAGCTTAGATGTTAGCTAAACATCCAAGAAGATTAAGCACAACCATACTAGGATATCAATAATTCATCACACACTGAAAACTTTAAGGCAATCAACTATTAAACTCCATAAATAAATCCGTTAGAATTCCACGATAACGATTAGTTCATAATCGAACGTCTCGTCATCATGGGTTCCAATGAAAACATGATAGTAAAAAGGTTTTGAATACTACAAGAGAATAATAAAGTTAACAAGGTTTAGAAAACAAATCTGAAACAAGCATCCAAGGTATCGCCTAATTAAAAGAATACAAAAGAACGATATAGAACTAAATCTTCTTCTTCTTAGCCATCTTGTGTGCCTTTTGGTTTCCAGAGTTCTTTCCTTGTTCCCTGTTGTTTAATTCATCTCCTCTTCTTTATTTATATGCTCCATATTGACTTGGCTGCTCAAAATATTGAAAACATAATAGAAACAGGATTCTGCCAGCTTGACCTAGCGCGAGCGCGCCTGTATGGAGCGCGGGTGCGCTCTTCTACTGGAAAATGGGCGCGGGCGTGCCTGAGTCAAGCACGAGCGCGCTGAGTCAAGCACGGGTGCGCTTGGCTTCTGGAAAAATTCCTGCAAAAATTATCATTTCTCGTTCTGATCTTCTCGTAAGAGATCACACTTCAAGTCCTGATCTCTTATCAACATAAAAGCATATAGAAGTCCATTCCTGCCTCCAACTAAAGCCCTGCACATACTTAACACAAAATGTATTAAAAATACCACATAATTGAGGTCAAATCATCAACTTAAGTTAATATGAAGAGTTCTAAATGGATATAAAATCCATTTATCACACCCCCAAACTTAAATCAATGATTGTCCTCAAGCATAAATAGACTCGACAACTACTACTACTAATGCATGAATGCAACTAAATGAATGAATGCAAATAAATGATTCTACAAAGATCCCCTCGGAATAACCATAATCAAATCAATAAGTCAATATCTCTAAGAATGCAATAAATCTAAACAGAGCTCGACTAAATCCAATGCCCTATTATACAAGCATATCTACTGATGCTTTGGTTACCAAACAAGTTTCAGGACCATCAGTATTTACATTAAGTCTGGCTTCATAAATATTTCCATGTCTGTAGGCTATAAAAATAACCTTTTTTGTGATCTTATGAATGACTTCACAGTGAGTATCATTGAACACAACATAAAACCTTTGTCAGTAATTTGACTGATGTTTAACAAATTATGCGTCATTCAATCTATCAGAGCTGCGTTAGAGATGATGACATTTCCAATGATTATATTTCCATATCTCGGTGTATTTCCTACATTTCCATCACCACAGGAAACCATTGGGCCAACCTTCTCCTCATATTCTGACAACATTGATTAGTTCTAGTCATATGTGTAAAACAACCATTGTCCAAAATAATCACATTCTTCTTATTTCCCTGTAATCAGAAATATAGAAATCAATTAAAAGTTTTAAGAACCCACACTTGTTGGGTCCTTTTGGACATCTTATGTACTCTTGCAGTAGAAAACTTCTTGTCAGGAATTGATCCATCAGGAATTGCTCCATCATGATTTTTCTTGATAGTTTTAACTTTATAAGATGTATGTACATTCAGTTTAGCAGTTCTATTTTTTTTATTATTATATTTAGATGAAATTGTTGTGATACAGACTATGATAATCTTTACAAGTGTAAATATAATTCCAACTGTTACCACAATGAGAACAAGGGTTCTGTGGTTTATAAAGTACTGATCTACCACTAATATCAGACTCAGGAAACTTAGTGACTTTTTTTTGGCTTCCTACAATCAATAGCAATATGATTAGTATTACCATAGTTAAAACAAGCTTTCCTAGGAGCATCAGGAATGTACTTATAGTTTCTTGCCTTATTTATTCCTTGTTTACCATTTCTACCTATCTTAGACCTAGATTTGTGAGTTCTAGCAGTTACCTCGCAAATTTTCTTGTCTAACTGACTTTTAGAAAGAAGTCCAAAATTTTTGCTTTTCTTTTCTTGTATTTTTTGCTCTTCTTTCTTTTTATCAGAGACTCTAGGTTCAACTTTCTTCTTATCAGGATTCTTAGAGGTAGAATCAACTTCATAAATAGACTTCACTCCATTTCCATCAGTTCTTACTTCTTACACACTTAACATGAGTAGTGTTATTAATAGCCTTATTGATATTCCTATCAGAAAATTTATTATAACCTAGACATTCTTTTCAATTCTTATCACTGATGAAACTATGAACTTTTATTCCTGAAGTCATATATGTTTTAAACACTTCTGTTTCTTTCTCAAGAACTTTCTCTGGCATATTTGATGTTTATCTGAGTTTCATTATGTTGGGCATTTTTACATGCTTCTTATTCTCATGCATGCATACTAACTTAGCTTCTAGGCAATTGATTTATTTCTCTAAGATTTTTATTATCAGCAATCAAACTGTCATATTCAATAGTCTTAATTTTAAAAGTGACATGCAGAAAGTATAAGAAAGTTTTTAGTTCAGATAGATTATTAGTATCAAAAGGGAATATAACTAAAGGTACCTTATCAGTTCCTGAAGCATCCTCTCCATGAGTTTCCATGAGTGCATAGTATTCATAATCATTGTCAGATCCTGATGAGTCCATCCAGTCCTTGTTAGACTTTATTGTGACCAAGGCTTTTCCAGTTGACTTGGGGCATTTAGTAGCTAGATGTCCCCTTTCATTACAGTTGTAACAAGTCACATTGGTCTTGTAAAACTTCCTTCCCGTGGTGTATTGTCCATTATTCTTTCTGAACTTGCCTTTGTCATCTCCAGAGAATTTTCTGTTGAAACCACCTTTCCTTTGTGGTTTATCAAACCTCATCATTCTAAAGCCTTTAACCAGCATTGCATCCATTTCAAAAATATGAGGATCATCCAGTTCAATTTCAGAATCATCGTCAGTATCTGTGTCAGGATCTGATGATTCATCAGTATCTGACTCTTCCATAATATTCCTTCTTCTTGACCTCTCGCTCATATTTTCTTTTCCTTTATGAGTCTCAGTATTAAGAGCCACAACTTTAATCTTCTAACCCTTTTATTCTTCCTTTGCTGGATCTCCAAGTCATGAGTTTTTAGCATCCTATACACTTCAACCAGAGTCAGTAAATCAAGATCATATTGATGCCTGATTATTGAGGCTTGAGTATCACAATCTTCTGGAAGAGCTCTCAGAAACTTGGTGTTTGAGTTTTCTGTATCATACTCTTTTCCAACCAATGATAGATCATTCAGTAGTGTCAAAAATATATCATAGATGTCAGTAATTGACTCATCAGCCTTGGCATCAAATTGCTCATATTCTTGCACAAGAACAACTCTTTTATTCTTCTTTATTGCCATTGTACTTTGGAACTGTGTCTCCAAGACATCTCATATCTCTTTTGCAGTCTTGCAGGCAATCACCCTGTTGGACATCACATTATCCAAACTGTTGTGCAGAATATTCCTGACTTTTGCATCTTTAAGCATTGAAACTTTTTCATTAGGGGTGTGCATTCGGTTATAACCTAACCGAACTGAATATTTTTCGGTTAACAGAAACTGAAATAGTGAAAAAAAGTTTACCGAAAACCGAACGTAAATCTATTCGGTTATAAATCAAACTGAAATAAAATTTTCGGTTATTACCGAAAACCGAAATTTAAAATTGAATTTTAAGAAAATGGTCAAAATTGCAAAAAAAACATTCAGAAAAATTAAGTTGCCATGAATTACTACATATTTCACAAATACCAAATTAAAACATTGGGTAATTTAAATTATTAGATAAGCTTAAATTTCAAAATAACAGTAAAAAAAAGTCCAGTGAATCCCCTGTCCAAGGATAAATTTCCACCTGCAGGACTCCTGCTCATGGCTGCTGTGCTTCTCGCTACTATGAATAAATCAATTGTGGATTCAATAATGAATTGATTGTTGAGAGGTGAAGTTAAAGTCGTGAGAGTCGATTGCTTTAGGAGAGAGTTAGCCTTTGTGTGTATTTTACCCAATGTCAGCTACTAACTATACTAAGTATAACACATTAATGATAATATTATTTATTTAATATTAATATTTTTAAAAAATCGGTTATTTTTTTGGTTTTTCGGTTAACCGCAGTTAATAACCGAAAAACCGAAATTCAGAAATTTTACTACCGAAAACCGAACCGAAATTTACATTTTTGTTAACCGGACCGAAAAAATATCAGTTATTCGGTTCGGTTTTTGGTTAACTGAACCAAATGCACACCCTTACTTTTCAGCATCTGACCATTCTGATTTTTATTTCCTGATATAGTGTTCAGGAACATCTGTTGTCGTGGGCACAGATTTCATAGGATAGGGAGGTCCAGCTTTGATGATGTCAACATATGCATCATCAATAGCTTCTAGGAACATCAACATCTTTACTCTCCATGTAGATTAATCAACTTTCTCTAGGATGGGAATTTTCATGCTTTCATACTTACTTTCAGACATCTTGACCTTTTCAAATTAACAGTTAATTTAACCGCTCTGATACCACTTGTTGCTCAGTAGTAATTGTTTAAGGGGGGGTTGATACAATTACTTAACAAATCGATGTATTATGGAAGTAAAGTAAATACAGATGATCAAACAACAGTTTATATTAATCTTTAATAAAATGTTACAAAACTCTCTGAAAAATAATATTCTTAAGAGCTTCTAGGTTATACGAATACTCGAGTTCCACACTTTTGTGATAACCTATTCTATGTTTATATACTACACAGCTACAATCAATCTCTATCAATTACAAGATATGTTGTAGTATAATTCTTCTACTTTCTACACATATCTAAATCAACTACGATCCTATAAATCAGCACCTTCTGATTATCTCGCAGCTCTGACTTGTCATTCAAGTCATTATCAACGGATAAGCTAATCAACAGATATATGCTATAGCTTCAACATATATTCATATGTAGATATCAACAGATGACTAAACAGATTGTCAACGGATGATAATGAAGCTCCCAACTGATAAACATATCCTGACGGTTGATCATATCATGATTGTTAGACAGATCCTCATTCTCGACTTAGCCAATTCTCAACAAATATCATACATGAATAATTGACCAGAGCTTGACTATTATCAGTATTTAATTAACTATTGTCAGCGTTTATCAGTCTATGCACATGTTTGACTGATATCAGCATTTATTCATATTATCAGAGTTTATTCATGCAACTACTATAGAGAGAAAACTATCATAATTTAACATTTTATTTGAATTAAATAAGATAAATAACATGAATATATGGCATTATTTTTTAACACAATTATCAGAATTTAAGAAATACTGATACATAGAGAAATATACCAAACTCTGAACACACAACTGTTACAAAACATAAATTATTCATCAGTATTTGAGAAATTTCCTGAGATCATTCCCAATTCATTCACCAATCTTGTAAAAGTAGCTTGACAAAGTGGTTCGGTGAAGATATCTGCTAATTGTTGATCTGTAGGCACAAAATGCAATTCCACTGTACCTTCCATTACATGTTTCCTTATGAAATGATACCTTATACGGATGTGCTTTGTCATTGAGTGTTGTACTGGATTTCCTATCATTGCAATAGCACTTTGATTATCACAATATATAGGAATTTTATAATATTCTAACCCATAACTGAGTAATTGATTCTTCATCCAAAGAATTTGTGCACAACAACTTTCTGTAGCAATATACTCAAATCCTGTAATTGAAGTGGAAATTGACTTTTGTTTCTTGCTAAACCAAGAAACTGATCTACCATTAAGAAATTGGCAGCTTCTTGAAGTGCTTTTCCTATCTATTTTTCATCCTACAAAATCAGCATCTGAATATCCAATTAGGTTAAATCTGAATCTCTAGGATACCATAATCCAAGATTCATGATGCCTTTGAGATATTTAAAAATTCTCTTCATAACTAACAAATGTGGTTCTCTAGGATCGGCTTGGAACCTTTCACACATACATGTAGCATACATAATATCAGGTCTACTGGCAGTCAAATATAAAAGTGAGCCAATCATTCCTCTGTAGTTAGTTATATCCACTTAAAAACCAGTATTTAAATCTAACTTGATTGCGGTGGCAATGGGAGTTGTGGCAGTTGAACTGTCTTGCATTCCAAATATTTTATTTAAATTCATGGTATATTTAGCTTGATTTATAAAGATTACTTCTTCAGTCTGCTTTACTTGTAAACCCAGAAATTAACTCAATTCTTCCATCATAATCATCTTATATTTAGACTGCATTTATAACGACTCGTACATTTTGTAATATTTAAATATATAAATTATTGTGTAAATAATTTAATAAAGAATTTTATATTGATTATGGTCTATGTGTTTTATTTATTATTATTTATATGTGATTATTGGATTGCGTGGTGTGTTTGTATGATTACTTGTTGCACCCTATTATTTTGTTTCGCTTTTAAAAGTGATTTTATGACAATTTTATTTTCAAAATATTTGGATTATCTTTAAAATTGTTTTTATGATTTTATAATCTCAATAATTATTTTTGGGATTTTATAAAATTTACAAATCAATATTTTGTGAATTATTTATTTTTAAATAATTTTGACTGTGTTTATTTATAAAATCCATATTTAATTCCGGGATTCTTCAAAAATTATGAAACTCATATTTTATTATGTTTATAATATTCTAATAATTTTAAAATTATTTTGGTCATTTTCGGGATTAATTGTACTCGCGCATTATTTTGCTTATTCGTTAAAAACGGATATGATTTGTGTTTTAAAAATTATTTTGAAATTTCGAATGTTATATATTTATAAACTTCAGGATATGTATGATATTTTAAGAATGGTTTCATAATTTTCTAGTATTATTTCGCGCGCATCTCGGCCCGTTAGTTCCGAATATCGGGATAAACAGGGTCTCGGTAGCTTTAACAAATTGCTACACATATCGATTTTATTAATTAAGGGACACGTGTCGCTTTCTCTTGTGCAACACCTCTTAGCAGTTAATAATAATAATAAATCTTAATACCCCCATCCCCCTTCTCTCTTTCGGTTCACTCTTCTGCTCTCTCTCTTTCTCACTCGAATCTCTCGGTTCTCTCTTCTTTCTTTTGATTTTCTTTCTGCCTTGTTACTTTCTTTCCCTGGTAATTGTTTTGCCGCCAGTTTCTCCTGTTTTTTTGTTGTTTTTCCTCTTTTTTTTCTTGCCGCCTTTGCCACCGGTTTCCAGCGTGGTGGTGGTGGTGTGGTTGTGTTCGGTATATATACATATATATGTATATGTGTGTATGATTATGTACATATCTGTGTGTGCATGTGTGAGTAGTGTATGTATGTGTGTTGCGCGGTGGAGCGTGTGTGGCATCGCCGTGCGGTGTTGTGCGGCTGTGTTTTGGTAATGTTGGGCCTGTTCCTGTTGGGTCGTTTGTGTATTGGATTGGACTGTTGCAGAAAATTTTATTAATTTAAATTCCTTTTTCTTGCAGGATTTTATTGATTATATTCGTGATATTAAATTGTTGTATCGGAAGTGATTTTTATAATTAATCGATAGAATTTCACGTTGGAAACCCGAGGATTTATCGGGTGCCTGCGAAATTTTATCACCGTCCGCGATGACTTTTACGAGCGAACGGTGGGCCGTGATGATTGATATCTGAGTCCTAAATATTTTAAATAAATAAAATGGTAGGTCACACAACACTGTAGAAGGGGGTTGAATACAGTATTTAATACAATCAAATCGATTTAGAACACAAGTAACAGAAAACATATGTATTCGATATAATAAACTCTGTTACAATGGAACTGTTCTCTCTCAGTGATGAACAAATATCACAAGAGCAAGGTTACAATGTATGATCTTCTCGATAATGATAACACATATAGTGTAAACTTATGTCTATGTTTATATAGTACACAGTTACAAGATAACTTCTAATTGATATGAAATATAATTCCGTCTCCTAAAATATATCAATCAGATATCTTATATAATTCTTCTAGTCCTCTAACTCTTTCCTTGTATATCTTCTTCTGTATTAGTCTCGATCTTCTACTGTTAATCAGCTTCCTTCCTTAATTATAAGTCCTCCCGTACTTAAGTTCTGATATGACATTAAGTCCTGACTTCCAGTAAGTACTGATTCCAGTAAGAACTGATATTTCCTGTTTGTTAAGATCTGAAAACTAAACATGAAACATATTAGACATGACATCTCAAATATTTCCAACAATCTCCCCCAATTTGTAAATTATGCAAGAATATACAAGTTAATAGATTTGATGATGTCAAAAACATTTAAGTTCAAATGCAATAAGAGTTTAATAAGACTATCAGTTACAACTTACAGAACATCCAGCTTTACCAACATTACTGGATCAATCTGAATCAATAATGATTTTTAACAAAATCTTTCACCAGCTTATCTTCAGCTTTCCTCAGAACTTCAACTAACTGTGCTTTGACCTGCATCAGTTCTTCTTCTTTACTATCATCAATCTGATAAATGGTTGTTCTGAGAGCTTGAATGGATGTTCTTTCAAGTCCATCACCAAGTCTGATAACTTTAGGATGTGAAGAGTTTTCATTATAACATAAGCATTTTCCTTTCAGAATAACTTCCACCTTAGCAGAATTCTTCAGTATAGGAATTTCTCTTCCATCATCTTCAGTAATCATTGGACTGTAATGAGAAGTCTTTGTACCAGAGATTCTGAGTAGATCTCTTATAGCCTTCAAAATATATTCTGACCATCTTCTTGTAACATCAGATTTTACTTCCAGAAGATAGTGAATATGTTGAAGCTCTCTGAAAGACTTCTTTAGTACATCAGTATCAGCTAGTCTATAAGTCCTTCCATCATTGAGAAATAAGATCAATTTCTCTTTTAGATTCTCCTTATCATGAGCATCTATCATAACTTGAGCAGACCACACTTTGTCAAGGTGCTTTTGTTTGATTTGTTCATATGGTTTGTCTGTCAACATGAAAGGATCTCTTAGAGTAACTTCTACTCCTGTTTGAATCTTCGCTTCGTCAGAACCTAATCCAGCTCTATCTCTAGGTTGCTTGGCTTTCAACCCAAATGTAGCGAGTTGATTAATCATGAGATTGGATTTTGGTTCAACTGGAGTAGCTTTCTTACATAACAGCTTCTTCTTATCAGCAATTGTCATTTTATTCAAATCAACATAAACATTGTTAGTAGTTGATGTCTTGATAGCTTGATCAGAATTTGTTGTTTCTTCTATAACTTGTTGTCCTTCATTCTGAACAACTTGAGCAGTGTCAGAGGTTGTTTTAGATTCTTCAATTATTTTTCTTCTTTTCAGAATTTGAACAGTTTCATCTTCAACAAGATTATCATCAGTTACTTGAACCATTTTGCACACTGGTTTAATCAGAACTTGAGGAATTTTCATCTCCAGTGACTTGGTTGGTTCATCAACTTTTCCTTTCCCTTTGTCTTTGGGATCACTCTCAGTCTGTGATCTAGTCTTGAACTTTGAAATTTCAGAATTTGACTTTTCCTTGATCACAATGCCTTTTTCCTTAGGCATTGGAGGTTTCTTTGTATCAGAAGCTTAAGACTTAAGATTCGTCTTCTCAGTTGCAAATCTAGCTTCTTCCTGCTTGAGAGCTTCTAAATCCATTCTTGGATTGTGTTTCAGAAATAATCTTCTTGCTATCTCCTTATCAAGTGTCTGGATTTTAGGATCTTTGTAATAAACAGTAGTCTGCTTCCCTTTTAGCTTCAGAGTTTGCATAAACTTCTGAGAGTCTTTTGATCCTGACTGAATCAGAATATTAGAACTTGACATCAGACTTTGTTTATCAACACTTGACTTCAGACTTTGAGCATTCACATCATCAGAACTTGACTTGTTCTGTATAGAAGATTTTCCTTGAACTTTTCTTTGACCTTTGCTCTTTTCAGAGTTTCCCTGGTCATCACCTTTATCATCCTTCTTCTTCAGTACTTGAGTAGGTGAGCATTTGGACTTAACTACCTTCTCCCCCTTTTTGGCATCATCAGGAAGTAAGAGATAGAGAGAAGAAGTTCAACTGAAGATTGGATTTCATCCAATTGAGCTTTCTGAGAAGCTTGATTAACCAGAACCTCAGCAATTTGGGCATGTTGCTCCTCTTGAACCTTCTCAATGGCTTCAATTTTCTCAAGAGTAGGTATGACATACCTATTTTTGTCAAGCTTGAGCTATAGATCTAGCTTATCATCTTGTTCCTTGAGTGTATCAACCTTAGCATGAGTAATAGAATGTAGACCATGAAGACTTCTTGTACTCATAGCTGTAACCTTGAGTTGAGTCTTGAAATCAGAATTTGATAATAACTCATCAGCTTTTGATACATGCTCTGTCAGAATCTGGGTGCATGGAATAAAATCTGATTCATTCCACTTCTTGGTCCACTCAACTCCCCCGTGAGTTTCTTCCCAAGGTACATGAGCATCCTGTCTAACAAATTTCTTCACCAACGCTTCCTTTCCCAGAATAGGAACTAGAGTTTCAACAAAAATACTGTCTCCAGAACTTGAGGAAGTTTCATCATTTTCTGACAGTACTAGAGTGTGTGATACAACTGGAGATTCAAGAATAACATCATCTAAATTCTGATCATCAGAATTTATCTCAAGATATTGGATGCATCCTTGTCCCCCGGATAAGGAGCCCCTACCAGATTGCAGGACAAGTGATCCCAAGCTTTTAGGTGCAAAGTGCAGGATACTCCGATTTCTTTGCTATTTGATATTCCAATATGTCCTTTGAGGAAAGATCCATTCATTATTCACCTAGACAATTTAGCATCTTCATGAGAAATATTGGAACTCTAGTAGTTATCTGAAGTATTAGATTTCTGATAGTGGAAGTATGGCTTCCGGATCTTGTTCAGTCTAAGCATGTCTTCATGTTAGGGGTATATATCTTTCATTCAAGAATTGGAGTAGAAGTTACAAGTTTCCTAATTCCTTTTTTGTCGTCAAACAATAGCTTTCCAGAAACTTTTGAGATGAAATGCAAATTTATAACTTCATGAATCTTGATTGGATAAAAATTGTTTAGGAGAATGTTCATCTATGTTGGATAAATGCATGATTGAGACATTGTCCTCAGCCTACTTCTCTGAATTAGAAGATTTTAATTCTTGAGTGCTTTTCTCAATGGAGAATTGGAAGAAGAGGTGTATGTTGAACAACCTCCAGGCTTTGTAGATTCAAAATTTCCAAATCATGTCTACAGGCTTAACAAATCATGTCTACAGGTTAACAATTACAAGTAAAAATAATGATGCCTCGACTCCCTAGACCGATGTGTAATAATAACAGTCAGTAAAAAGTTAAAGCAGGAGTTAATGGGCACGAGAAATAATTAACAATTATTGTGCACATGCAGTTTTTCAAGACTAACACGTTTACCACTAACCCATAATGATTATGATTGTTTTTATTTTACCCAAATATATTCTGATTTTAATATGACTGTTTCAGATTTTACCACAAATAAGTCAAGTAAAGATAAATTCCACGTAAGCATCAAGGATTCCATCAGGATTTAATATCAGAACTTAACTTATATCAGTTTTTACCAGTCATCAGAATTTGGCTTCTGTACTCAATAAGTGAATGTTTATTTTTGTAATTCTCCGTACAAAGACTGACTTGTTTTCTTCAGAGTTTAATCATCAGAACTTGTCCTCAGAAATTATGCAAATGACACTCAACTGTTTGTCAAAAACAACTTAATCACCACAGTAATTTTCATCATTCATATGGAGTGAAAGTGTGTGCATTCAGCAAAATATCAGATAAAGGTTAAAGTCTGATAAACTTCAGTACATCTTAGAAATAAGGCATAACTCGGAAAAGTGCTTAAAATCTGTCATCAATCATGAAGTCTACTATAGAACAAATTTATGCATGAGTCCACCTCAACTGTTTGTGCTCATTTTATGCATCTTTTGAAATTCCTTTTTACAGTGGCTTCTCAGTGTAAGTGAGTCACGACTGCTTATCATAATTTATGTTGTTGTCAGAGTATTTCTCCAGTAATCAGAGAATGTGAAAAGTCACCAAGAAAATTTATTTGCTTTTCTAATGCATATTACTTAATACCAGCAATGCACTTGGGTCTTCCCTTCCACATATTTACTCTAGATCTCAAAGGAGTACCTGACTTTTATTCTTTTCTTTTCTTTTGATAAGTGAGGCTTATCAGCATGTAGTTAATCCTTAAGATTTACTGACATCGGAATTTGACAGATAAGAAACAAGATTCTAGTTTGTGACTTAGTAATAAGATACACAAAGTAAACTTGACTAAGCTCAATATCAGAATTTGCTTGTGGTAATGAGTTTCCACATGAACAACTAATTCAAACATGGGATTTCTAGTATATTAAAGACTACTAGGTCAGCATCTAGCACAGTTATCCTCATTCGATTGAATAGTCACAGAACATTCAAAATACTTATCAGAGTATATAGATCCACATCAGATAACAATCAACATTTAATGAATTTTCAAATTAAGCACAAATTACATAGAGATAATGCAATCTGTATATACTGATCATAAACTCTGATGCATGAGAACAAAAACTAAGCAGATTTAGAGAAAAAACCTGAAACCATTCCAAGTTCATTTACCAATCTTATAAAAGTAGCTTCACATAGTGGTTTTGTGAAGATATCTGCTAGCTGTTGATATGTTAGAACAAAATGCAATTCCACTGTACCTTCATCCACATGTTCCCTGATGAAATGGTACCTAATGCTGATGTGCTTTGTCATTGAGTGTTGAACTGGATTACCTGTCATAGCAATAGCACTTTGATTATCACAGTAAATAGGGATTTTAGAAAATTTTAACCCATAATCCAGTAACTGATTCTTCATCCAAAGAATCTGTGCACAACAGCTTCCTGCAGCAATATATTCTGCTTCTGCAGTTGATGTGGAAATTGACTTCTGTTTCTTGCTAAACCAAGAAACCAATCTGCCTCCAAAAAATTGGCAGCTTCAACTAGTGATTTTCCTGTCTATTTTGCATCCTGCAAAATCTGCATCTGAGTAACCAATTAGCTTAAAATCTGATTCCCTAGGATACCACAATCCTAAATCAGCTGTACCCTTGAGGTACTTGAAAATTCTTTTCACAGCTATTAAGTGAGGTTCTCTTGGATCAGCTTGAAATCTTGCACAAAGACAGGTAGCATACATGATATCAGGTCTACTTGCAGTTAAATAGAGTAAAGAGCTAATCATACCTCTGTAGTTAGTAATATCTACTGATTTACCAGTATTTTTTATCTAAATTGGTTGCAGTGGCCATGGGAGTGGATGCAGTTGAACAATCTTGCATTCCAAATTTCTTCAGTAAATTTCTGGTGTACTTGGATTGACAGATAAAAGTGCCTTCTTTATTTTGCTTGACTTGAAGGCCCAGAAAATAGCTGAGTTCTCCCATCATACTCATTTGATATCTTGACTACATTAGCTTTGCAAACCTCTCACAGAGTTTGACATTTGTAGAACCAAATATGATATCATCAACATATATCTGTACCAAAAGTAAGTCCTTTCCATGGTTGAGGTAGAATAAAGTCTTGTCAATTGTGCCTCTGTGAAATCCACTTTCCAGAAGGAATTGAGCTAAAGTCTCATACCATGCTCTTGGAGCTTGCTTAAGGCCATAAAGTGCTTTGTCAAGCCTGTAGACATGATTGGGAAATTTAGGATCTACAAAGTCTGGAGGTTGTTCAACATATACCTCTTCTTCCAATTCTCCATTGAGAAAAGCACTTTTCACATCCATTTAAAAGACTTTGAACTTTTTGTGAGCAACATAAGCCAAAAAAATCCTTATGGCTTCTAACCTAGCAATTGGTGCAAATGTTTCATCATAATCAATACCCTCCTGTTGAGAGTAGCCTTTAGCAACCAACCTTGCTTTATTCCTTGTAATTATGCCATCACTGTCAGTTTTATTTCTGAACACCCATTTTGTGTCCACAACAGATCTGTTCTTGGCACTAGGGTCCAGACTTTATTTCTTTCAAATTCATTTAACTCTTCCTGCATTGCTTGCATCCAATCAGCATCCTGAAGAGCTTCTTCCACTTTCTTTGGTTTAGTCTGAGATAGAAAGGAATGATAGAGACATTCATTTGAAGTTGCAGTTCTAGTTCTGACACCTGCTTCAGGATCCTCAATGATTAAATCAGGTGTGTGTGCTTTAGTCCACTTCCTTGCAGATGCAAGTTGATCTCTAGAACTGGATCCTCCCCCATGATCCATGTTGTCTCCATCAGCATTTACTGATGCTCCCCCTGTAGTTATGCTCTCTGAGACTTCAGAATTTGAGTTTGATTTTTCAGGAGTTGAAGAATCAGAGCTTCCAAAATTATCAGAACTTGGCTCATCAGAACTAGATGAATCAGAATTTGAAGAGCCAGTGATAGGTTCTGATGCTTCTCGAGAGTCTTGAGATGTGGTAGGATCTTCAGCTTGCTCCCCCTGGACAGGTGCATCTTCCTTTGGAGTTGTTACCACAGTTTCAATGACATCAGAACTTAAACTATTAGAACTTACAGGATCAGGATTTAAGTCATCAGAATTTACAGAATCAGAATTTAAATCTTCATTCTCAAATCTCAGCTAATCATGATCATTGAAATCTTCAAGTCCAGTAATCTTCTTACCATCTAAAGAGACATTGATAGATTCCATGACAATCCTTGTTCTTAAATTCTAGACTTTGAAGGCTTTTGTGGAAAGTGGATATCCAACAAAAATTCTTTCATTAACTTTTAGATCAAATTTTGACAGCTGCTCAGGATGAGTCTTAAGAACAAAACACTTGCAACCAAATACATGAAAGTATTTCAAATTTGGCTTATTTATCTTCACCATCTCATATGGTGTTTTTTCATGCTTGTTTATGAGTGTAGCATTCTGTGTAAAACAAGCAGTCTGCACAGCTTCAGCCCAAAAATAGGTTGGTATTTTTGCTTCATCAAGCATAGTTCGTGCAACTTCAATGAGAGTCCTGTTCTTTCTTTCTACAACTCCATTTTGCTGTGGAGTTCTAGGTGCAGAAAATTCCTGTTTGATTCCATGCTCTTTGCAGAACTCTTCCATAATCTAATTCTTGAACTCAGTGCCATTATCACTCCTTATTATTTTAATAGGATCTTTGATCATTTTATCTAGATGTCTAACATGATTAGTTAGAGTAAATATAGTTTCATTAATCTTGTGCAAGAAGTACACCCAAGTGTACCTTGTGAACTCATCCACTATAACCATATCATATTTCTTCTTTGCAATAGACATGACATTGACTGGACCAAATAGATCAACATGCAGTAGGCGATAAGGCTCAAGAATTGATGACTCAGTTTTGCTCTTGAAAGAAGATTTTCTTTGTTTTGCCTTTGGACATGAATCACAAAGGCCATCAGGAGAAAAAACTGACTTTGGTAGTCCTCTCACAAGATCTTTCTTTACAAGCTCATTTATATTGTTGAAATTTAAATGAGAGAGTTTCTTGTGCCAATTCCAGCTTTCTTCAATTGATGCTCTACTCAACAGACAGATTGCAGAACCATCAGTACTTGCTGAAAGTCTGGCTTCATAAATCTTACCATGCCTGTAACCTTTCAGAACCACGTTGCCTGTAGAATTGCTTATAACTTCACAGTGTTCTTCAAAGAAATCCACATGATAACCTCTATCACAGATTTGACTTATACTCAATAAATTGTGTTTAAGTCCTGAGACAAGAGCTACCGTTTCAATGATGTCATTCCCAAGTTTGATCTTGCCATATCCCAGAGTTTTTCCCATGTTGCCATCTCCATAAGATACTCCTGGGCCAGCTTTCTCCACAAAGTCTGATACCAGGGATTTATTTCCAGTCATATGTCCTGAACATCTACTGTCCAGAACTAGGATGTTCTTCCTGTTGCCCTGTAATCACAAAGACCACTAATGGTTAATTTTAAGGACCCAGACTTGCTTGGATCCTTTGGCCTTATTAAGTTTGTTAGCATTTGCAGCGGATTTAACATCAGAGTTTATGCTAACATTTTTCTTATCAGATTTTATAGTATCAGACTTTGTATCATACTTTACACTATAAGGAATTAAATTAACTTTCTTCAAAGAAGGTTTTATCTAATAATAATCATAGTACAAACTATGATATTTCTTACAAGTATAAATGGAATGCCATATACTACCACAATGAAAACAAGGATTTTGTGGCTTAAACCTGACAGACTGACTCTTAACTCCTGACTTAGGAGGTAAAGAGTTTATATTCTTATTCTTCCTGCAAAAAGAAGCAAGATGGTTAGTGTTTCCACAGTTATAACATTTCTTTCTAGGAGCATTAGGAACAGGCATATAATTATTACTTTTATTCACACCTTCCTTTCCATTCCTATTTTTCCTAGCTGCTTTTACCTTGTTCACACTACTAATCTCTTTCAGCTTATGTTTAAGCTGCTTCTTTGTCATTAAGCCTATGTTAACTTCAGCTTGTTTATCCTGTTTTAATTTGTCAGAAGTTGACTCTGTCTCAACTTCTGTCTCAATATCTTTCATCTTTTCAGAATCAGACTTTACAGTTTTAGCTACAAACTTAACAGGATTTACCTTTGGCTTAACAGTTTGTTTAACAACAATTGGCTCAATTTATTCAGTTCCTTTTTCACTTTTGTCATTTCCATAACCTAAGCCCTCTTTCAAGTTTCCACTACTTAGCAAATTCTGAGTTGTTCTGCCAGAGTTAGTCCAAGTCCTGATAATCTCTCTTTCCTTTTCTAACTCAGTTTTTAGAGATTTATTGATTTTTAGCACTTCATCTCTAACATAAAAGGCATCATCTCTTTCTTTTTGAGTTTGATGGAACATGACTAACTCTTTTTCTAAATAATCATTCCTCTTTTTAAAAGCAAGATTTTCAGAAGTTAATCTTTCACATGTTAAAGTTTGATCTCTATAGCTAATAAACATGGTTTTAAGATATAATCTCAACTCAGTAATATCATCAGTATGAATAGCATAAGTTATTTGAGGTACCTTTAATTCAGCAGCATCAGAACTGCTATCATCATTTGCCATCAAGGCATAGTTCTCCTCATCTTCAGAATCTGAAGTGTCTGTCCAGCTTTTCTTCTTTATGACAAGAGCCTTGCCTTTGTCACTCTTTCCTTTCTTGTAGTCAGGAGATATGTGGCCTTTCTCACCACAGTTGTAGCATTTGACATTCGAGTAATCTCCTCTGTCAGACTTTACTACTTTGCCTTCAGATTTTCTGAATCTCTTCTTATGAGAACTTCCACTTTTCCTGGAAAACTTCTTTCCCCTTCTAAATTTCCTGTAGGCTATCTTTGTGATACCCTTCACCATAAGAGCACACAATTTCATTATCTCTTCATCAGCATCTACTTGAGGTAGACTTTCAGTTTCTGAATCATCATCATCAGTACTTGATGATTCTAAATCAGACTTTATGATGAGAGCCTTTCCTTTGCCTTTCTTTGAGACAGCCACTTTGGGGAATTCCTCCTCAGCCTTAAGAGTAACTGTCCTTGACTTTCTCCCATGTCTCTTGCTTCTTTGATCCATCTCAAGTTCATGAGTCTTGAGCATACCATAAATTTCATCAAGAGTAGTTCCATCAAGAGCATAGTTGTCTCTTATAGTAGTTGACTTCAAATCCCAACTTTCAGGAAGAGCTAAAAGGAATTGAAAATTTGAATCTTCAAGATCATATTCCTTATCCACCAGTGACAGATCATTCAAGAGTTTGACAAATCTGTCATATAAACCAGTTAATGACTCATCAGGTTTTGAGTCAATGTGCTCATACTCTTAAATGAGTATAGTCCTCCTGTTCTTCTTGATTGCATCAGTTCCCTGGCATCTTGTCTCCAAGGAATCCCATATCTCCATTGCAGTCTTGCAGTGAATTACCCTGTTTGACATGACATTATCAATGGCACTATGCAGCAAATGCTTTGCCTTTGCATCCTTGGCAATAGATGAGATATCTTCAGCTATATACTCACTTTTCTCCTTTGGTACGGTCTTTGTTGGATGATCTGCAACTACAACAGAGAGCTTGGTTGGCTTATGTGGTCCTTCATTAATTCTATCAAGGTATTCTGGATCTGTAGCTTCCAGAAACATAGCCATCTTCACTTTCCATATGGGATACTCAGAAGGTCTCAGCATGGGAGCCCTAATAGTCTCATATCGACTGTGGGTTTGAGTCTTTGGATTTTCTTCAGTTTTGGCGGGCTTGGTTGGATTTTCTGCTTCTTCAGACATGATTGTTTTGGATCTTTACTGTATGTGTGTTAACAGATAGGCTCTGATACCACTTGTTAGGTCACACAACACTGTAGAAGGGGGTTGAATACAGTGTTTAATAAAATCAAATCGATTTAGAACACAAGTAACAGAAAAAAGATGTATTCGATATAATAAACTCTGTTACAATGGAATTGTTCTCTCTCAGTGATGAACAAATATCACGAGAGTTGATAGGTTACAATGTATGATCTTCTCGATATTGATAACATATATAGTGTAAACCTATGTCTGTGTTTATATAGTACACAGTTACAAGATAACTTCTAATTGATATGAAATATAATTCTGTCTCCTAAAATATATCAATCAGATATCTTATATAATTCTTCTAGTCCTCTAACTCTTTCCTTGCATATCTTCTTCTGTATTAGTCTCGATCTTCTACTGTTAATCAGCTTCCTTCTTTAACTGTAAGTCCTCCCATACTTAAGTTCTGATATGACCTTAAGTCCTGATATGACATTAAGTCCTGACTTCCAGTAAGTACTGATTTCAGTAAGAACTGATATTTCTTGTTTGTTAAGATCTGAAAACTAAAAATGAAACATATTAGACATGACATCTCAAATATATCCAACATAAAACAATTCGTATAAATTATTTTCGGGACTAAGTATACATTTATGTGGTGATTCGAATTGGTTTTGTTGGGATTTGACGTCGATTGATGTTTCGACGGGTAGGTCAATAAACAGAGGAGTCGTTGTCCAAATTTTTGTAAAAATTACTTTTAGTTACGAATCGAATGTATATATATCCCGATACATGCAAATCAAACCCTGATTGCTATGTGTACTATTGCTACGTGTATATTATTATTTTTGTGTGTACGAGTCGAGAATTGTATCGTTGGGGGAAATTAGTTTAGTGAGAATAAGTCAAGCATATCGGGTCGTTAACCTATGTTGTTTCGATTCTGTAGGTTCGAGTCGAAGGACCCAGTAGTTGAAGTCAATTAGAGTCAATCCAGTGTTAATATAAAGCTTCACAAGGCAAGTACCCCTAAATGAATCTTTTACAGTTCAGTATATATGAATAGTTGTTGATTTAAATTACGTACTGGAACAGAATATTTTAAGTTACGTATTCCCCATATTTAAATATATTTTACTAACCGATGTTTTGGGGAAAAAGTAACTTCTATAAATGCCTATCCTTAGATTGTGATTATAAATTGAAAAGAATTTTAGAATGTGTGCTGTAATTGTTTAAAAAGAGATAGGTGTAGTTGATTTTGAAAACTGGATAAAAATGGATCAGATATTGGATGGTCAGTGGCGTAAGAGGCCCGTTATTCGACAACGGCCCAGCAGGTGGTTGCGTAAGAGGCTAAGTCGGATGCGCGCACTGGTAGGCCGCTTAGTCCATAATAACAGAGACCTAGCTAGTCTCTGAGTTCTGGAACAAAAATTGTGGTGGGATAGACTGATTAGCTGTCCCTAGAATTCATCCACTTTTATATCTGATTTTAGTTTAGTGGTTCCCGTAACGGAATAAATGGTTTTGTGGTCCCCGTAATGGGACAGATGATTTATGGTTCTTGTAATGGGACAGTGGTTTTGGAAAGGAAATAGCATGCTCAAATTGAACCCTGGTATTTATGCACAACACACGATTGTTGATTTTATTTTATAGAGCATGCTAGTTTTGATATCCAGTTTATACATGTTTTACTTGTTTCCTAACAAGTTATGATTTCTGTTCCTATAACTGTTTTATCATAAAATGGTTTTACTTGTTATTCATATAGTAGTACTGCTGAGCAATTGATTGCTCACCCTTGTAGAATAATTTATATGTGTAATGCAGATGCCTAGGAGATTCTTCCATGGTAGTCTGGGCAGAGTTCCAGTTCCTTCCGTGTCAGGCTCCTCTGAGGTAGTTGTGTTGGACTAAAGATGGTCTATTGAGTTGCTGGAATAAGTTAGTTGTGTCAGGATGGTTTGTGTAAGTCGGTGTTGTAATAGTTGTAACCTACATCATACTTAAACCTGGAAAAGGTCTTGGTAAAGGGGTTGCAGTTATGTATAATTAGTGATTGGATTATATTATGTTTATTATTATTGTTGTTGGTGACGTCAACTCCTGACCCCGGGGTTGAGGCCGTCACAACATTAACTTGGAAAACCTCTCACATAGTTTATCATTAGTGGAGACAAAAATGATATCATCAACATAAATCTGAACTAACAACAAGTCCTTATTATGATACTTATAAAATAAAGTTTTATCAATGATACCTCTTTTGAAACCACTTTCCAAAAGGAATTGTGCAAGTGTTTCCTACCAGGCTCTTGGAGCTTACTTTAGTCCATAAAGTGCTTTATCCAACTTACAGACATGATTTGGATATTTTAGATCAATGAATCCTGGAGGCTGTTCAACGAAAAATTTATCATCAGTTTCATCATTTAGAAATGCACTCTTCACATCCATGTGAAACACCTTGAATTTCATGTGAGCAGTATAGGTCAGAAAAATTATGACGGCCTCAAGTCTTGCAACAAGAGCAAAAGTCTCATCATAGTCAATTCTTTCTTGATGTGAATTGTAATATCTGGGAAATTTATGTGAATATTATATGTTAAATAAATAAATATTATGTGTTTTATAAATTCAAAGTGATTATTGCCATGATATTGGATGTTATAGCTGTTATGTGTGTTTCCGTGCGAACAAGAAAATTTTTCGATTGATTAAAATTTGTTTAAACTGCAATTATATGAATCAGTATGTAATTTGGACCCGTATTTAATCATGTGTTTATCAATGTACTTGTTTTATCTTGTTTATGTGCAATGGAATGTATTTTAAGCGTATACGGGTTTTTTCTGTTAATTTAAGTATCATTTTGTTTTCCAAAAATCAGCGGACCGGGACCCCACTGGGACGTTAAACCCCACAAAATATGTGTTTTAATTTTTATAAAAAATTTCGTGTCTCAACTACCCAATATCTTTGCATTTTTGTATTATTCACAATTTTCGGGGAATTTTGACATTAATTTTATATTTAATCATTTTTAAAATTATTCCCCGTAATTATTATTTTGGGGCTTAATTATTGTAATTTAGGGATAAAAACACCCTTAATTTATTCTGGGGTATAATTTCTGTAAAAATATAAATACCAGCAGACATATTTGTTTTTTTCATTTTTATTATTTTTCAGAAAATTCAAGAACAGTTTTGGGGGTGAGATCCTTTCTCAGAACTTCAATTGATGATTTTGAACTAACCAGGAAACCAAATCAAACGCTCTGCATATCAATTTGATCCTCGTTTTAAGCCCTTTCTAACCATACCAATTTCAATATCTGAGGTATAGTAATTCGAAAAATCGATTTATAAGCTTTTGTTCTTGAAATCGTTTTTGATTTGTGATTATTTTTGGTTGATTTTGATGTTATTAGTAGCTTTAGAATGATATTTAGGATTGATTTATGTATTTGGTTGTATCGTTTTAGTCCGGGATTGATAAACCCGAGTTCTTGGTTGTTCTTGAATTTTTATTTCAATTTTCAGAACTTTTGACTGATTAGTGGTTAGTTTAGAGGGTTGTAATGAATTGGTATGAGCTTCATTATGATTTTGAGCTATAAAACATAAATTTTGGTATTGATTTAAGGCAAATCAAAGTTCGCCGAAAAACACGAACTTGAGTTCGTCGTCTTGATCGGAATCGTTGATTCTGTCATCGTGTGATGTTGTTGTCGTGATTTTTGGAGTCCTGGAGGTGTGAGGAATGATTTGGAGGCAAGATACGGTTTAAACCGTATCGTTCGGAGTGGTTTTGGGGGTTGCCGGAACTCGGACGGAGTTGGCGAGTCACCGGCCGGATTCTGGGAAACCAAGAACTCCGGCGGTGTTCTTCCCCAACCCGCCTGGGTTCTTGGCGACCCGGTGGGTTATTTTTTTTGACCCGACTTTCATTCTTCAGCCCTGAAACCAAATTCTGAAAAGTGTTTTGAAATTTCCTTTTTATTTTTAATTCAGAAATTGCTTTCTTATTTCCAAAAATCATTTATTTTATTTCTAAAACAATCATTTACTTATATTTTTAATTCTAAAAATTATTTACTTAATTATTTTAAATTTCTAAAATTATTTTCTTTTATTATTTTCATAAAAAATCTAATTTGATTTAATTATTTATAATTTATTTTAGTTAATTATTTATGAATTTAATTAATTGATTAAAATCATTTAATCAGTTAATTTTATTTTTAAATAGTTTAAAAAATGTAAATTATTTATAATTAATTCAAATAATTCCTAAAAAATATTTTTAAAATTTTTAAAATTATATTTTGGTATTTAAAAGTCAATTAATATTATTATTAATTGATTTAATTCCATTTATTTCTTATTTTATTCATAATAAATAAACCGTTCGTCCGTTTAATACGAAACGAACGCGTATAGACTCAGAAAAATACTACGCTTCCAATAAAAATACTTTTGAGACCTAATTTTTTTATATTACAATAACATTTTATTTGTTAGTCCTTTTGAGTCGGTATCTGATCGGTAAACCCTATTATTGACTTATTTTAATTCTGAACGTCCTGAAACCTATGTTTTGACAACATGACTTATGTGTTACATAAAAAATATGTGATTACGTGATATATAAATGACATGATTATGTGTTACGTGATATGCATGCTATATATTTACAGTGTTAAAATGCCATGATTAGTTATAAACAATCGGGTAGATGTCAAGACGTATACTTACATCGATTGAGTTTGGTTTTGTCAATTAAGATACTCCTTTTATTTATAGAATCAAGTAGCAAGGAGTGCAGTCAAGTACTAGACGGATTTGATAGCCAGCAGTTATAAGCCAGGGTTTTAGTGAAAAGTTATTGAGCATACCAAGCAAGTATTCTCCCTTATTCTAAATTCAGAATAGCTTATTGTTTTACATATTCAAAATATAAGAACTGTTTATAAATACTCTGATAGCGTATTGAATATCAATACTTCTATATTTATTGACATTCTCTTATTCTAGCAATCATTCTGCTAGAACCAATCTTTTGATTTGATAGATATTGAATAACTATACTATCCAGATATACTCTATACAGTGAAACATTGAATTGAGATTAGCGAATAAATAATTGTTCTGGTTATTTCTCCATCAGTTGTTGAGATAACTCTGGACCATGCAATATGGGGAGTTGAATAGATAAGGATGTCATTGATCCGACTCCTTTAATCAAAATTTATTTTGTGAATTGATTATTGGTTAGCATAAGAGGCCGAGGCACCGGTCCAGCATGAGCTATTATACGAAAGTGTAATATCTTACTAGGCGAGTATATGCCTTTTTATGGATATCCAATAGGTATGGTATGGCTGCGGGATATCGATAACTATATTTACTATATGGCTGCGGGATACCGGTGATGTTTCATGACTGATCATCAGGAACAACATGGTGTATATTGTGTTTGATTAAAATATCGCTTAAACTCTAAAGTTTATATCAACTTTGATTTTACTCAGATATTGTTATTGTTATTCATTTACAAACTTCATATCACTTGTTGAGCATCTCTTCGCTCATACTTGTTTATTATTCTAATCTTTCAGCTAAGCCAGAGCAGGCTTGAGTTCCAGGGATGACCCGAAGTCGAGTGCTTGTAGATAGTTTGGTGTGTTTTCCAGGTAGATTGTTTTGGGACGCTTGAATAGTTTAGAGGTTTGTAATAAAATTTGAATAATCTATAAAACTAATTAGACTTATGGTTTGTAATAACAGTTGGTTTGTATTAGTGTCTGTTTCATACTATAACCTGTGATCGATCTAGTGCATGCAAGGGGTCATATTTATTATATTATTCTGTTGTGATTATTTTATTATGGTTTATTGGCTAGTGACCCCCAAATCTAGACCCCGGGTTTGGAGGACGTCACAGGTTAATATCAGAGCCACATGTTATGGTCACTGAAACAGGCTTAGGATTGTCATAAATGAGTCATAAGAAGATCACATAAGATAGGCATGTGTAGTTTAGCTCTTATAGGGTTAAATTTAGGTTATTGGGCTGGGTTATAGCTAAGTTGTTCAGGTTTCCTATTTTGTGTTTAGCCTTGGGCCTTTGTGTTATTGCTTTTCTATTTTGTTGGTTTTGAGGATGGTAAAAAATGTTGAAAAAGATATTGGAAGGTTGTGTTGCAACCCTATCCACCGTTTGTTGGTTTATTTGAGATTTTGAGCAAGGGTTTAAAAGGTTTGGATAATTTTTCATCAGTTTTCTTTGTGTTATTATTCTTGAGATAATAAGCAGGATTATGTGATAATCATGTCGTTTGTGTTAATATGGTAGCAAGTTTATGATATTTTGAGAAGAGATAATGCTTGAGAATTTTGATATGCTATAGAATTGCTACATATTTGACACAACACTTAACATATTGTTATATATTTTGCTTGTTTTTTATCAGAATAATGGCACTAAAAAGGAGGAATAATTCAGGAGAGGATCGTACTGAGGGTCGTACAGATCCAGGGATTGTCCAGATATTAGGACTGATGCAGCAACAGGTGTTGCATCTTACGTAGCAGCAATAACAGCAGCAATAGCAACAGCAGCAGTAAGCAGCAGCACCACATGCAGTGACTTTCAAGCAGTTTCAAGCGGTGAAACCACCTGAGTTCAAGGGAAGTGCTGACCCCGTGGAAGCCAATGCATGGCTCAAGGAGATGGAGAAGGCTTTTGAATTAGTCGGAGCAGGGACTGAACATAATACCAAGTTTGCAAGTTACTTTCTAAAGGGTGAGGTGAACTATTAGTAGGAATCCACGTGAGCCTTGGAAGGAGGTGAGTTTATAACTTGGGAAAGGTTTACAGAGCTGTTCCTGGAGAAGTATTTCCCGAGGTATATGAAGAACCAAATAGAGATCAAATTCTTGAACTTGACCCAGGGAGATCTTACTGTCGCTGAGTATGAAGCTAAGTTTACTGAGTTAGCGAGGTTTGTGTCGGATCAGGTTGACACATATGAAAAGAAAGTAAGAAGATTTGAGCAAGGATTGAAGTTTTGGATTCTATTCAGAGTAGCCATGTTTGAGTTGACTTCATATGTGGCAGTGGTTCAGAAAGCAATGGTGATAAAAAACAGAAGTGACATGTTTCAGAAATGAAAGGATGGGAAGAAAAGGAAAATAGAAACCTCAGAAGGAGGTCAGCAGCAGGGTAATTCCCAGGGTCATTTCAACAAAAGGCCGGGATTTTAGGTTAATAGGAATGTGGGATTTAGGAGATCACAATCAGAGAATGGAGGACAAGGCAACCATTTTCAGAATTCAAATCAGAGGCCCAATCGTCCACCAATGCCAGATTGCAAGTTTTATGGCAGAAAAAACTTTGGGGTTTGCAAAGCTAATTCTGTGTGTTATAAGTGTAATATGAAGGGACATCATGCATATGAGTGTCGCAATCAGATGCCAGAAGTTACATGTTTTCGATGCGGGAAGACAGAGAACTATGCCAACAACTGCAAAGAGCAAACATAAGGTGTAAATTTTCCAAGGATTGCAGGACCCTCATCTCAGGGTGTGGCAAGGATTGAAGGACCGCCAGTCAAGAACTAGCCAAAAGCCAGAACATTCAACATGACTATGCAGAATGCTGTTTAGAGTTCTGACGTGGTTGCAGGTACGCTTCCAGTCAACTCCGTAGATGCTAAAGTTTGATTTGATTTTGGAGCTACAAGGTCATTTATTTCTCAAAGTTTTGTCGATAAGTTGCATTGCGAAGTTAAGTTGTTAGAACAAATGTTAATGATAGAATTAGCTAATAAGAATCAAGTTTCCATCGACCCATGTGCCCGAGGTGTGATATTGAGATAGGAGGACATCATTTCTATGCCAACTTGATACCTTTTAAGTTGGGAGAATTTGATGTTATCTTAGGAATGGACTGGTTGTCATAGAATAACGCTCAGATTGATTGTAAGAATAGGAAAGTAAGATTTCAGACCGTGGATAACAAGAAGCAGATAATATTTCGAGGGAATAAGTAGGAGAAGAAGTTTTTAACGATAGTTCAAGCGAAGAAGTTATTGCGTCAGAATTGTGAGGCGTATTTGGCCCATGTGATAGATACTAGCAAGGAAGTTCCAGCACTAGAAGCGATTCCAGTTGTCAACGAATTTCCAGATATCATTCCAGACGATCTACCAGGATTACCTCCCGATAGAGAAATTGAGTTTGCAATTGATCTCGTACCCGGAACAGAACCAATTTCTAAAGCTCCGTACCAGATGGCACCAGTGGAGATGAAAGAATTGGCAACTCAGCTGCAAGATCTTCTGGAAAAAGGAGTTATAAGACCCAGTGTATCCCCGTGGGGTGCACCAGTACTGTTTGTCAAGAAGAAGGACAAAAGTATGCGATTGTGTATCGATTCCCGGGAACTGAATAAGCTGACCATTAAGAACAAGTATCTGTTGCCAAGGATCGATGATTTATTTGATCAACTGAGAGGCGCTGTATGGTTTTCTTAGATTGATTTAAGATCCGAATATCATCAACTGAAGATCAAGCCAGAAGATATCCGGAAGACTACATTTAGAACCAGATATGGGCATTATGAGTTTCTAGTGATGGCATTTGGATTAACCAACGCACCAGCAGCTTTCATGGATCTGATGAATCGAGTATTCAAGAAGTATTTGGATAAATTCGTGATTGTGTTCATAGACGACATTCTGATATATTCTAAGACAGAAGAAGAGCATGCAGAGCATTTGAGGGTAGTTCCGGGGATACTACGATAGGAGAAATTGTACGCAAAATTTTCCAAGTGTGAATTTTGGTTAAAAGAAGTACGATTTCTTGGGCACATGATTAGAAATAGAGGAGTGGAAGTGGATCTGGCAAAGGTTGAAGCCATAATCAACTGGGAGAGACCAAAGACACCAACGGAAGTACGAAGTTTCATATTATTAGTAGGTTACTACAGAAGATTCGTGCAAGATTTAGCAAAGATAGCTACGCCGTTGACAAAGCTCACCAGGAAGAACCAGAAGTTTGAATGGGATGAGAAATGCGAGGAGAGTTTCCAGGAATTAAAGAATAGATTAGTATCTTCACCAGTGCTAGTCTTACTAGATGATCAAGGCAATTTTATAATCTACAGTGACGCATCATATAAAGGATTGGGATGTGTTTTAATACAGCACGAAAAAGTAATAGCCTATGCTTCAAGACAACTGAAACCTCATGAAGAAAAGTATCTAACGCATGATCTTGAATTGGCAGCTATAGTATTTGCATTAAAGATATGAAGGCATTATCATTACGGAGAAAAGTGTGAGATCTACACGGACCACAAGAGTTTGAAGTATATCTTCACCCAGAAAGAATTGAACATAAGGCAAAGAAGATGGCTAGAATTGATCAAGGACTACGACTGTACCATCAACTAGCATCCAGGAAAAGCAAATGTAGTGGCCGACGCTCTGAGCAGAAAGGAAAGATTAAACCTGATAACTTCATCCGAGGAATTGATCAAGGAATTTGAGAAGCTTGAAATAGAGATCAGTACCCCAAGTATGTCTACAGATGTGTTATGTACAATGTCTTTTCAACCAGAGTTATTAGAGAAAATAAGAAGATGTCAGGAAGAAGTCATGAGCAATGAACGAGATAATTTGACAGGTGAAGAGATAGGGAGTCAAAAGGATGATAAGGGATATTAAGATTTTCTTCCAGAATATGGATACCCAACGTAGTCGAGCTGAAGGATGAAATTCTTCGAGATGCTCACAACTCCAGATATTCAATTCATCCCGGGAGTACGAAGATGTACAGAGACTTAAGAGAAAATTTTTGGTGGCCAAATATGAAAAAAGAGATTGCGGAATGGGTGAGTAAGTGTTACACTTGCCAGCGAGTTAAAGCGAAACATCAAAGGCCCAGTGGACTGATACAACCATTGGACATTCCATAATGGAAGTGGGAGCATATTGCGATAGATTTTATAGTTGGGTTACCAAGGACTAGGGCAAATCATGATGCTATTTGGGTTATTATTAACAGATTGACAAAGTCAGCGTATTTTCTTCCTATCAACGAGATGTTTTCAATGGATAAATTGGTTCGGTTATATCTTAAGGAAATTGTGACCCAACATGGAGTTCCAATATCCATAGTTTCAGACAGAGATCCTCGATTAACTCAAGATTTTGGAGAAGTTTTCAGGATTGTCTCGAAACGAAGCTGAATATGAGTACCGCGTATCATCCGCAGACGGACGGTCAAAGTGAAAGGACAATTCAGACTATAGAGGATATGCTAAGGGTATGTGCGCTAGATTTTGAAGGAAGTTGGGACGAACATTTGCCATTGATTGAATTCTCCTACAACAATAGCTATCATGCCAGTATTGGAATGCCGCCTTACGAAGCCTTATACGGGAGAAGATGCAGATCTCCAATATGTTGGGATGAAGTTGGTGAGAGAAAGATTTTGGGTCCAGAATTGATCCAGCATACAAAAGAGAAAATAGAACTCATTCGGAAGCGATTAGTAGCATCTCAAAATCGTCAATGCAGATATGCTGATCCTGCCAGAAAGGATATGGAATTTGAAGTTGGTGAAGCAGTTGTATTGAAGATTTCACCTTGGAAAGGTTTATCAAGATTTGGAAAGAAAGGAAAGCTGAGTCCGTGTGATGTTGGCCCTTTTGAGATTTTGAGGCGTATGGGAAAGGTTGCTTACGAGTTGGCGTTACCACCTCATATGCAGCATATTCACAATGTGTTCCATGTGTCAATGTTAAAGCGTTATTTGCCTGATTCGAATCATGTGATAGAATATGAGCCAATCGAGATTCAACCAGATTTATCTTTTGTCGAGCAACCAGTGCAGATTTTAGATAAGAAAGAAAGAGTCCTTAGGAATAAGTCTGTGTCGTTAGTGCGAGTCTTGTGGAGGAATCCCAAAGGTTGAAGAGTCGACTTGGGAGTGGGAAAGCGAAATGCGATCCAAGTATCCTCACTTGTTTTCTTAGGCTGATTCTGAGCACAGAATCCTGTTAAGGGGGAAGGATATAATATCCGGGAAAATTATGTGAATATTATATGTTAAATGAATAAATATTATGTGTTATATAAATAAAGTGATTATTGCCATGATATTGGATGTTATAGCTGTTATGTGTGTTTCCGTGCGAACCAAAAAAAAATCGATTGATTAAAATTTGTTTAAACTGCAATTATATGAATCAGTCGGTAATTTGGACCCGTATTTAATTACCTGTTTATCAATGTACCTGTTTTATCTCGTTTATGTGCAATGGAATGCATTTTAAGCGTATTCGGGTTTTTCTGTTAATTTCAGTATCGTTTTGTTTTCCAAAAATCAGCGGACCGGGACCCCAGTGGGACGTTAAACCCCACAAAATATGTGTTTTTATTTTTATAAAAATTTTCGTGTCTCAACTACCCAATATCTTTGCATTTTTATATTATTCGCAATTTTCGGGAATTTTGACATTAATTTTATATTTAATCATTTTTAAAATTATTCCCCATAATTATTATTTTGGGGCTTAATTATTGTAATTTAGGGATAAAAAACACCCTTAATTAATTTTGGGGTATAATTTCTGTAAAAATATAAATACCAACAGATATATTTGTTTTTTTCATTTTTATTATATTTCAGAAAATACAAGAACAATTTTGGGGTGAGATCCTTTCTCAGAACTTCAATCGATGATTTTGAACTAGCTAAGAAACCAAATCAAACACTCTGCATATCAATTTGATCCTCGTTTCAAACCCTTTTTAACCATACTAATTTCAATATCTGAGGTATAGTAATTCGAAAAATTGATTTATAAGCTTTTGTTCTTGAAATTGTATTTGATTTGTGATGGTTTTTGGTTGATTTTGATGTTACCAGTAGCTTTAGAATGATATTTAGGATCGATTTATGTATTTGGTTGCATCGTTTTAGTTCGGGATTGATAAACCTGAGTTCTTGGTTGTTCTTGAATTTTAATTTCGATTTTCAGAACTTTTGACTGATTGGTAGTTAGTTTAGAGGGTTGTAATGAATTGGTATGAGCTTCATGATGATTTTGAGCTATAAAACGTAAGTTTTTGTATTGATTTAAGGCAAATCGAAGTTCGCCGGAAAACACGAACTTGAGTTCATCGTCTTGATCGGAATCGTTGATTCCGTCATCGTGTGATGTTGTTGTCGTGATTTTTGGAGTCCTGGAGGTGTGAGGAATGATTTGAAGGCAAGATACGGTTTAAACCATATCGTTTGGAGTGGTTTTAGAGGCTTACGAAACTCGTTCGGAGTTGGCGAGTCACCGGCCGGATTCTGGACAACCCAGAACTCCGGCGGTGTTCTTCCCTAACCCGACCGGGTTCTTGGCGACCCGGTGGGTTATTATTTTTGACCCGACTTTGATTCTTCAGCTCTGAAACCAAATTCTGAAAAGTGTTTTGAAATTTCCTTTTTATTTTTAATTCAAAAATTGCTTTCTTATTTCCAAAAATCATTTATTTTATTTCTAAAAAAATCATTTACTTATATTTTTACTTCTAAAAATTATTTACTTAATTATTTTAAATTCCTAAAATTATTTTCTTTTATTATTTTCAAAAAAATCTAATTTGATTTAATTATTTATAATTTATTGTAGTTAATTATTTATGAATTTAATTAATTGATTAAAATCATTTAATCAGTTAATTTTATTTATAAATAGTTAAATAAATGTAAATTATTTATAATTAATTCAAATAATTCCTAAAAATTATTTTTAAACTTTTAAAAATTATATTTTGGTATTTAAAAGTCAATTAATATTATTATTAGTTGATTTAATTCTATTTATTTCTTATTTTATTCATAATAAATAAACCGTTCGTCCGTTTAATACGAAACGAACGCGTATAGACTCAGAAAAATACTACGCTTCCAATAAAAATACTTTTGAGACCTAATTTCTTTTGTATTGCAATGATATTTTATTTGTTAGTCCTTTTGAGTCGGTATCTGATCGGTAAACCCTATTATTGACTTGATTTTAATTCTGAACATACTAAAACCTATGTTTTGACAACATGACTTATGTGTTACATGAAATATGTGATTACGTGATATATAAATGACATGATTATGTGTTACGTGATATGCATGTTATATATTTATAGTGTTAAAATGCCATGATTAGTTATAAACAATCAGGTAGATGTCAAGACGATTAGTTACATCGATTGAGTTTGGTTTTGTCAATTAAGATAGTCCCTTTATTTAGAGAAAATTGTACTTTGCACCCTCAAACAAAGTTGAAAAAATAATTTTGTACCAGAACTTTCGGAAATACAACTTGCACCCCTCAACTTCAACTTACTAATTCAGTATGCACCCTTTTGCAGATTATAATTAAAATAATAAGGGGTAAAAAGGGAATTTATTTTAAAATATAAATAAGTTTTAGTTAGAATTTCAAAAATAAGTTAAAATATTTATAAAATTGATTTCTTGTATATTAAATATTAATATTGATCAGAATATTTTCATTAAATGCACTTTAAAATCATAACGACGTCAAAGACTTTAAAATGAAATAATTACATTAAATTAAATATATATATAATATATATAAAAAAAAATTATTTTGAATTTAATTTTGGTAGAATTATATAATTTTTGGTATTAATAATATTACTAAAATTCAAAACTCAACTATATAATATTATTCAAAAAATTTAAAGATATTATTTTATAGCTATAATAATAAATTCAATTTTTAATATAATCTGAAAAATAAAAAAATTAGTTTAGTTAATATTTTACAGAAATTCCCATTCTACCCCTTACTTTTTTAATAATAACCGTCGAAGGGGTGCTTTTTGAATTGGCGGGTTGAAGTTGAGGGGTGCAAACTGAGTTTCCAATACTATTGATACACATTTGTTTTTGAAACAAAATAAGAGGGTGCAAAGTGCAATTTTCTCTTTTATTTATAGAATCAAGTAGCAAGGAGTGCAGTCAAGTACTAGACGGAGTTGATAGCCAGTAGTTATAAGCCAAGGTTTTAGTGAAAAGTTATTGAGCATACCAGACAAGTATTCTCCCATATTCTAAATTCAGAATAGCTTATTGTTTTACATATTCAAAATATAAGAACTATTTATAAATACTCTGATAGCGCATTGAATATCAATACTCCTATGTTTATTAACATTCTCTTATTCTAGCAATCATTCTGCTAGAACCAATCTTTTGAATTGATAGATAGTGAATAACTATACTATCGAGATATATTCTATACAGTGAAACATTGAATTGAGATTAGGGAATAACTAATTGTTCTGGTTATTTCGCCATCAGTTGTTGAGATAACTCCAGACCATGCGACATGGGGAGTTGGATAGATAAGGATGTCATTGATCTGACTCCTTTAATCAAAATTTATTTTATGAATTGATTATTGGTTAGCGTAAGAGGTCGAGGCGGCGGTCCAACGTGAGATATTATACGAAAGTGTAATATCTTACTAGGCGAGTATATGCCTTTTTATGGAAATCCAATAGGTACGGTATGGCTGCGGGATATCGATACCTATATTTACGGTATGGCTGCGGGATACCGGTGTTGTTTCATGTCTGATCATCAGAAACAGCATGGTGCATAATTGTGTTTGATTAAATTGTCGCTTAAACTCTAAAGTTTATATCAACTTTGATTTTACTCAGATATTGTTATTGTTATTCATTTACAAACTTCATATCACTTGTTGAGCATCTCTTCGCTCATACTTGTTTATTATTCTAATCTTTCAGCTAAACCAGAGCAGGCTTGAGTTCCAGGGTTGACCGAAAGTCGAGTGCTTGTAGATAGTTTGGTGTGTTTTACAGGTAGATTGTTTTGGGACGCTTGATTAAATTAGAGGTTCGTAATAAAATTTGAATAATCTGTAAAACTAATTAGACTTATGGTTTATAATAACAGTTGGTTTGTATTAGTGTCTGTTTCATACCATAACCTGTGATCGATCCAGTGCATGCAAGGGGTCATATTTATTATATTATTCTGCTGTGATTATTTTATTATGGTTTATTGGCTAGTGACCCACAAATCTAGACCCCGGGTTTGGAAGGCGTCACATGAATAACCTTTTGCAACCAACCTTGTTTTATTTCTTGTAATAATGCCTTCACTGTCAATCTTATTTTTCAACACCCATATAGTACCAACTAATGATCTATCTTTTGGTATTGGCACTAATTTCCAGACTTTTTCCTTTCAAATTTATTGAGTTCTGCTTGCATTGTTGTGATCCTATCAGCATATTGAAGGGTTTTATCTACTTTTTAGGTTCAGTTTATGATAGAAAAGAATAATAGAGACATTCATTTTGAGTTTCCATTCTGGTCTTGACACCACTATCAGGATTTCTAATGATTAGGTCAGGAGTGTGTGACTTGGTACATTTTCTTGCAGAAAGAAGTTGACTCCTTGAAGTAGATCCCCCTTGATCCATGAAGTCTCTATTTTCACTTTGTTGTGTACCATAATTATTTCCTGATGCTCCCCCTGAATCAGGGTTTTCAGAGTTACCAGTATTTGCTTCATCAATAATTGAGGAATCAGAATCTGACAAAGTATTTACTGATTTTTCTTGATTTGAATCACTTAAACTTGACTTGTAATATGAATCATATTGCTCCCCTCAACATATGCCTTAGAATTTGTATTGTTGCCAGTGACAAATGGCTCATAGTGTTTAAAGTGATATCAGGATTTGCAGTATCAAAGTTTATCAGTTCATCAGGATTTAGTTGTTCAGCATATGGTACTTCATTTTCAAATCTCAATTCTTCATGATAATCCTTATCTTCTAGACCTGTAATCTTTTTGTCATCAAAAGATACATAAATAGATTCCATGATCACTCTTGTTCTCAGACTATAACTTTGAAGGCTTTTGTTCATAGTGGATATCCAACAAAAATACCTTTATCAACTTTTAGATCAAATTTTGTAAGTTGTTCAGGATGAGTTTTGAGAATAAAGCACTTGCAGCCAAATATATGAAAGTACTTCAAATTTGGCTTTTTTCCTTTCACCATCTCAAATGGTGTTTTCCCATGCTTGTTTATTAAAGTTGCATTTTATGTGAAGTATGCAGTTTGCACAGGCTCGACCCAGAAGTAGGTTGGCAATTTTGCTTCCTCAAGCATGGTCCTTGCAGCCTCTATAAGAGTTATGTTCTTTCTTTCAACAATTCCATTTTGCTGTGGAGTTCCAGGAGCAGAAAATTCCTATTTGATCCCCTTATATTTATAGAATTCTTCCATAGTGTTGTTCTTGAATTCAGTTCCATTGTCACTTCTAATAATCTTTACTTTGTGTGTTGATCCATTTTCCAGTTCCTTACATGATCAAGAAGAATGGATGGAGATTTATCCTTTGTATCCAAAAAATATACCCATGTATACCTTGTGTGCTCATTAATAATCACAAGTGCATACCTCTTCTTAGCTATAGACATCACATTAATTGGACCAAAAAGATCAATATGTAACAAGTGATATGGTTCAAGAACCGAGGATTTAATTTTACTCTTGAAAGCTGATTTTCTTAACTTGGCCTTCTGGAAAGAATTACATTGGCCATCAAGAGTAAATACTATATTGGGCAATCCTTTTACTAGATCTTTATTCACAAGTTCAGTAATACTGTTGATGTTCAGGTGAGAAAGTATTTTATGCCAGTTTTAGCTGTCTTCCATAGTTGCTCTACTTAATAAGCAAATTGCAGAGTCATATGTATTTGTGGAGACCATGACTTCATACAAGTTTCCATGTCTGTACCCAGTCATTGTAATATTTTTATATGAATTATTAACAATTTCATAATGTTCTTCATAAAAATCAACATGGTAACCTCTGTCACATATCTTACTCACACTGATCATATTATGCTTGAGTCTTGCAAATAGAGCTACATGCTCAATGATGACATTCCCAAGTTTGATGTTGTTATATCCCAAAGTCTTTTATAAATTGTCATCTCCTTAAGAAACACTTGGGCCGACCTTCTTTATAAACTCTGAAAGCAGGGCTTTATTTTCAGTCATATGTCCTGAACATCCACTGTCCAAGGCTAAAGAATTTTTTTGTTACCCTGCAATCAGATAAACCATTAATTAGAGTTTTTAAGGACCCAACCTTGCTTAGATCCTTTGGCCTTTTAAGTTTGTTAACATTTGCAGCAGAAGTCCTTAAATCGGAGTTTATGTTTACATTCTTAATATCATAGTTTACAAATGCATAAATAATTTTTGTCTTATTTAAAGAGGGTTTCAATTCATAATGATCATAATACAGTGATACACTTTACACGTGTAAACAGAATGCCAATAACTACCACAATGAGAACAACGATTATGTGATTTATATCTAACTGTTCAATTCCCAAAATCCGGTTTAGGAGGAAAAGTTGTTATCCTTTTATTCTTCCTACAACAACTATAACGACCGAGAAATTATGCTTGTATTATATTATAATAAAGATAAATAATGTGTATTATTATGTGATTAACTGTGTTGAGTCATTAAACCCTAATCGTTATGTGCTACGTGTTGTCTGTTTTGATCTGAACGTATTTTGGATGATTATTGAGTATTTTATCACAAGTTATATATTTTATATCAAAACCCGTACAGCTCAAACAGTGTTTTAAAAGCCCGTATTTCAAACAAAAATATTGGCCCTATTTTTCCAAAAACAACCTATACCATATCGCTATTTTGAACCCCTAGACGTTTTACAAATTTACCTTTTTCGCGAAAAAACGACTTTTCCGGACCCCTTCGGGTACCAAAAACCCCACAAAAATCACATATTTATTTTTATATGATCATGAAATTATCATACATCATTTTTCTTTGCATTTTTGTAATATTCACAATTTTTGGGAATTTTTGGCATAATTATATATTTATTGGATATTTAAAAATTCATTATTAATACCCAAAAATTATAAAAATTGGGCCCAAATATTTTTATTAGATGTGTAATTAGACCCTTAATTTTATTTAGGGGTATTATTTTTATAAATATAAATACCAGATTTATTGTTAATTATTCAGTTAATTATAATTAAAAATCAGAATATTAAAAATTGATTTTGGGGGTGAAGAACAATTGCAGAGCTTCAATCACAGATTTCATAGTGTTTCTGATATCCAAATCGATCTTGTGAGTAACCAAAACAAAGATCTTGATCTCTACTTTCTATTCATACCATCAATTTCATGTTTTGTTGCCTAGATTTTCAATTCGTATTTTAGGGTTCTTGAACTGAAATTGGGGGTTTTTGATTCTGGGGTTTTGGGTTGATTTTGATGCTTGGTATAGTTTCCTCTACTTGTTTACAATTGATTTGAGCTATTTAATTGATCAGAATTATGTTCTAGATAATAGTTCTTAGTATCAAGTTTTTACAATTTTATTATGATTCGTTTTTGAAGTTACATAAATCTGAGGTTATTTTGGTTATTGGGGTTAGATTATACAAATGTTAAGCTTTATTTTGGTATATTATTTGTAATTTTTGATGTACGAAATCGTTAGTTTAGTATTTGGCCGGAAAATTGCTTGGTTTGATCGGAGAAATCGTTCCTGGGGTTATTGGACGATGTTGTTGGTTTGGTTGTGTTCCTGAAGTTATTTGGAGTGAAAACCCACCAAGAATCGGTTCGAACGGTGTCTGTTTTGCCTAGGAATCAAGCTCGCCGGATTCTGCTACCCTTCGTCGGCGTTGCTACGTTTTTGGCCGGAGATGGAAGAGGAACAGAGGATAGACGGTGATGTTGCAGTGTATGGGAAGCTGTAGCCGTAGGGAATGATTTTGCATCGAAAACGGAACGAAGGCATGACTGGTTGCTGGTGTTTTTGGTTCGCCGGAAACAGCTGGTCGGCGCCGGTTTCTAGGCAGCACAACGGCTGTTCTTCAGTGACCCACCGACCCGGTTGTTGACCCGAAAAACAACCCGGGTTTGATCCTCCAGAACCCAAGATCCATTCCCTGTTTCTATTTCTGGTTAATAAATTATTTAATTATATTTTGTAAAATCAAAATTAGTTTATTAATTCTAAAAATCAATTAAAAATTAGTTATAAATTCTGAAAAATATTATAATTAATTTCTAAATTATTTTATTAATTTAGGAATTCGAATTTAAGTATTTAATTAATTATTTAATTATTTATCTAATTATTTATTAGTTATCTAATCAGTTAATAATTAGCTACTTAATTAATAATTAGGTGATTAATTAATAAATAAGTATTAAAAGTAATCGAATAATAATTCTATAATTAGTTAAATATTCCGAGCAACTCGTACCTATTCGAGTCGTGATTCGTTAAGTTAGAATTATTAATCGAGCGATATTTATTCGAAGAGTGTTATAATAATTATACGTATCGAATAATTAAATACCGATCGTCCATTGATTAATAAATCGTACAAGCTAATAATGGTTCGATAGATATGCAAGGATCGTGAGTAGCTCGTATTTATACAAGTAATTGATCCTGAGTCATATTATAATTCGAGTAATAAGTACTAATTCGATAAATAACGTATCAGCTAATTGTATCGATTGATTATGTGTAAATAATCGATCTAATCAAGTAAGTAATAAAAGCTTATAAATAATTGTAATAAATTATAATTAATCCTAATAATTAGGGATTAAATATTTTTAAAATACAATAATTATTAATTAATTATTTAAAAATATAATTAAGGATTATTTAATTATAATTAATTATTTATAATTAATTATTAATTAATTAAATCTTGTTTACTTCATAATAATTAAACCGTAAGTTCGATTTGAGTGAAACGAAGACCCCTAGACTCAGAAAAATGAAACGAATCCAATAAAAATAATTGTAAGTCATAATTTCTTCTGGAAGAGAGTGGTATTGTGTTAGTAATGGGTTATAGACCCTAATAGAGGTAGAATCGAGTCAAATAAATCCCGAAAAATTATAATAAAATTTTATAGGGTTAGTTAATACAGGTATGTGTCTAGTATCGATTTCAAAAATAGTTATAAGTCCAAAAAAATTAATTATGTGCCTTATATGTGCTTTACGTGGTTATGTGAACCTTATGTGCTGTGTAATTATATATGTATAGATGCGAGTCAGATAGAAACGCATGGGTAGATTGATAGGGTTGCGTAGTATCAATTCGAGATACGCGTATGTAGTGAGTTATCTAAACGACTATCTTTCTATGATTCGTTGAGTGTCAGCAAGGCAGATCAAGATAGAGACCGAAGGCGGTGAGTTGAACCAGGTTAAGTACGCGCAAGGCAAGTTTTCCCCTATTCTAAATTCAGAATAGTGAATTATATCCCATTTTTCCATATCAGTTACCTTTGATAATTCTTGTTCATATACACTGTTACACAATTATTGAATCTTGTTTCTATTTCATTTCGATTCTTGATTTCTCCAAATTTATTGAATCCTTTATTCATATTCCAATACTTTTACCCTTGTTACATATACTCGGATATATCCTGATGTTGGGATACATCAAAAGCATTCTGATTGTTCCGGATGCTAAATCTTGGACTGGATGGTTACGATATGGGTTGGATTTTACCCAGACCTTTAATTAATAGGCCATAGTTGCCTGAGTACTCCTTATGTTGGTTGGGTCTATGCAGTTGGGTATTGATCTGCACTGTATCATGACTGATCAGCAGGTTATAGTGCATATGTTGGTTCTTATTTCCAGTCTTGTTCATTTGGCACTCGCCAGTATTGGCAAATTATTATTCCATACAGATTTAGATGGTTGTTCAAACCAACATATTATCGGTTCATCTATTCTTCTCTCTTTATACTATATATATTGTTGCAGGCTTGTTGAGCAATTTTGGCTCTGTTAGATATATTTGATAATGTCATGGCTAATATGTTTTATGTTTAGATTTCAGATCTTATTTGAACAGAACAAATCAGTACTTAACTGATCAGTACTTATACTGGAAGTCAGAACTTAAGGGATATCAGTACTTATGTTATCAGGAGATAGATATCAGAACTTAAGTACTGAAGGATGATCAGATAAGGACAGTAGCTGATTAAAGTTAAGAAGATCAAGATAAACATAAAAAGAGATATGCATGAAGAAGGAATTCTGTGAAGAATGGAATACTTGGAATAGAAGATATCTGATTGATATACTTTAGGAAGCAGAATTATATTCCATATCAATTAGTGAATATCTTGTAACTGTGTAGTATATAAACACAGAAATAGAGTTTACACTAGAAGTGTTATCATTATCGAGAATATTATTTAATATAACTCTAGTAGCTCTCGTGATATTTTGTTCATCACTGAGAGATAACAGTTCCAGATTGTAACAGAGTTTATTGTTTAAATAAAGTTTGTTTTCTGTTACATAAGTTCTTGAAGTTTGATTTGATTGTAATAAACACTGTATTCACCCCCTCTACAGTGAAAGTGTGACCTAACAAGTGGTATCAGAGCTATCTGTTAACACACATACAGTTAAAGATCCAAACACAATCATGTCTGACACAGAAACTCCAACTAAGCCTACCAAAACTGAGGAATCATCAAAGATATCAACTCAGAGTCGATATGAGACTATCAGAGTTCCCATATTGAGACCATCTGAATATCCCATATGGAAGGTAAGGATGACCATGTTTCTGGAAGCAACAGATCCAGAATACCTTGATAGAATCAGGGAAGGGCCTCACAAACCTACCAAGCTCGCTGTTGTAGTTCCAGGTGAAGCAGCAATGACCGTACCAAAGGAAAAGAATGATTACACTGCTGAAGATATAGCATCTATTGCTAAGGATGCCAAGGTACGTCACTTATTGCATAGTGCCATTGATAATGTAATGTCAAACAGGGTAATCAACTGCAAGACTGCTAAGGAGATATGGGATGCACTGGAGACAAGGTGTCAAGGAACTGAAACAGTTAAGAAGAACAGGAAGACAATACTCACTCAAGAGTATGAACACTTTGACTCTAGGACTAATGAGTCATTGACTGATGTATATGATAGATTTGTCAAACTCTTGAATGACTTGTCATTAGTAAATAAGGAGTATGATCTTGAAGATACAAACCTCAAATTCCTGTTAGCTCTTCCTGAATGTTGGGATTTGAAGGCAACAACAATAAGAGACAACTACAATCTTGATGAAACAACTCTTGATGAAATCTATGGAATGCTCAAGACTCATGAACTTGAGATGGAACAAAGAAGCAAGAGGAAAGGAGGAAAGTCAAGAACGGTTGCTCTCAAGGCTGAAGAGGAATCCCCCAAACCATCTTCCTCAAAGAAAGACAAGGGTAAAGCTCTTATCATAAAATCTGATACTGAGTCATCAAGTTCTGAGAGTGATGATGACTCAGATTCTGAAAGCCTGCCTGAAACTGATGCTGATGAGGAGATGATGAAGCTGTGTGCTCTTATGGTGAAAGGAATCACAAAGATTGCATACAGGAAGTTCAGGAAGGGAAAGAAGTTTTCCAGCAAAGGCATAAGTTCTGATAAGAAGAATTTCAGAAGATCTGAAGGAAGAGGAGGAAAGTCTGACAGAGGAGATTACGCTAATGTTAAATGTTATAATTGTGGTGAGAAAGGCCACATATCTCCTGATTGCAAGAAGACCAAGAATGACAAAGGCAAAGCTCTTGTTACAAAGCAGAAAAGCTGGACAGACACCTCAGACTCTGAAAGTGAGGAGAACTATGCATTGATGGCAAATGCTGATAGGCGTTGATGTCACTGTAGCTGAGGTAGGAACTACCAATAGGCTAGGCTTTCAACTTTTGATGTACCAGACTTATGTATCTTTATCAATTATAATAATGGCAAAGAAATGTAAATTTATTCAGAAACCCTTTTAAGGTGTAATGGCATATAATTTTGGAATAAAATGACTCGTGTTATTTTTGGATATTCATCTCTGAGACTATAACTTGTGGTGTGTGTGTTTATTGTGGGGTCACAGTACAGAGTAGTTGATTGTTTATTAAGATTTGGTGTTATTAAGGGAAATGGAACTCGTGACAACCCGGAGATGTTACAGAAATGGTATCAGAGCTAAGCGTTATAAACCTCAGAGATGATGTGACGTTAAAATAATAAGTTCATTAAGATAATAAGAACTCTTGCCAAGTTCATAGACGGGCTACCTAACGTAGTACTGACAGTTAAAACCCTTATGGGAACCCTTATAAATATCGTGATAGAAGCGTAGTTCGTTATCGTATATAGTAGCGGGACTCCGAACCCTGAGGTTGAGGAGCAACAGCGTGATGATGTTTTATTACTGATTGGGGATCGGATTGTGGATCCAATGGAACACCCTAATGAGGGACCGGATGATATTCATATTGAGGATGTAGCAGTTGAGGATGTTGTCCCAAAAGGGATTGTTGTTGAGAAGGATCTCGTGGAGGATCCTAACAAGACTGAAGAGATGATCGCTGAGGAATTGATAACCATGGTTAGGGCGACTACCAGAGGTAGGATTGGCCGGTCACTGCCGGAGGTTCGTTCAAGTTTGTAAAGATAGTAGCCCCTTTAACGCGGCTTACTCGTAAGACTGAGAAGTTCGAATGGACAGAGAAATGTGAGAACAACTTTTAAGAACTGAAGCAAAGGTTGGTGACGTCCCCTATGTTGGCGTTGCCGAATGGAAAATGAGATTTTGTGAAGTGTAGTGACGCTTCGCATAAGGAATTAGGGTACTTCTTATACAGCACAACAAGGTAATCGCGTACGCGTCAAGACAATTAAGGGAATATAAAATTCGATATCCCCACCCATGAGCTTGGGCTCGTGGCAATAGTTTTGCCCTAAAGATTGGAGGCACTACTTGTATGGAGAGAAGTGCGAGATTTACACCAGCCATAAGTGCTCTAGTACATTTTCACGCAGAAAGAGCTCAACATGCGCCAAATGAGGTGGTTAGAGCTAATCAAGGATTACGATTATGAGATTCTTTATCATCCAGGGAAAGCCAAAATGGTGGCTAATGCCCTTAGTAGAAAGGAGAAACTCAAGATACTATTGTCTCTAAGAGAGTTGATTAGAGATTTTGAGGAAATGGAAATAGAGGTGAACGCAACCGGAGCCAGTACCGAAAAGCTGTTTGAGATCGCTATGCGGTCTGGATTATTAGAAAATATAATATTGTGCAAAGAAAAAGTGATGAATGAAGGTAGAGAGTCAATGACTGGAGAAGAGATCCATACCGTGAAAGATGATAAGGGGATAGTGAGGTGTTCCTACAGAATTTGGATTCCAAAAGTTCAAGAGTTTAAGGATGAGAACTTAGATGAGAGCCATAGTTTGAGGAATAAGATTTAGGGCAAACCCTGAATGTGATAGTCAGGGAGGTTTCCATCAAGAAAGAAAGAACCCATAACATAATAGAGTGGAAAACAAGGTTTTTAACGTATAAGATAACCCCGATTATGGGAGAAGGTTGAAACGTTTCATACTGAGAAAATAAAAGTCGAACAAGATAGGGAGAACCAGGATGCTACTCCTATTGGGCAATTCATGGACCTGTCTAAACAGAACTTATACTTTTATTCTCAACCACCACCTTGAGAAAACAATACGGTGAGAAATTCTTTCAGGACCTTTAAGTCGCTAAGCTCTCAGAGTTCCAAGGAACAAGCTGACCAAGCCGAGGCAAGAGCCTGGCTAAAGGAAATAGAGAAATGATTTTATATTCTAAATGATTGATGAAGCGCAAAAGACTATTTTTGTCACTTACCTTCCTAAAAGAGAGACCACCCACTGGTGAAAGACCAAGAAAGGCACGAAGCAAGAGGTTATGATAAACTGATTAAAGTTCAGTCAAAATTTTTTTCGAGAAAGTAAATCCCAAGGTTATGGAGAGAGTTTAAAAGCTTTAGAGCCAGAACAAAGGCGGACGAGTATGATGAAATATGAAGCTAAGTTGTAAAAGTTGTCAAGATTCGTTCTGATGACAAGAATCCCAGAACGATGTGATGTTTGAAGTCAATGATTAGTGGGTTCATGAAAAAAAATGATAAGAGAAAGGAAAATAAAAAGAAACTGAAGTGGAAAGGAATATAAAGGCAATAGAGTTTGAGGAATGATAAGGGAGTTGGGTATGAGGAAACCCTAAAGACTCGTAGCAATAGAAATAGAAAAGTATGTAATCATCAGGATGAGGCTGATTCACCATGAGTTAAAGTTGATGATTGAAGGAATAAGAGATACATATATTTTATCCCCTGTAAGTTGGGAGGATTCAAGGAAACCTTGAGATAGTTCGAAGGATAAATAATGAGACGCGGATAGACTGAGGAGACAAGGAAGTAAGAAATTAGGAAAATTGGATGAAGGCAGTGACCTTCAAGAATGTGAAGTGTAAGAACGGTGGCTTGATACCAAGAAAGGGAGACGCCAGGTATGAAAGATATCCCAGCATTGAGGTGACTGTTGAGATAAACAACAAAAGTAAATAAGGAATTATTAAGAAGAAGTTCACGTTGAACACGACCAATATCTTCCAGAACATCCTTGTTATCGTTACCAAATTAGGCAAGAAAAGCGGATAACCGTTGTTATCTTTTGGAGGCCATATTGATTGATCTCATTTTGAATACAGATGTTATTGTGAAATTAGGCATATACTATCAAGGTGGAAATGATTGAATAAAACACCCTTATCAGGGATATATGACTTGATTTATCCATGGAAGGATGCATGTACCTTTTTAAAGGTGAAATTAAGGATAGAACATCGGTAACTTAAAATGAATCCTAGGGGAATGCATAAAGGTTGGCATTTCACTCTTAATAGGGATAGTATGAGTTTTGACAGTATGAATTGGAAAGGATTAAGGTAATAACAACCTTTAAGAATCAGTGGAGAAATTTTTAGAAGTACATAGACAATGGTTCTAGTATTAGTAAATGGTATTTTGATATGCCCTGTATCTAGGAAATACAGGAGGAACGATTCAAGGATAACCTTAGAGGTTTTACAAGGAGAAAGGTAATATTCAAAATTCTCAAGAATAAAAATTTTGATAAAGGAAATATGAAGTAATAATAATAATGCCAAGTGGGGCACATGTTAAACCACGAGAAAGTATAGATTGAACCCAACAAAGGTCAAGAATGGTGAAAACAAGAAGGACCCAAGATAAGAGACGTCCTAGGTATGATCGAGAGTCAGTCGTGACAATGTTTAACCTCTAAAGACTGAGGCAATAACTTATGGAAAAAAAATGGTGGTATTTTTTTTTTACTCATCAGATTTTAAGGAAAACATCTTCACACAAGCAGTGATTGGAAATGAGGTAGAAAATTTAGTTGGAGATCGTTCAAACGACATTGATTGTAAGGAAATTTTACTATCAGGAAAGGCCAAAGAGGTGGCCGACACTTTAAGTGTAAGAGAGCAATTATAGGCGCTCGTGCCAGAGGAATACAGTGATAATGGTTGAAGCCGTAAAGGTTGTATTATGGGTTGGAAGATTGACATTCCTTCTGATGACTGTGTAATACCCAACTGTAATAGTAGTTTGGTAAAGGTTTAATTCGTATAATCTCCATGAGCGGGCTATCTATCTTAGAAGGTACTATCTTGAGATAAGCCAGGACCATGTTACGAAATGACTAAATGAACCTTTGAGATGCATGTCTCCCAATAAAGACATACGATTAAGAATGGTATTAACCTGCTATCGTTGCCTTCATCGAAACTCTTCTGTAATTTTATCTGCTTCATGTCATATGTACGTCAAGTTCAGGAGTGTTCTTCATGAATCATGAACGGTGATCATGTTACCTCCTTAGAAGAATTTGATATGAGATGTATGGACTCCGTATAGTTAGATATTAAGACTTCATGGAAAATGAATGATTACAGTAGGTCAACGGTGGACCCTAGTAGTGCAGCAATGATTCTGCGAGTAATGAGTCGATTACAACCATGAGAGTTGTATTGGAATGGATGTTGAGATTGAGTACCACTAATCGGGTCATGGTGGTGTATAAGTTATCATTGATAGACTAATTAAGTAGATTATCTACTATTGAATACTTATTCCTTCTTATCAATATAGAGTCATATTACTATACGAAGAAGGTTGCGGTGCAAGCATAGAATTCTAGTAACGATGATGTATAAAATGAGATTCCAGATTCGATTTTCGATGTCGAGGGAGTTTCAAAGGTGATTGAGTATAAGCTCGAGGAAGAGCATGGGTCCATAGAATGATGGACGTAATAGAAAAAATATTTAAGCATGCAAAATGCGCTGCGATAATACTTGATGTTGAGATATATATATATATACATATATTTTGTTCTCCTATGACAAACCTCTATAGTTCAGAGGTAGGTTCCAAGCTAGATATTTTGTGGCAGTATATTTTTTCATATATACAATTCTCTTCAATTCGTTCTTTTATCTTATTTTCATTTCATATAAACTGAGAAGAACAACCCTTCCAGAAGGGGAGGTATTGCCGAATGACTATCTATCTGTGTGATAGAAGCCGAGTAGGATACCATCTATTGTTTAATTGCTTGTCAAGTACTAAAGGCTGGCCACCTTCTGTACTAACTATGCAATGTAACAAGTGTTCATGATCATAGTGATCTCTCAATAAATTCTTTTACTTCTATATGAAGGACCAAGCTTTCGAAGATGGAGGCAGCTAGAGAGGAAGTGGTACCAAGTATGGTGGTATTCCGATTCTAACGCGTTCGTGATACTAAGGTTGACGCGATTATTAAAAGGTTATAGAATTCTAATGAGCAAAGGTGTATCCAGTATAATATTAGGAACGGAAGGTAGTAGCGATTACGAACTGGAAAAGAATGGGTATTGAGAAGCAAAAGCTCTAATGCTAAAAGCTATAATAAGAGTCTGTGCAATAGACTTGGAAGAATTTGGAATGATCACTTAACGCAGATGAGTTTTCTCACGATAATAGATCGTATGTCAGGTATCGAGATGTCGTCTTATGAGATCTTTGAGGGAAGACAATGTCGATCTCCCTTATGTTAGGATGAAGTTGTAGAGCGTAAGATGCTCGGACCAGCAGTGGTCCAAGGACCAAGAATATAATAGATCTAATCAGAGGATGGCTGGGAGTAGCCCAAGATGGACATAAGAAGTATGCTGATTTGACAATGAAAGGACAAAGAGTATGAAGGAGGGAACCTTGTATTGTTAAAAGTATTCCCTTAAAAAGGAATTGATGAGGGTTGGAAAGAAAGGAAAGTTTAAGTCCACGAATTGTTGGACCCTTGGATATATTAAGACGTATTGGGAAGATAGCACATGAGCTAGACCTACCCCCGAGCATGTAGCAGGTCATAACGTGTTTCACGTATCAATGTTAAGGAAGTGTAATTCGAATGCCAGATAAATAGGGGCATATGAGCGCATAAACATGCAACCAGACGTAACCTATATGGAGCAACCAGAAAGGGTTATAGACTGAAAAAGGGACAAGTGCGTACGAGAAGGGTTATCAAACTATTCAGAGTTTGATGGAAGAACCACAATGTGGGAAAATTTACTTGAGAGTTAGAAAGTGCAATGCTAAGAAAGTATCCCTATTCATTTTCTATCTGATTCCAGGACGGAATCCTTTTAAGGAGGGGAGACTGTAATAACCCCAAATTTTGGAATTTTTGAAACCCTTATGAATAGTGCTTTTTGCTGATTATGCTGAATAAGAAAACTTTTCATGCCACACTATGTAGGGGTTCTTTTATTGTTATTCTGAGATCGTATTAGTGCTCTATATGATAAATAAGTGTATGTAAAGATCGTCAGAATCCAGATCCGAACACTTTGATTTTCCCGAAAATCCACCAGATACCGAAAGAATTGAGTATAAGGTAACAGGATAAAAAGGATTTAAATTCAAGGATTATAAGAGAGGATCATAAAAGGAATATAATGTATTGAGAAAGGTTAAGGAAACCCAAGTAATAAGATCCCGGGTATGATCCCTCAAACGATAAACGAAAACGAAAGTTAAGCGAACCGTATAACAGATCAGCGGTCATTAGCCAAGTAATTAGAAGCTAATCAAAGAGGTTAATGAGGATGATGTCATCAAACCAATAAGAGGAGGACAAGTGGGGGAGGATGACATAACAAGGTGACATAAGCATGACAAAGAAAGGTGTGTTGTTGGTTGATTAAGAACCACACAAAAGTTACCATGGTAAAAGGTAATAAATCAAAACAAAAACACCAAAAACAACCAACCAACCATTCATTTCACCAAAAACACAACTTGACTTCTTTTTCTCCATTGAAGCTCTCGGCCTCTTTCTTAAGAAAAGGGAAGTCCAAGCTCCTCCACTTGCTAATTTACAAGGTAATTATCCTAGCTTCTCCTAGTTAAGTTACATACTTCCTAGGAATCTTAGCTTCAAAATCCTTTCCTAGCATTTCCTATAAATCATTCAAGAAGATGGTGAATAGTACTTTCTTGAAATTAATTTTTGTGTTCTTGATTTCTTTGAAAGATCAAGCTTGTAGGAGGTTAGATTAAGGCTTCCATGGGCATTCCAAGGATCTTTCATGGATTAAAAGCTTCAAGGAAGGTATAACTCTTCCTGATCTTAGTCTTAAGTTTTGTTGTTTAGATTTCCTAATGTTTAAATGATGGGTTAGTGTAATGGGTGTGTAATCATGTTTAGAGCTTGTTATGAGTAGTTTAGTTGATGAGAGGCATGATTATTGTGTGTTTAGAGATTAGTTGGTTTTGTGATGTTTTTGGAGTTGGAAATCTTGGTTATTAGTTAATGGACTTAAGTAAACTCTTAGTTCATGATTGAGAAATAAGTATGAATTGGTAATATTGAGTTGTTGGGGCTGTTGAAGTATGGTGTAGATGGATTTTGGTTGTATGAATGAATTGTGGTTGATTGGTGGTTGGTTTGGAGTAGAATAAAAATTGGTAATCACGTAAACATAGCCGTCGTAATGTCCGATTTACTTTAGACTGTTTTTGTTCAAAACATCAGGACCCGAGAACTCACTGTTAGGTTTTTACCATTGCCATGATTAGATAGTTCATGTTACGAGCTTCGTTTTGATATGTGGTTCGTTGAATCCGATGTACGGTTTAGGAGAAACGACCGTTTTAAGTAACGGCGTTTCACGACCGAACCATTACCCCTCGCCTTACTTTGAAACCTTGGTTAAGGACTTTAAATGACTAATTGGGGTATGAAACAATTATGTTAAGTGGATTAGGCAGTTGGTAAGGTACTCGCAAAAGAATCGCCTTAAAACTCTTAATGGTTAATTTATTAAAAATGGTGGAGCCGAGGGTACTCGAACGACTTAGGTGATTCGTTAAGCGTAGGAGTGACCATAAGCGAACGTTAGGGTTCAATTGGTTAAAGTCTAGTTTCTTAAGCGACCGGGGTTTAATTCCATCTTATGTTGTTGTTCATAGGTTATCGGACCCACTCTAAGCTTAAGTCTATCCGGGAGCACTCAGGCAAGTTTTCTACCCGTTATATTGTTGTTGTGATGTATACATATGTATATGCATTATCTTGTGATAGATGCATGATGGTTAATTAGCAAATTCTTGCGATATATTGTAGCATGTGATATGGTATATATGCATGCCTGTTTCGTAATCTTGATACATATATATGTTGATTCAGTTGATAATACCTATGCTAGAGATAAGCGGTATTTGTGTATACCCTTAGTATAGGGGACCCAAAGGTGAACATTTTTTTAAAACCGGGAGTCGATATTCCCGAGTATAATATATATTTATATATATATATATGAATAGTTTTCAAGACTATTATTCGAATAAGGTTTATTCGATAACTTTACTTTATTAATGAATATTATTTTGAATATTCATTCGAGGGCTTATGACTCCGTTTATTTTATTAATGAATATTATTTTGAATATTCATTCGAGGGCTTATGACTCCGTTTATTTTATTAATAAATATTATTTTGAATATTCATTCGAGGGCTTATGACTCCATTTATTATATTAATGAATATTATTTTGAATATTCATTCGAGGGCTTATGACTCCGTTTATTTTATTAATGAATATTATTTTAAATATTCATTCGAGGACTTATGACTCCGATTAATTACTAATTATTATTCTTTATTTTATTAAGGAATAATATGTCGATAATCAAACTCACTTTTGATTATTCAAATAAAGATAGTACTTTCGTATAAGTATATCTTTGGTTATTTAATATTCATTGCAAGTATAAGTTTTAAAACTTCTACTTCAATTATTTTTATAAAGATTATTCTTTATGGGAATATTATTTAAATAATAATATTCAGATATTTTCTAATAAATTGGGACTGATTTATTTCATTAAATCAGCATTACTCCAAACATTCTTAAAAATGTTTGTGAGTCTTCAAAATGATTTTAAAAGTTAGAGCGGATCCCAAAACTCATTATTTTTTTTATTTAAGACCTTCCTTTCAAAGGGGATTTAAATACTCGCTCAAAACCTGAGGGATCCGGCTCTGTGGTGTGTTTATATTCGCAACAAGGTTGCTGTTTTGATAAAAAAGTTTTTGATTACTTACCCAACACTCGGGAAGTAAAATTCTTGGAATAAGTTAATCCATTAACAGGCATCGCCTGGGAAATATTGGTGAGTTTTCCTTTCCAACTAGATACGACTTATTGGTGGAGCCGTATCAACAAGTTTCTACTTGGGGAAAGGGGGGACGAGCTTTACGTTTCAGAGTCATGGATTTCATCTGAACTAGGAGTGGCGTAAGTGGTCGAGTGGCGCCGACCCAGCCTTATTATATTGGCCCATATGGCCTGGAAGTTTCGCTAAGACGGTACATTCCTTAGGAGTCCAGTGTTCGGTTGACAAGTAAATCCGACAGGTTCTCCTCTACATGTAAAAAATGGTGGGGTTGCACTACTACGACTGATCATCGTAAGTGGAAAAAGATATAAGTATATTGGAGTATCTTGTAACTTCATCTTTTCAACTTATATCTAGTTAATGATTATCTTATGAATGACAAAGGTTTTCAGAAAAATATTAAGACAAGGTTAGATATATGAGATCACCTTGCAACGATATTTTTATACAGTCATAAACTGGAACTCTGTGTATATTATACATGTCAGAGGATTTCAAAGATTGTGAAAAGTATATATATATATATATATATGTATATATATACTGAATATTTTGCGACTTGGTCGCGTTAAGATATCATCTTGGTTCATTTCTTTTGACCAAGACTTTCATGAGTACTATGAGAATGCTCATATATTGTTAATCAGTATACATATTATTTTGGTGGGCTTGTTGCTCACCCTTGCTTTCTTCTTTCATCACACAACATCAGATAGACAAGATGAACAGGACCAAGCTCCTAATTCGCGAGCGGATAGGAAACGTTCCACAGTTTCCTATAGGTGTTGATGTCGCTGTAGCTAAGGTAGGAACTACCAATAGGCTAGGCTTTCAACTTTTGATGTACCAGACTTATGTATCTTTATCAATTGTAATAATGGCAAAGAAATGTAAATTTATTCGGAAACTCTTTTAAGGTGTAATGGCATATATTTTTGGAATAAAATGACTCGTGTTATTTTTGGATATTCATCTCTGAGACTATAACTTGTGGTGTGTGTGTTTATTGTGGGGTCACAGTACAGAGTAGTTGATTGTTTATTAAGATTGGGTGTTATTAAGGGAAATGGAACTCGTGACAACCCGGATCCCCGACCCCGGATTTGGGGGTGTTACAAAACCCGTACAGCTCAAACAGTGTTTTAAAAGCCCGTATTTCAAACAAAAACATTGGCCCTATTTTGCCAAAAACAACCTATACCATATCGCTATTTTGAACCCCTAAACGATTTACAAATTTACCTTTTTCGCGAAAAACGACTTTTCCGGACTCCTTCGGGTACCAAAAACCCCACAAAAATCACATTTTTATTTTTATATGATCATGAAATTATCATACATCATTTTTCTTTGCATTTTTGTAATATTCAAAATTTTTGGGAATTTTTGGGATTAATTTTATATTTATTAGATATTTAAAAATTCATTATTAATACCCAAAAATTATAAAAATTGGGGCCAAATATTTTTATTAGATGTGTAATTAGACCCTTAATTTTATTTAGGGGTATTATTTTCATAAATATAAATACCAGATTTATTGTTAATTATTCAGTTAATTATAATTAAAAATCATAATATTAAGAAATTGATTTTGGGGGTGAAGAACAATTGCAGAGCTTCAATCACAGATTTCATAGTGTTTCTGATATCCAAATCGATCATGTGAGTAACCAAAACAAAGCTCTTGATCTCTACTTTCTATTCATACCATCAATTTCATGTTTTGTTGCCTAGATTTTCAATTCGTATTTTAGGGTTCTTGAACTGAAATTGGGGGTTTTAGATTCTGGGGTTTTGGGTTGATTTTAATGATTGGTATAGTTTCCTGTACTTGTTTACAATTGATTTGAGCTATTTAATTGATCGGGGTTATGTTCTAGATAGTAGTTCTTAGTTTCAAGTTTTTACAATTTTATTTTGATTCGTTTTTGAGGTTACATGAATCTGAGGTTATTTTGGTTATTGGGGTTAGATTATACAAGTGTTAAGCTTTATTTTGGTATATTATTTGTAATTTTTGATGTACGAAATCGTTAGTTTAGTATTTGGCCGGAAAATTGCTTGGTTTGATCGGAGAAATCGTTCATGGGGTTATTGGACGATGTTGTTGGTTTGGTTGTGTTCCTGAAGTTATTTGGAGTGAAAACCCACCAAGAATCGGTTCGAACGGTGTCTGTTTTGCCTGGGAATCAAGCTCTCCGGAGTCTGCTACCCTTCGCCGGCGTTGCTACATTTTTGGCCGGAGATGGAAGAGGAATAGAGGATAGACGGCGATGTTGCAGCGTATGGGAAGCTGTAGCCGTAGGGAATGATTTTGCATCAAAAACGGAACAAAAGCATGACTGGTTGTCGGTGTTTTTGGTTCGCCGGAAACAGCTTGCCAGCGCCGGTTTCCGGGCAGCACGGCGGCTGTTCTTAGTGACCCGCCGACCCGGTTGTTGACCCGAAAAACAACCCGGGTTTGATCCTCCAGAACCCAAGATCCATTCCCTGTTTCTGTTTCTGGTTAATTAATTATTTAATTATATTTTGTAAAATCAAAATTAGTTTATTAATTCTAAAAATCAATTAAAAATTAGTTATAAATTCTGAAAAATATTATAATTAATTTCTAAATTATTTTATTAATTTAGGAATTCGAATTTAAGTATTTAATTAATTATTTAATTATTTATCTAATTATTAATTAGTTATCTAATTAGTTAATAATTAGCTAATTAATTAATAATTAGGTGATTAATTAATAAATAAGTATTAAAAGCAATCGAATAATAATTCCTTAATTAGTTAAATATTCCGAGCAAATCGTACCTATTCGAGTCGTGATTCGTTAAGTTAGAATTATTATCCGAGCGATATTTATTCGAAGAGTGTTATAATAATTATACGTATCGAATAATAAAATTCCGATCGTGCATTGATTAATAAATCGTACAAGCTAATAATGGTTTGATAGATATGCAAGGATCGTGAGTAGCTCGTATTTATACGAGTAATTGATCCTGAGTCAGATTATAATTCGAGTAATAAGTATTGATTCGATAAATAACGTATCAGCTAATTGTATCGATTGATTATGTGTAAATAATCGATCTAATCAAGTAAGTAATAACAATTTATAAATAATTGTAATAAATTATAATTAATCCTAATAATTAGGGATTAATTTTTTTTTTAAATACAATAATTATTAATTAATTATTTAAAAATATAATTAAGGATTATTTAATTATAATTAATCATTTATAATTAATTATTAATTAATTAAATCTTGTTTAATTCATAATAATTAAACCGTAAGTTCAATTTGAGTGAAACGAAGACCCCTAGACTCAGAAAAATGAAACGAAACCAATAAAAATAATTGCAAGTCATAATTTCTTCCGGAAGAGAGTGGTCTTGTGTTAGTTAATGGGTTGTAGACCCTAATAGAGGTAGAATCGAGTCAAATAAATCCCGAAAAATTATAATAAAATTTCATAGGGTTAGTTAATACAGGTATGAGTCTAGTATCGATTCCAAAAATAGTTATAAGTCCAAAAAAATTAATTATGTGCCTTATGTGCTATGTGCTTTACGTGGTTATGTGAACCTTATGTGATATGTAATTATATATGTATAGATGCGAGTCAGATAGAAATGCATGGGTAGATTGATAGGGTTGCGTAGTATCAATTCGAGATACGTGTATGTAGTGAGTTATCTAAACGACTATCTTTCTGATGATTGGTTCAGTGTCAGCAAGGCAGATCAAGCTAGAGACCGAAGGTGGTGAGTTGAACCAGGTTAAGTATGCGCAAGGCAAGTTTTCCCCTATTCTAAATTCAGAATAGTGAATTATATCCCATTTTTCCATATCAGTTACCTTAGATAATTCTTGTTCATATACACTGTTACACAATTATTGAATCTTGTTTCTATTTCATTTCGATTCTTGATTTCTCCCAATTTATTGAATCCTTTATTCATATTCCAATACTTTTACCCTTGTTACATATACTCGGATATATCCTGATGTTGGGATACATCAAAAGCATTCCGATTGTTCCGGATGCTAAACCTTGGACTGGATGGTTACGATATGGGCTGGGTTTTACCCAGACCTTTAATTAATAGGCCATAGTTGTTTGAGTATTCCTTATGTTGGTTGGGTCTATGCAGTTGGGTATTGATCTGCACTGTATCCTGACTGATCAGCAGGTTATACTGCATATGTTGGTTCTTGTTTCCAGTCTTGTTCATTTGGCACTCACCAGTGTTGGCAAATTATTATTCCATACAGATTCAGATGGTTGTTCAAACCAACATATTATCGGTTCATCTATTCTTCTCTCTTTATACTATATATATTCTTGCAGGCTTGTTGACCAATTTTGGCTCATCCCCTTTTATTTTTATTCCTATTGTTTTACAGTTAAGATAGGGAATGAAACCCATCAGGACCCGCGTAGTCAAAAATCGATTCAAGCAGCGGAACCCTCTTATACCAAGAGTGTTCATCCCTATTCCCGAAGAGAGCTTTGAGCTACCAAATCAGTTGCAACAGGATAAGTAGTATTATGGTTCGAATAAAAGTTGTGTGGTGAGAATGTAGATAGAATAAAGTTTTGTAACAAAGAGAGTTATTGAGACAGACTGTTTTATTTCGGTTGTAATAAAGTTAGTGTGTCGTTCTTGTTTTCAACTCTTAACCTTAAAAGATCCTGAGTAGTAGTAGTTCGGGGTAATTATCATATTTATATTCCGCAGTTTAAACAAGAATTTTTCGGTGCATTAGGAATGGGTTCATATTAACACCTACTTTTTCATTTATGTTCTTTCTAGACTGTTTTTTCTTGTTTTTCATTTTAAATCCTTCAGCTTTTGCTTAAGCTGTTTCTGAGTCACCAAACCAATATTTACTGACTTGATATGAACTTTTTCATACTTATCAGTATTTAAGCTTGACTTAGGTGCTGACGTTGAACCTTTTTTATTTACTGACTTCAAACCATCAACACTAAGAAAATTAACATATTTTAACCGAGACTTGTTCAGTTTTACCTTCGTATCATTATGTTTTGGTGTTAGGAGCAATTGATAATATCAAGCAGAAACTATCAGAAGTTCATATCAGAACTTATATCAACGGATGATGATGATATCAATGGATGATGATATCGACGGATAATGATATTGACGGATGATGATGTCAATGGATGATGTAATCAGTATTTGTCATATCAGTTGATCTTCGATAAGGAAAAGGAAACAGGAACTCAAGGAGGTGAAGGACTTTATCTCGGAAGCATTGTATATGTTTCCTTTTTGTTAATAGAATAGAATTCCATATACATTGTGTAGTTGTGCTCTATATAAAGCACAGATTAGGTTCATGATATATGCATTGTGACATTGTTATATATTTCGCATAACCTAGCAGCTCTCGAGGATATTTGTTCATCTTATTGAGTGAGTACATTTGTAATTAGTTTTTATCTGTTAATATAAAAACTATTGATTTTGTTGAAGCTTTGTCGAATTGATTGTATTAACTGTATCCACCCCCTCTACGGTTGATTAAGGGCCTAACAATTGGTATCAAAGCTTGCTGTTAATGTACAAATAGTTTAAGATCTAAAAATCAATCAACAATATCTGACAAAGAAGAAGAAACACAGAATCCGAAGCCACCACCCCCAGCCACATCACAGATAAGTAGCAACATGAGTAGTTATGAAGCAATCAAGGTGCCTATCCTGAAAATACATGAATATCTAATCTGGAAAGTCTGGATGGCCATGTGTTTGGAAGCCATAGATCCTGAATATCTAAACAGGATTTATGATGGTCCTCATAGACCAATGAAGGTAGCTGTTTCGCTTGCTGGAGAACCAGAGAAGATGATAGACAAAGAAAGAAATGACTATTTTCCAGAAGATATCTCATCTATCATCAAGGATGCTAAGGTCAGACACATCATGCACAACAGTCTTGATAGTGTTATGTCCAATAGAGTCATTGGATGTAAGACAACAAAAGATATATGGAATGCTTTAGAAGTAAAATGTCAAGGTACAACCGCTATCAAGAAGAACATGAGGACAGTACTTACTCAAGAATATGAGCACTTTGACTCAAGGGACAATGAGTCCTTAACTGAGATCTATGACAGATTTCAGAAGTTGCTGAATGACTTATCCCTTGTCAACAAAGAATATGATTTGGAGGACTCAAACTTGAAGTTCCTACTTGCTCTCCCTGAAAAGTGGGACTTTAAAGTCACATCAATAAGGGATAACAATCAAATTGATAATACACCTCTATATGAGATCTATGGAGTTCTGAAAACTCATAAACTAGAGATGGAACAAAGAAGCAAGAGGAAATGATCTAAATCTAGACCAGTTGCACTCAAGGTTGAAGAGAAACCAAATGAGAAAGCTAGGAGGAAAAGCTACTCTAAAGGGAAATCCATGATTGTAAAGTCAGGTACTGAATCATCAAATTCTGATGATGACTCAAATACTGATACTGAATCAGATACTGGCAGCGCTCATAACAACAATAAAGACATGGATCAAATGGCTTCCCTTCTGGTTAAAAGCTTCAAGAAGATGGTCTACAAGAACTTCAAGAAAGGGAGAAGATTTTCCGGAAAAGGTTTCAGTTCCTCAAACTTTGATAAGAGGAACAACAAAAGAAATATTGATGGGAAGGAATCTAGATCTGGAAAACTTGACAAGTCAAAAGAGAGATGTTATATCTGTGATAGAATTTGGCACTTTGCAACTGACTGCAGAAAACCCAGAGTTGAGAAGAAATAAGCCTTGATCTCAAGGAAGAGAAACTGGGATGATTCATCAAATTCTGATGATGGAGTCAATTATGCTCTCATGGAAAAATCTAATGCTGAGGCTGATAATGCTGAATTAAAGGTACCTCAGACTACTCTTGCCTTTGATACTGATGATATCTATGAGTTAAGATTATTTCTTAAGTCTCTGCATGTTAGTTATAGGGATCAAACCTCAGAGAATAATAGAATCAAGAGTGAAAACTCAGTATTAAAGAAAAGGAATGATCACCTAGAAATTGAGTTGCTTTCCATGCTAGAAATTCAAAAAGAAAGAGATAATGTTGTTTATGTTAAGGAAAAATTGTTAGAAAAACATGCTTATCTAGAGAAGGAGCTAGAAAAAGAAAGAGAAGTCATTAAACTTTGGACTAATTCAGGAAAGTCAACTCAGGAGATTTTAGAGAATGGCTGTTGGGGATCAGGATTAGGATATTCAGCTAGATCTAATTCTGATAAGAAAAGTGGAAAAGAAACTGAGAGAACAAAACCAATAAAAACTGATAGCAAGGTCAAACTGAACAAGGTTCAAATAAAGACATTAAATTTAATCCTAGTGCTAATACTTTTAAGTCAATCCATGAGGAAGGTACAACCTCAGTACCTAGATCAAACTTAATTACTGATAAGGGTGAACAAGTTCACATAAAATCAGTAAATATTGGTTCAATGACTCAGAAATAGCTTAAGCAAAAGCTGAAAGATCTTCACATGAAAGACAAGCGGAAAACGTCCAAGTCTAGGAGAAATAGGAATGGCGAGGTAGGTGTTAATAAGAATGAAAACTATGTAACGCCTCCTAATGCACATAGAAAGACCTGTTAAAACTGTGGTAGAACTAATCATCTTACTAATTCGTGTAAGAAAATAAAAAGATAAATGTTGTTCCTTCCAAATCAGAGTTTAGGAATAGAACAGTTAGATATAAACCATAGAGTCCTTGTTTTCTTGTGGTAGTGTTTGGAATTCTATTTATACATGTAAAGAGTATCACAGTTTGTATTATGATTATTATAAAATGAAACCCTCTTTACTTAAAGAGAAATCTGTTTCTGCATGTATAAATACTGATAGTAAGGATGTTAACATAAACTCTGATAAAAAGTCTTCTTCTGCATATGTTAATAAACTTAAAAGTGTTGGTGAGACTGCGTAGCTGTATGAACAGTTACGTGATAACTCAACACGATAACAACACTAGAATAGGACAGTTAATAATACTACATCTACACAAGAAATCGGGATGAATGAAGACAAGGCAAATACAAAGAATCAAAAGATTAGAAGAAGGCTTGAAGTATGTTTACAGGTCACTGAAAGAAGTTCATTAATATGTTCATGTCTCAGTGAAGAATAAAGGTTAAAGACTTCCAGGGTTTCAGAAATGATGAACATTCAGTGTATAAAGTGCTACTAGAAGATTTCAGTGTATTGGCATTGATTGAAGATAGACAGTGTATGAAGCATAGGAATCTGAAGAATTGAAAACATGGTATAAACAGAGGTTAAAGAAGAAAACTGCAGTCTTGAAGTTATACTCACCGGCAGGAGCTCATTTATATGTTCAAGCGTTGGTGAAGAACTGTGAATGAAGTGTTCAAGATTGTAGTAGAAATAAAGACGTTGTTTAAAGTATCAGAAAGGATTCCAGTGAAAGTACAGTTGTTTGTTGACGGTCAGTGTTAGAAGCAATGGATATTCAACCAATCTGTATCAACTCAGAAACACAAGAAAAATTGAATTAGGTTCTCTCAATGCTAGTTGTTTGTGAACCAGACCAGTGTACCAAACATCAGTATACAAGAAGGGATTTTAATTCAGTTACAGAAGAAAGTGTTGATACAGTGAAGAATGACAAAACAGAAGCAAGAATATTCTAAGGCAGAATACTCTTCTCTCTCGTCGACATACAGACTTTATGGTCGCCATAGAGAAATTACTCTAAGGTACCAACTGGTCGCCATAAATAAATTACTCTAAGTCACCAACTGGTCGCCATAAAGAATTACTCTAAGGCACCACAATGGTCTCCATAAAGAATCTCTAAGGCATCAGTGGTCACCAAAGAGCTTGGTCGCCACAGAAGAAAGGACACAGATGCTGGTCGCCATAGAGCACCAGTGGTCGCCAAAGAGCTTCACCAGTCGCCATAGAGCTCAAACAGTCGCCATAGAGCAACACAGGGCTACTGGTCACCATAGAAGAGCAAACAGAGAATGTTCATGTCGCCATAGAGCACTTGGTGAATGTTCAGTGAATCAATGCAGCAATTCTTAGATTTTTGTGGATACAGAAATGCCACCTGTCCACAGGAATTGAAAGTCTACACAGAGAAGCAGAATATATAACAATCAATACATATATTGTTAAGAAGTTATGTTCATCTTCTCTCTCACGAGAGGTGATGAAAACAAGAAACAAAGATAATACAGAGAAGCTCAGCACATTGATATCCGTTTAACTTCTCACCGGAGTAACGTTATAATGCCCGATTTAACTCTTGTATATTCATAGGGGCATTATAATCGTTACCCGGTAATTAAATCCTTAGATAAACAAAAGCTAGATCATTGTATAGGATTTCATTTGTAGATATTTGTAAAAGCTAGGAACTTTGTTGTTCTTAGATTGTAGCCGGTTAATTCATTTACAGGAGTGTAGCAACACCCCTCGCGGATTTATATATGAATATATACTTCCTCGAATATCTTGTGTTCCTCGTTTTATATTCCCAAACACTATTCACCTCAAGAACACGGAACCACTAATCGCACTAAATCTATATCCGCTAAAGATTCGAAAGAATTTTTAATTTAGTGATTATCGTATTCAACCACCCCTTCTACGATAATTCGGGACCTAAAAATTGATATCAGAGCTTATTGATCAATATACAGATCAGATCCGGTGAGTCAGCCCAAACAATCAAGTTCTCATTTTTTTAGATTTTTTAATTTTTAAAAATTATCAACACTTAAGATTTTTGAATTTTAAATAATTTGGACTTGGCCATAATTTTTATTTCTGATTTATTTATTTTTCCATAAAATTTAAAATTCATAAATTTAAATTTTTCTTAAATAATAATTTACATTTTATTTAATTTTTAAGAAAATTCGAAATTCTTGAAAATTAGATTTTATGTAAATATTAATTTTTGACTAATTTATTTTCTAGGAAAATTAAAAATATTGGAAATATAAATTTCTTTTAAATATTAAACTAAGGGTACTCAAGGATTGGTAGACTCAGGATTTCTCCGGGCTTTTAAAGTGGATTTCAATCTTTCGAAGAAAACGAAGACCATGTGCTATTCAGACGGAAAATTCCCGAATACGGAAATTGAAGATAATGGTTTTCTTACTCCGATGGAACTGATTTCAAGACCTCCAGACGAAAATTGTGGAACTTCCTCAAAGGCTTACTCCATAGGATACCACTTGGTTTTCAGACGTAGGGAATGAATTAAATTTCTACGGGTACAATTTTTCTCGGAGATTTTAAGACAACTCTATGATTCCAGATTATACAGTCACACAGTGGTTTGTACCAATGCTTTATTTATCCGGGAATCAATGAGATCATACATGCAGTAATTGTGGAGGTCAGAGAGAATAGTGGGGATAAACAAACATCTCAGTTATATGCAGTATAGTTGGAACCTCAGGACAGAACGTAAGAGTTACTGATAGCTGAATCAAAGGAAGCTCAGGAAGAAGTACTTGAGGGACTAGACGACAGGGCAGTGTTTCACTTTTCAGGGAAGTTTAGTCGCATCAGATTCACAAGGAGTACATAAGCTATATCCCAGGATCAAGCCTATCTATTCTAAAGCAGAGATTCTTACAGATTCAGTTTAAGGGGTGATTACAAGACTGAGAATGGGACATAAACAAGATTTGATAGCTACAGTTATGACAAGAAATAGGTGTCAAGTAACTATCAGGGGTTTTGCTATAACAGAACAAGAAGCTTGACAAATAAGGATGGGTAGGGATTCGGTTGAAGAGTTGAGGTATAGGTGGAATATTTTCTTAGGGAAGCAGCCAATCAAAACTTATAGTGCACATAAAAGAGTTGGGATGGATCAGATGACGAGAATCATGAATATATTGCTTTTATAGCAATCTCCGAAGATGGTCCAACTCACATATCTCAGGTTTCAATTTTTTGAACCACTGCAATATCTTGTTCTCAATATTCAATGTATGATAAGATCTTAGTGTTTAAATGTTTAACACTCGCACAAGCATGATAGCATCACACATAGATAATGCTGAACTAGTTCACTAGAATATTTTTCTTGTAACTAGGATAGATGTTTAACTTGTGCATGTTACATTAGATGATCTTAAATAATTGTTTGAATATTTGTTGAACATGATTAATTGCTTTAGTGAGGTATATGTTTTTCCAACATATAAGACCTTTGTTTATGCTTATCTCTTGTATCCTATTATAATATGATTTGCTCATTTATTCTGAATTGTTTGTTAAGATTTATTAGTTATATTTGGATTGAGATAGCTAGATGAGATACATCAACAGGATTGGACTAGATAGAATTAGTGATTTATTTATTAATTCTGTTTGTTCCATATCATGTCTGTCTTACTTAATTCTTATATGTAATATTTCTGAATGAATGCCATGTATTCCCAATACAATGCTTGCTTATCTTATTATAGAAAAAGCATGTTTAGGATTACTATAGGGCAAAGACTGCTAGTCCTCCTTATGTAAGGTTGGAACCATTTTCCCTAGCCTAGAGACAAATCTGTCAAGGGTATTAAAATGGAGAAAATGATTAGTCAAAGATAAGAATTAGCATGATAAGGTTACAGCTACTGTTATCTCTGATTATAATAATATCTCTAATCCAACTGGACCCAAACTGATAAGTTGGGTACCAAGAACTGTTAATCCATTTGTGAGTGCAGGACATAACAGGTTAATTGATTCATATATGTTCTTGGTAATTCAGACTAAAGGCATATGATCAAAGAAAGAGCCTCACAATCAAATGTGATCAACAAAAGCTATTATGTCAATAATCTTTGGAGATGACAACAAAGGTTTTCATCACGAGACAAGCTATACAGGAAAAAGAATGTCATCATGGATTTAACAATTGCTATCACTGACAACAACTAATCATTTGAGTCACTGATAACAATTGAAGCCACTTCCTTACTGGAGAATCAAGGCACAAATCCTCTTATCAGACAGTTCAGCATCAAAGGACAAATTGTCAATTCAAAGAAGGGTTAGTGTCTCATCTGAAGCAGGAAGGTTGAGAAGCTTGCTCTTCTTAGAGTAAGGAAATGGAATGCTTGTGGCTAGACTGAAAACTCTGAAAAGGTGAAGTCAGTGGTTTCTACTGTAAAGCTTCATCTGACAAAATTTTAGCTATGGCATTGGAAGCTCTCACCCTTGAACTTCAACTCAAGGAACTCTTTTGTAAAAAGGGGTTTAGTGAGAGGATTGCCTCATCTGGAATTCAGAAGACGATAAATGTGAGGCATGTCGGAAAGAGAAGTCAAAGACAACATCACATCAAAGTAAAGATAAACCTTAGTGATGGAGGTTGACTACTCTTATGAAATAAAGTTGTTGTTCGTGCGTTCTCAAGACAAGACATCACAGATGGTGATTGATCACATCAAAGAAGATCAAGCTGGAAGCAACTGTAAAAGAAATGATCTGGTGATTAGATAATCGGACTGAATTCAAGAAGCAGTTCTGATTAATATCTGTAACATCAAGAATATTTTGAGACATATTTAGCACTGAAAGCTCCGTGTCAAAATGGAGTGGTACAAAGGAAGAACCAGAACTTGATTAAAGCTACCAGGAAAATATCAAGATAATCAAGACTTTCTATATACCAAAGGGCTGGAGCAGTCAAAATAGTTTGCAACAAGTAAAATCAAGCCTTGATCAGGATGTATACATGAAGACCACTAATGAGTTAATGGCCAGCAGAAGCAAACACTGGATAACCTGAAAGTGTTTAGAGATAATGATCTACAAAAGCAAACAATAAAATGTTTTTAGTTGTTTGAAGATCTTGGCATTTCCAGCTAAGACTTGTAAGGATATTCTTCATGGCTACTCAGTGGAGTTTACAATCTACAAGGCATTTGTGGTTGATTAACAGAAGATGATTGAAAGTCTAAGTGCACAGTTCAACAACTCCATGCTCCAAGCTGTTAAAGTCAGCAAGGGTAAGGATTTTCAGGAAATCCCAGCAACAGCTTAGGGGGAGCAATAGAAGGATCAACTAGTCAGACACAACACCAAATTGAAAATCAGAGGACACTAAAGAAGATATTTGTTGAGACAAAGGGTTTGATGTCAATATTATTCCCAGAATCTAGTTCTTAAGTGATCCAGATGGTGGAGTAATGATTAGCAGGGTTACTGAGTATGAATAATAAATTCTTTACTTTTTTATCTGAAGAAGAAACTGAGAAAGTTATAGAAGCTCTGATAGATCAAGATTGGTTGGGTGATTTCAAAGCAAGATGAACTCAATCAGTCAACAAGCAGATTGTAGGGAAGCTGGTATCCAAACCAAATGATAATATTGTAATTGGTACAAGGATAACCAGAAGTCATACTGGATGACAATGGCATTGTTACGAGGGACAAGGCCAAACTGGATGCTAGGTTATTATCGAGAAGCAGTATATGATAGATAGCACCAGTGACGAGACTTGAGGATATTATGACATATCAGGAACCTGATGCACATTACACTTGGAATTGGACTCTAGTAGATGTGTACAAGTGCACTCCTATTGGTGAGTCAAAGGAAATAGTCAATACATAAGAGTTCATAGACTTTGCAGTTGCAGACCTATTGGACTATGTATATCTCTTCTTCACAATCTCACTTCAGGTTGGTATGAATTAGTATATTACTCAAGAAATCATCAAGGACATGGTATGGCACTCTAACTGAAGTTACAGTTTAATATGAACTAGTAGAGTCATCATATTAATAACTCTCTTATCACTAGGCACAAACATATTATTTTATATGTGCAGTGATATAATGATAATGTTATATGTTGGTCTACTAACAAAGACTTGTGCAAGATTATTTGCTAAGTAATTGCAGAGTAGGTATGGAGGAGCGTGTTGGAAAGGTTACAATTCTTTTTGGAATTACTTCAAGCATGCCATTAGAATAATTCTTTTAGGAGCTCCAGCAAGCCAAAAGAACAATTCTTTTAGGAGTACAAGTAAACCAAAAGAATGATGGCAATACAAGTAAGTTAAGGATCTTTTGAAGATGCAAAATTTGGAAGATTCTGAACATGCCAAGACTACTTACAAAAAGAAACCACTAAAGTTTGATTAGTGTAACTCAGGTATTATGACAAGCTATAGAGGTATGACAAGCTCACTCTTTTACTCAAATGCTAATAGACAACATGTAATGTTCTCAAGATGCCAATATGCAAGGTTCCAAGTCGATCCTAGAGAATCCAATCGTATAGCTATTAACAAGATTATTAGATATCTTAAGGGACTATCAACTCTTAGAGTAAAGTACCCTAAAGATATTGTGCTTAACATGTTTGGATATATAGATATAAATTACGCAGGTTGTAAGAAAGACAGGAGAAGCATCTCTGAAGTTGTCAACCTAAGTGATAGGAGAAGCATCTCCGGAAGCTGTCAACTTCGTGAAAAAAGATTGATTTCTTATTGTGATAAGAAACAACCTCAAATCCAACAACTCTGTGAACACTCTATGACAAGGCACCTTCACACCAGGTATCATTACATTAGAGAGCATGTCTTTTAGTCAAAGAGTCACTTACGGAAACACTTATTAAATCACTTGTTAAAATTAATCTTTCAAGACTGGTTTGTAAGTGTGGGATATCATTCATTGCATATTAGTTGGAAATCCCATCTGTAAGGAATTCTTAAAATAAGTTCACAAGTATTGAATCTTCAATAGTTAAAGGACTTGTGAATTTATCAGTAATCCAGTACCTCGTACTTAGTGCTACTATCTTGATTATCATGATTACAATGTCAGATACATTTATGGTATTTAAGTATTATAGCATTAAGTTTAAATATTATTTTAATTGATTTAAATTATGACTGTAGACAATTTCATTCCTTATCAGTCTCATAATTTAAATTATATTAAAATAATATGCAGCATAGTTATTTGTATCATGTACGAATAATTGTGGTACTTTTAGTATGAGTGATATTATTTAGAATTTTTGTTCTAAGTAATCAATGCTTATTTTTAAAATCACTGATATTGAAAGTTGAAATATTTTCTAAGTCATGTGTATAAAACTCTCAATATTTTATATGCTTAGAAAGTATTTCTAAACTTACTAATTATCCAGAGAGTGATTGTCATGTATATGACTCATATATCCTATTGGTGATTACTCAAGGATAATTATAAATATTTAAGTGCTAGTATCTAACTCATAGATATTTAGTATTTATTTATTTAATATTTATTTTGGGTTGTTTGTATTATGAAATTTGAAGCAATTCAATGATTTTATTTGCTCCATAATTCAAACTAACTTAAAATAAATGAGCAGCATGATTGATTATAACTAAATCTGTCAACAATTGATATCTAGTATATTGATTGTAACTTATGTGTTATAAGCTAATTATGAAATCCTGGTTTTAGTGAATTTAGCAATGTTTACATCTCAAGAATTCACTGAATCAGAATCATGATTGTAGCATGATTAGTTGTGTGCTAATTTCTTGACTTATATCAGTTAATGATATTTAGTTAAGAGTTTAACTATGAACTAATTGTGAAGTATTAGTATTTGTGACATTACTTAGAACTCCTCTAAGTAATCAATGCTTATCTTCAGTCATTTATACTAATATAGAAAGTGTGGAAATTTTTCTTAAGTACCACTATGGTTAAAATGTTTGTTTGCTTTATTAGAAGTAACCATATGTTGTCCACTTTGAAGATTTTTATACTTATTTGCAAATTCTTAATCACTTTGATAATAGATATAATGCTCAATGGATCAAAGTATATGAAACTTGAAATATTTTTCTAAGATTGCAAACAAGACAATGTTGGTTAATGTTGCTTTATTTATCGAACCAGTATTGTTTGAGATACTACAGTTGTTAGGAGTTAACAATTGTATGATACATGAAATTGAATGCTGATATCTTTTTGATAGATAATTAGTATTTAATTCATTGATATCTTATTTTAATATTTAAAATAGGATGCAACATAATTATTGGTATCTAAAATACTTGACAAGTATCAGTCAATGATATGTTGTTAATATTTTGTTGCAGATAATTGTGAGATTTTAAGTTCTAGTGGATTTATATGAGTTGCTATATCTGACAGATTCACTACAATTTGAAATTAGCAGCATAGTCATTCTTATTAAGATTATTTATCAATAAATAATATTGTTGGTAATAATTTTATAAAGATAGATTATGGAGCTTTTGATATGAATGAGAATTGCTTAGACTTTACCCTAAGTGATCAATGCTTTTACAAACACTCATTCAAATTGAAACACAAAATCTTTCTTTTTTTTCTTAATACTGCTAGGTCATCAGTCTGTGTCTTATCAAATCACTTATCTTTTTAGGCATAAAAACAGACTTGTGCACTCGAACAGTTTTAGGAGAAAATTAAACTTCTTTCTACTGTGGTGATTGCTTATTTCATTAAAATCTTTTGAAATCACTATTGTACATCATTGCTCTCAAAAGATTAAATGCATAATTTTCATTCATTATAGATCTTAAATGCATTTTATCTCTACATTGCCATATGCTTTGTGATGCAGGTTCAGCCTCCAATGGCCTTCTTTCATTTGATAGTCATGAGGTTGAAAACCCACAACTTATATCCCAGACTGTAAAGACAAACATAGAAACAGAACCAACCAACACTCTCTTACCACTAAAATGAAGTATGAATGAGCGTGAGGGAGAAAGTGCCTTAGTGCACCACATAAGGAATGTTCTGAAGTCAACCCAGCAGCTCTGTCTCCTACAAAGTTGAAATATATCAAAACTGGGACAACTGTTAGCTCCCATACATCTTCTCAAAAAGATGTAATGGCTGAAAAGGCACAAAACAGTTACTAGATTCATCCTCTCAACAGGGTGCGTCTATTGAAATTCACCTGTCGGCCTGGGTATCTGATATATTGTCACCACCTTAAACATAAACAATTCTTGATGCACAAGGAAAGGTTTCACACACAAAGGAAGAGTTGACGGAAATAAGAGTTTCGACCATTTTACGGTCAGATTCGATTGTTCAAGGTTCTTTAATGGACCAATTGCCTTTATAGGTGTTAGGAGAGGATACTGATCTAATAGCCATTTGTCAGTGGTCAGTGTCTACCTCCCCAGGATTAAATCCCCTAGATGCATCTGCGGATAGTGGATCTGATATAGGTGTAGATCGGCAACTTGTTGACAATGATTCAGATATTACCTGATGAGTCATAAGGAAATGTCTTCACAAACATTAGAAGGGAACTTTGATCTTTATGCTAAATTCTTTGGATCATTGTTTACCTTCCCAGAGTTCAAATCTGGAACCTTAAAAGGGAAACTAGCAACTTGCAGATTATGACTCAGATTTATCTGACGAGTCTAACAAGGATGGGGATTTGCGAACTCCCATTGCACCACCTGTGACCTCCTTAAGGATGGCTAAGGTGATTTTCCTTGCAGGTACAACTGGATTTTGGAGCTATGAGAGGAGTGATACACTTGTGAGAATGAGTGTAAACACGAGTGGAGAGAAGAGTGAAACACATGTGAGGTACACGAAACAAAATCACACACTCACAGTGAGGTAGTAAGATAAAAAACCATATCCCATTCCCTATCCCTAAACATGGTTCTTGATACTTCGAGTCTCGAATCTGTTTATGATTGGAACCTAACTCTTAGGGACCTAACACTTACAAACTGGATTAGAATACTTCGAGACCTAACAAGTTGGGAGCTAAAAATTGGTAACAATTGGTGATCTCACAGTTGGGAGGTATAAGGAGTTGGGAATATTGGTTAACAGGATGATCAACCGTGAAGCCATTTTGCAGAATTTCAAGGGACATGGTTGATCAGACTCTGAATTGTTATTTCTTTTCCAACCAAGTAAAATATGAGAACTCCTTCAGATAACAGCATACATTCCTTCTCTAAGGGGGAGATAAAAGCTTATATAGTAGTTTGGAGGATTCCTCAACTAAGGGGGAGAAATAGCAGGGAGGAAAGAAAAAGGTAAAGCACATGTACATACACTACACCACACCATTGTTGTTTGTAACTACAGATCCTATTGTACGGGAGAGGTGGTAAACACAAGGTGATTTCCTAGTGATCTGAAGAAGTGGTTTGGTTCATCATTATTCTTCATAAGGGGAGAAGCTATTTTCCAAAACGGGAGTACCATTGGTTCTTATCTGCGGATCCTATTGTACGGGAGAGGTGGTAGACAAAGGTAATCTCCTTTAAATAGTTGATTCTCATAGGGCGAGAAGAAGAGAGATATGCGCTTCTCAACAGGAAATGTGGTTGTACAAAAAGAAACTGATGATGATTACTTCAAGACTAAGAAGTATTATCTTGCAGAGATTGAAGAACCAAGGAAATGAAGATGAAACTACTTGAAGATCAGTTCAGTGCTAGAGGAACAAGCATCTTTCATTTCAGTTACTCAAGAAATCTGGAAATGCAGTAATTGATCCAGAAAACCAGTAGCATTATTTACAAGTCCTGGTACATTACTTTTTCTAGTTGTTAATTGAGTTATCATCTCTATTTAATTTTTTTGTTAGGTTTAACAATCAAATAGGGGGAGATTATTGGTGAGACTGCGTAGCTATATGAACAGTTACGTGATAACTCAACACGACAACAACACTAGAACATGACAGGTTAATAATACTACTACACAAGAAATCGGGATGAATGAAGACAAGGCACATACAAAGAATCAAAAGATTATAAGAAGGCTTGAAGTCTATTTACAGGTCACTGAAAGAAGTTCATTAATATGTTCATGCCTCAGTAAAGAATTAAGGTTAAAGACTTCCAGGGTTTCAGAAATGATGAAGATTTAGTGTATAAAGTGCTACCAGAAGATTTCAGTGTATTGGTATTGATTGAAGATAGACAGTGTATGAAGCATAGGAATCAGAAGAATAGAAGACATGGTATAAACAGAGGTTAAAGAAGACAACTGCAGTCTTGAAGTTATACTCACTGAAAGGAGCTCATTTATATGTTCAAGCGTCGGTGAAGAACAATTAATGAAGTATTCAAGATTGTAGTAGCAATAAAGACGTTGTTTAAAGTACCAGAAAGGATTCCAGTGAAAGTACAGTCGTTTGTTGACGGTCAGTGTTAGAAGCAATGGATATTCAACCAATCTGTATCAACTCAAAAACACAAGATAAATTGAATTAGGTTCTCTCAATTCTAGTTGTTTATGAACCAGACCAGTGCACCAAACATCAGTATACAATAAAGGATTTTAATTCAGTTACAGAAGAAAGTATTGATACAGTGAAGAATGGCAAAACAGAAGCAAGAACATTCTAAGGCAGAATACTCTTCTCTCTAGTCGCCATACAGACTTTATGGTCGCCATAGAGAAATTACTTTAAGGCATTAACTGGTCGCCATAAAGAATTACTCTAAGGCACCACAGTGGTCACCATAGAGAATCTCTAAGGCACCAGTGGTCGCCATAGAGCTTGGTCACCACAGAAGAGAGGACACAGATGCTGGTCACCATAGAGCACCAGTGGTCGCCAAAGAGCTTCACCAGTCGCCATAGAAAAGCAAACAGAGAATGTTCAGGTCGCCATAGAGCACTTGGTGAATGTTCAATGAATCAATGCAGCAATTCTTAGATTTGTGTGGACATAGAAATGTCACATGTCCAAAGGAATTAAAAGTCTACACAGAGAAGCAGAATATATAACAATCAATACATATATTGTTAAGAAGTTCTGTTCATCTTCTCTCTCACGAGAGGTGATGAAAATAAGAAACAAAGAGAATACAGAGAAGCTCAGCACATTGATATTCGTTTAACTTCTCACCGGAGTAACGTTATAATGATTTAACTCTTGTATATTCATAGGGGAATTATAATCGTTACCCGGTAATTAAATCCTTAGACAAATAAAAGCTAGATCATTGTATAGGAATTAATTTGTAAATATTTATAGAAGCTAGGAACTTTGCTGTTCTTAGATTGTAGCCGGTTAATTTATTTACTGGAGTGTAGAAATACCCCTCGCGGATTTATATATAAATATTTACTTCCCCGAATATCTTGTGTTCCTCGTTTTATATTCCCAAACACTATTCACCTCAAGAACACGGAACCACTAACCAAGCACTAAATCTATATCCGATAAAGATTCGAAAGAATTTTTAATTTAGTGATTATCGTATTCAACCCCCCTTTTACGATAATTCGGGACCTAACAAAAAGGCCGAAGGATCCAAGCAAGTCCGGGTCCTTCAAAACACTAACTGATTCAAATTATTGATTGCAGGGTGACAAGATGAATGCTCTAGTCTTGGACAGTGGATGTTCAGGAGATATGACTGGTTATAAATCTCTGCTATCAGAATTTGAGGAGAAGGATGGCCCACGCGTTTCTTATGAAGATGGAAACTTAGGAAAAAACTTGGGATATGATAAAATCAAAGTTAGAATATCATCATTGCAAATGTAGCTCTAGTTGCAGGACTCAAGCATAATCTGATCAGTGTGAGTCAAATCTGTGACATAGGTTACCATGTCAACTTCTATGAGGAGCATTATGAAATTGTCAGTAAGTCTGATGGTAAGATTGCATTGACTGGTGCAAGACATGGTAGTTTATATGAAGCCTGGGTCTCCACAAGTATTGATAATTCAGAAGTTTGTCTACTGAGTAGAGCATCTGTTGAAGACAGCTGGAACTGGCATAAAAGACTTTCTCACCTCAACTTCAACAATATCAATGAACTTGTGAGGAAAGAAAAGAGTATTGCCCAATGTAGTTTTTACTCCTGATGGCTTATGTGACTTATACCAGAAAGCTAATCAAAGGAAAACTTCTTTCAAGAGTAAAACTGAATCCTCCATTCTTGAACCATATCATCTACTTCATATTGATCTATTTGGTCCATTGAATGTTATGACAATTTCCAAGAAGAGGTATGCACTCGTAATTGTTGATGAATATACAAGATACACATGGGTGAATTTTCTACACACCAAGGATGAATCTCCATCCATTCTTCTTGATCATGTGAGGGAGCTGAAAAAAGGGTCAACATACAAAGTGAAGATCATCAGAAGTGATAATGGAACTGAATTCAAGAATAGCTCTATGAAAGAGTTCTCCGAACTCAGAGGGATAAAATAAGAGTTTCCTGCTCCTTGAAATCCATAACAAAATGGAGTTATTGAAAGAAAGAATAGGACTCTGATAGAAGCTGCAAGAACCATGCTAGAGGAAGCAAGATTGCCTACCTACTTCTGGGCTGAGGCTGTGCAAACTGCTTGCTTTACACAAAATACAACATCGATCAACAAGCATGGAAAACACTATTTGAGATGGTGAAGGGAAAGAAGCCAAATTTGAAGTACTTTAATATTTTTGGTTGTAAGTGTTTTGTTCTCAAAACTCATCCGGAGCAGCTGACCAAGTTTGATCTGAAAGCTGATGACGGAATTTTTATGGGATATCCATTATCGACAAAAGCCTTCGGAGTTTACAATCTGAGAACAAGAACAATCATGGAATCTATACATGTATCTTTTGATGACAAAAAGACAACATGTCTAGAAGATGCAGATGACCATGACAAATTGAGATTTGAAAATAAAGTACCTTATGCTGAACTTTTAAGTCTTGACTCTAATACAGTAAATCCTAATACCAATCAAAGCTCTGAGATTCCATAAAACAGTGGAAATACTTCTAACACTGAAACATATGTTGAGGGGGAGCAACATGACTCAAATCCAGAGACTACTAAAAGTGATTAAACTCAAGAGACATCAGTAGAAAGATCATCAGACTCATCTTTCTCAAATTATGATGAGTCAAATACTGATAACAATGGGAACACGTATTCAGGGGGAGCATCAGGAAATAATAGTTGTACTAATCAAAGCAATAACAGAGAGTTCATGGATCAAGGGGAGGTTCGTCTTCAAGGAGTCAACTTCCATCTGCAAGAAAATGGTCTAAGTCACACATACCTGACTTAATCATTAGAAACCCTAACATTGGTGTAATAACAAGAAAAGTCACTCAAAATTAATGTCTTCACCATTCTTTTTTATATAAAACTGAACCTAAGAAGGTTGAAGAAGCTCTGCAAGATGTTGACTGGATTACAGCAATGCAAGAGGAACTCAATAAATTTGAAAGGAACAAAGTCTGGACTCTTGTGCCAAGACCAAAGAACAGATCTGTCGTTGGCAGGAAGTAGGTGTTCAGAAACAAAACTGATAGTGAGGGCATTATTATAAGGAATAAAGCAAGACTGGTTGCAAAGGGTTACTCACAACAAGAAGGCATTGATTATGATGAGACATTTGCTTCAGTTGCAAGGCTTGAGGCAATTAGAATCTTTCTTGCCTATGATGCTCACAAGAAGTTTAAGGTGTTCCAAATGGATATGAAGAGTGCATTCTTAAATGGAGAACTTGAAGAGGAAGTTTATGTTGAACAGCCTCCATGGTTCATTGATCCAAAGTATCCAGATCATATCTACTTACTGGATAAAGCACTATATGGATTGAAACAAGCTCCAAGGGCCTGGTATAAAACACTTGCTCTATTTCTGCTAGAGAATGGTTTCATAAGATGTATAATTGAAAAAACTCTCTTTTATAAATACCATGGTAAGGACTTTTTATTAGTACAGATATATGTTGATGATATCATTTTGGATCTACTAATGATAAACTGTGTGAGAGATTTGCAAAGATAATACAGCCCAGGTATCAAATGAGTATGATGGGAGAATTGAGTTATTTTCTGGGGTTACAAGTTAAATAGACTAATGAAGGAATCTTCATAAATCAATCCAAATACACCAGGAATCTACTTAAAAGATTTGGAATGCAAGACTGCTCAACTGCATCAACTCCCATGGCCACCGCAACCAAGTTAGATTTAAATATTGGTTCTTCAGTACATATAACTAACTACAGATGTATGATTGACTCACTCCTATATTTGACTGCTAATAGACCTGATATCATGTATGCTACCTATCTCTGTGAAGGTTCCAAGTTGATCCTAGAGAACCTCATCTGTTAATTGTGAAAATAATTTTTAAGTATCTCAAAGGCATCATGAATCTGGGATTATGGTATCCTAGAGGTTCAGACTTTAAGCTAATTGGATATTCAGATGCTGATTTTACAGGATACAAAATAGACAGGAAAAGCACTTCTGGAAGCTGCCAATTTCTTGGTGGAAGATTGGTTTCTTGGTATATCAAGAAACAAAAGTCAATTTCCACATCAACTACAGAAGCAGAATACATTGCTGCAGGAAGCTGTTGTGCTCAGATTCTATGGATGAAGAATCAGCTACTAGATTATGGGTTAGACTATTCTTCTATTTATATATATTATGATAATCAAAGTGCTATTGCAATGACAGGAAATCCGATGCAGCATTCAATAACTAAACACATTAGTATCAGGTACCATTTCATAAGGGAACATATGGAAGTAGGTATATTGGAATTGGTCTTTATTCCAACAGATCAGCAAGTAGAAGATATATTCACCAAGCCTCTCTATGAAGATACTTTCACAAGATTGGTGAATGAATTGGGAATGATATCACGACAATTTTCAAACTCTGATAATTAAGACTGATGATATTTTTGAAGCATGGTATCTTATTATGTGTCAGTACTTGTTAGATACTGGTTTTTGTGCTAAATATTGATGCCATGATAACATGCAAATTGTGCTAAATGATCTTATATGAAAATTGCATGTTGAACTACTGATTATGCGTACATGCTCTGTTATTAGTTAAACTTGCTTTGACTAATAGGTTCTGTCAGTAGTTGATAAATTCTAATATTGGTCAACCCAGTTTTGACTAATAAATCCTGATAGTCATAATTAAAATACTAATAATGGTTAAAACATGATTGACTGTTATACTTTATTAATTATTTTGAATTTATTCGGAATAAATGGTTACGCAATATTTTTAATTAATCAGTGAGTTAGTGGAATATCTTTTAATTGCTTAAATGGGTTAGCTACTGATGCAAGTATCTAGTAATACTTGAGTATTTACATTGGGAATAGGAATCTGAAGAGAGAGATTACTTATTGTTTGCCTAGATAAGTTTAATCGTGTATTCATATTATGGTTAATCAAAAAGTCCCTTCAGTTTCTAAACCTTTCTGCTATAAATACAACCCTCCACTCTCAAAGCTTCTCACTGTCTTTTGACTTCAAATCACTCAAATTTCAAGTCTTCTTGAACACAACTCCGCATCTTCTCAGATATTCATGGCTCAACGTCTGTTTTGCATTCGTACTATTGCTGGAACTTACTATCATGCCTTCAAGCTTGATAAGGGTCGTGTCTATTATGACCCCTGGATACGCAGAGTCAAGATTAACGATCAAATCTTTAGTCCTCGTGATGTTCCATCATCAGTCTATGAGGAGTTGTCAAGTGACCACCGATTGGATCTTCAGTTGTTTCAATTAGAAATTACTCTTGAGGATGAGCGCTTAGCAAAAGAGGCTGAGCGGCAGAGACTTGAAGCTCTTGAGTTGCAAGAGAACATTATTTTTCTTGAAAAGGCTATCTAGGGAATTTATCATCGCCGATCCATGAAGAAGCAAGAAGCTCTGAAGAAGTTGAAGATGGGATAGTTACTAGGAATAGTTTCTAGCTTGTGTTAGAACTATCTTATGATTCTGCTTTGTATTCATCTTCTTCATAATTAATGAAAATCTTTAAGCTTATTTGACTCTTTTAAGTGAATATTTGTTTACTATCTTTTGTGTGCTTGAATGCTTTTAACTGTTGATATCCAAATCAGTACTTCATGCTTAACTTCAGATGTTTTTAATAGTGCATGTGAATAAACTAATCTCTGTTTAAGTTTATATGATCACTTCAGTACAGATTGAGCACACTACAGGAGGTAACTATTGTTAAAGAAGAATTTTATGGAAGATTTAATTCTTAGTCAATAAGGATTATTATCTTTGAGTGTTGCAGTCTATCCAAATTATTTGAAACTTTGTTCACACTCATTTCTTAACATTACACATCTTATATCTTAAATTTCTTCTCACAATTGAAACACTTAAATCATTTTTTCAAACGTTGCCAAAAATCAAATGACATAATTCTTGAATTGTGCTCACCACTCAGAAACAATATTTAGTTGGCTAGAGGCTACTTGCTGAGGTAGATCTTAATGATACTAACAGCGACAAAGAGGTTTCATCAGTTTTTACTGAAGACTCTATGATAGCTTTTAATAAACACATTCAAGTGTTAGTTCTTTGCAAGCAGAACAAGGTTTGAGATCATGGTACATGACAGTAACCTGATCAAATCCTCTCCAATTCAAATGGAGGTTCTCATTATTGATGAACAACAACTGTCATAACCACAGTATCAACTGTGAGCTTAATTGTGTATTCACAAGGTATAAATACTGTTATTACTTTATCAGTATTTATTATAAATATTGATTCAGTCTTTTCAGCATTTATTTTTCATGATATAAATCATGCGGTATGATTACTTATAGACCTTATTTAAGGACTACCTCTAGTTGTATGACCACATATCACCCTTCTTTAACCACCTCTTATTTTTGTAGGACAATCTTTCTGAGCCTTTTCTGTGGGATGTGTGAAAAAATTGAGAGAAAAACAGAATTTAAGAGAGGCAGGATCCTTCCTGGAAAAAGGAGAGGTAGATGAGAGATATGATTTAGTAATCCTTGTGAGGAAGCTCTGACTATTAAAAGTCATGAGATGTGTGGTGTGAGTAGTGAGATTACTTTAAAAGAATAGAGAGATTAAGTTTTAATTGTTATATGTTTGCAGGTGCTCAGAGTACTAAAGAAACAGAAATTGAACAATAATCTGTTGAATCTCAAGAAAACTCTGATGTACCAAGGGCTATTAATCTCCCTGCAATTCTAAGTACTGATACTTTCTTGCGGTCCATACATTCTACTATTTCACCACATGAGACAATCCCTGTTTTTGTTGAAAATGGTCCATTTACTCTATTTTACCATCACTTGAGAAAATCCCTGTTGTTGCTGAAGATATAGTAGCACAAAAGTCCATTCATAAAATTTCATCCATTTCAGAATCACCACAGCATGTTATAGGAACCGAGGTTCTAGAAGTTAATCTCGAAGCTCCAATTCATTTATCTATTATACTTGAAGATGTGGAGTTAACTGTTGAAGTTGTGGAAGCTTTTGAAGCTACTGGATCACATACTGCACCAATATCTAATTCGATTCTACATGCTAAAGATGGTGATTAAGTTCAGCAATTAGTGCAAAATCCAATTGTTGTTGAAGAATCTAATGATGGTGAAAAAGCTAATGCTTCTAATGCTATTATAGATCATGAGGATGATCTTTTCTTCCCTGAAGATATGCCTATGCATGTGAGATAACATAAAATGAAAGAGTTATATGCTAAGAAGATACAAGATTATTTTGACAATCTCTGGAATGATCATTGGAAAGATTATACATATCTTATTTACAGAACACAACTTGTTGCACATCTGGAAACAATAGAACAGAAGATTACAAATCCTGATATGCTCAATCATCTGAAAGCATCAACTTTAGTTGTCAGATCCTTACACGCAACTCAAGAAGCAACTACTACTCAAATCAATCATATCAAAGAATCATTGATTGCTTCAAAGCTAACTACTCATCGGAAAATTCAGAATCAAATTGCACCAATAGTTTCCAGACAAACTACAATTGTAGCCGGTCAAGCTAGATTGGAAGCTAAACAAGTTCAAATGTCTGATCAACTTACAGAAGTACAGAATTCAATGGAGCTGATTCTTTCTCTATTGCTTGGTGATGATGCCAAAAAGGGGGAGAAAATTGTTAAATCTAAATGCAAGCAGCTGACATTGACAAATACTTATGATGAAAATCCTGATGGAGGTAATAAGGGGGGACAGAAGGAAAGAGAATGGAGAAGAGGTGAAGAGCTAGTTGGAGTTAGTGGTACATCAAAAGCAATCACTAGATTTCAATCTAAAAAAAGTAGAGAAAGTAAGAGGAATAAAAGAAGAGTAGAAGATTTGACTGTGACTACAAAAATGCAAAAATCTTCACAAGTCACAACTGCTGCTAAAGAAAACCAAGGTATTATTGAGATAAAAGTTGGTGCTAAAGCAAGTCAATATCTTCAAACTCTGAAAGTTAAAGGAAGAAAGACAACTCTATTCTAAAAGGATCAAAGATTAAATTATTTGACTCTGGGGTGAGTAGAAAAATATTTGCAAGAGAAAATCCTGAAGTTGATCTTGAACAGCTAAGGCAAATGGAGGAAGACTTCAAGAATTCCATGAAGATAGTAAATGCTGATATTGCTGTTATTTCTCAAGTACTTTATGAAGATGATCTTTCTAACAGACCAACCAGAGGTATAGTTATAAGAGAAATCAGTCAGGCAGAAGATTTCAAATCACAAGTTACTGTAACTGCTGACAAGAAGCTTAAGGAAAAGAGAAGATAGGAACGAAGTCAAAGATTTCAAAGTCTAAAGCCAAAGTTGTTGCAAAGAAGAAAATAGTATCTAAAGAAACTAAATCTCAAATGCTGATAGATCCAATCTATACAGTAGTTTAAGCTTATGATACTGAAGAAAAATGTGAAGAAGAAGAAATTAGCCAAGCTCACCAAAGAAGGAAGATTAATGGAGCTGACTGGGCTGATGAACTGAAGTTAACCGCTGACATTGGTCAAGTTCAGAAGAAGTTAAGAAGGAAGAGTAAATTCTGATATTCAATGAAGCAAGATTGAATATGCATACTTGATTCCTGCATTTAGATAGATTTGACATCATCAATTGGAACTTGTCCATATTTCCATAATGAACAAGTTGAGGGAGATTGTTAGGAGCAATTGATAATATCAAGCAGAAACTATCAGAAGTTCACATCAGAACTTATATCAACGGATGATGATATCGACGGATAATGATATTGACGGATGATGGTCAACGGATGATGTAATCAGTATTTATCACATCAGTTGATCTTTGATAAGGAAAAGGTAACAGGAACTCAAGATGGTGAAGGACTTTATCTCAGAAGCATTGTATAGGTTTCCTAGTTGTTGATAGAATTGGATTCCTTATACATTGTGTAGCTATGTATTATATAAAACACAGATTAGGTTCATGCTATATGCATTGCGATATTGTTATATCTTTCGCATAACCTAGTAGCTCTCAAGGATATTTGTTTAACCTTTTGAGAGAGTATGTTTGTAATCAGTTTTTATCTGTTAATATAAAAATTGTTGATTTTGTTGAAGCTGTGTCGAATTGATTGTATTAACTGTATTCACCCCCCTCTACAGTTGATTAAGGGCCTAACATTTGGTTTTACCTCCTCGGTCTCTTTTCCATTTAATTCATCAGAGTTAGATTTATTTGCATAACCTAATCCTGATCCCCAATAGCCACTTTCTATTAAACCCGGAGTTGATTTTCCTGAATTAGTCTAAAGTTTAATAACTTCTCTCTTTAGCTAATTCATTTTCCACATAATCATGTTTTTTTAACAATTTATCTTTAATATATATACATCATCATCTCTCTCCTTTTGAGTTTCTAGCATAAATAACTCAGCTTCTAGGTGATCATTCCTTTTCTTTAAGTCAGAGTTTTTAATTCTGATCCTATCATTTTCAATTTTTGATCCCTATAACTAACATGTAGAGTTTTAAGAAATATCCTTAATTCACAGATATCATGTATCAAAAGTAAGGGTAGTTTGAGGTACCTTCATCTAAGTAATCTCAAGTTCACAATCAGCATTTTCCATGAGAGAATAATTTGTACCCTCATCAGATTCTGATGTATCATCCCAATTCTTTTTCTTTGTGATCAATGCTTGTTTCTTCTCAGCTTTTGGCTATCTGTAGTCAGCTACAAAATGCCTAACTCCATCATAATTGTTACACTAAATCTTTGACTTGTCAATTTTCCCAGACCTTGACTCCTTCTCATCATTCTTCATGTAATTCCTCCTATCAGAGTTTAAGGAACTAGAGCTTTTTCTGGGAAACATTTTTCCTATCTTGAAGTCCTTGAAGGCCATCTTTCTGAAGCTTTTAACTAAAAGAGCAACCATTTGGAGAATTTCTTCATCCTTTCCATGATCACTTTCAATTTCTGATTAATTATCAGAGTTTGAGTCATCATTAGTATTTGATGACTCAATATCAGACTTTACAATCATAGCCTTTCCTTTAAATTGGCTCTTGCTTCCAGATTTCTCCCTTGGTTTTTCTTCAGCCCTAAGTGCAACCAGTCTTGTTCTTGCCCTTACATCTTCCTCCTTTGCTCCATCTCCAGTTCATGAGTTTTTAGCATCCCATAGATTTCATCCAAAGATGTATCTTCAATGTCATAATTATCCCTTATTGATGTGACTTTCAAGTTCCACTTTTCAGGGAGTGCAAGAAGAAATTTCAAGTTTAAATCTTCTGGATCATACTTTTTATCCACAAGTGACAAATCATTCAGCAATTTTTGAAATCTGTCATAGATTTCAGTCAAAGACTCATCAGCCTTTGAGTCAAAGTGCTCATACTTCTGATTGAGTATTGTTCTTATATTCTTTTTCATAATAGTTGTGCCTTGACATTTAACCTCCAAATTATCCCAAATTTCTTTGGCAGTTTTGCATCCAATCACCCTATTGGACATCACACTGTCTAGAATGTTGTGCAAAAGATGTATGACATTTGTATCTTTCATAATAAATGAAAGATCCTCAGGAGAGTAATCATTTTGTCCTTATCAACCATCTTTTCTCTTGATCAGGAACTGCAACAACCAGTTTCATGGGCCTATGAGGACCATCATAAATTCTCTTTAGATATTCATGATATGTTGCTTTTAGACACATAGCCATCTTAACTTACTAGATAGGATATTCATTAATCTTCAAGATTGGAACCTTGATATCCTTATATCTTCTCATTTTGTGGTTGATTTGATTTGTGGCTGGTGGTGGTGAGGGGTTATGTTGAGTTTCTTTGTCTGCTATTTAATGATTATTTTCTGGATCTTAAATTGTTTATATATCAACAGTAAACTCTGATACCAATTGTTAGGCCTTTAAGTAACTGGAGAGAGGGGTGAATACAGTAATAACAATCAAATAGAAATAAGAACTCAATAATGAAGAACAATTTATATATTAATGAATAAAAACTGATTATAAAACTCTCTCAAAGGATGAACAGATATTCTTGAGAGCTGCTAGGTTATGTGTATGATAAAACAATGCTCGACACATAAAGTGTTAAACTTATATGTGCTTATATATTGCACAGTTACACAATTGATCAGTTAATATGATATACATAAATAAGGAATCATGATATATATCTAACTATTGATTTCTACAATAAGTAAAGTCCTACACCGACATATCTGTGCAAATCAAGTCTTCTAGAGAAAATCAATTACTTCCTGGAAATCATACTTGAAAGATGTTGATGGATAAATGTTGATATAAACTTTGATCTGTCAAATTCTAATAGTCTTCATAAACTTTGATCTCTTCCGGTCAGTGAACTCTGATGATGAACTCTGATAGTTCTAAATGCTGATATCATCAATTATATCTAACATATTTCATTTTTGCATCCTCCAAATTGATAATCTGGAGATCCAATGATTTTAAGATGATCTAATTTTCTGTAAGTGAGTATATAATCTTTTATTTTCCTCAAATACCGTAAGACTCATTTAACTGTTTTCCAGTGCTCCATTCTCGGACTACTCACATATCTTCCCAACATTCCAACAATGGATGCTATATCAGGATGCGTACAAACTTGAGCATACATTAGGCTTTCTACTGCCGATGCATATTGTATCCTTTGCATTTTCCTTATCTCAAGTTTATTCTTGGGACACTGTTTGAGACTAAATTTGTCTCCCTTAGACACATGTGTATCCATTGGTGCACAATCTTTCATGCCATACATTTCCAGAATCTTTTTGATATAGCTCTTTTGTAATAATCCAAGAATACCTCGAGAGCAATCTCGATGTATTTGAATCCCTAATATAAAGAGGTGTTACCAAGGTCATTCATTTTAAATTGACTAGTGAGTAATTTCTTGGTATTGTGCAATAAACCTATATCATTAGTGGCAAGTAAGATGTCATCAACATATAAGAGAAGAAAGATAAATTTACTACCACTGAACGTGTGATATACATAATGTTCCACCAAGTTCACTTTGAAATCATATGATATGATAACATGATGAAATTTGTGATACCATTCACGAGAAGCTTGCCTAAGACCGTAGATGGACTTCTTTAATTTGCAAACCATAGTTTTTGGATCTCCAATGACAAAGTTTTTCTGGTTGCACCATATAAATTGTCTCGCTAATATTTCTATTGAGAAATTCCATCTTTACGTCCATCTGATGTAGCTCTAGGTCATAATGAACCACAAGTGCCATAAAATTCTAAATGAGTCTTTCGTGGAAACCGAAGAGAAAGTTTTATTATAATCGATACCTTTCTTTTGAGTGAATCCTTTTGCGACTAGAAGAGCCTTATATCTTTTGATGTTACCTCTCGAATTCATTTTAGTTTAAAATATCCATTTGCAACCAATAGGTTTTAATCCTTTCGGCAACTCGAGAAGATCACAAACGTCATTGTCTTTCATAGATTGCATACCTTCATTCATGGCATCAATCCACTTTTGAGAGTTATGACTCTACATGGCTTGTTGAAGATTTAGAGAATAATATTCCCCAATGCTAATTCCATCTTCAAGTTCTTGTATAAAAACAACATAATTATCTTGAATTGCGCTTTTTCGCTCTCTAGCGGATCTCCTTTGTGGCACTTCTTACTATTCATGAGGTTGTTGAATTTGCTCAATTGGTTTCTCATGGGAAATTTCAGTGTTTTCTTGAACTGGAGTGCCTTGAACAATGATAGGTACCATAATCTGATCATTGCATTTAGCAGAGTCATAAATAGGATCATGACTACTTTTTCAAAGACAATACTTTTACCTATATCTTTCCTCCCAAAATCAATATCTTCAAAAAATCTAGAATTATCGGTCTCAAAGAAGGATCTAGTAGCAGGATCATGAAACTTAAATATACGAGTACGTTCTGGATACCCAACAAAATAGCAATTGACCGTCCTAGAATCCAATTTCTTTTTATTTGGCCTATATGGACTTGCCTCAGTTGGACAACCCAAAACATGGAGATGTTTAGTACTAAGTGTTTTCTTAGTCCAAAGTTTGTAAGGGGTTTCGGTCACTGCTTTAATTGAACCCGATTAAGGATATAAATTGCGGTCTTTAGTGTATCTTCTCAAAGTGATTCGGGTAAAGAAGAATGACATACCATATTTATCACCATATCCTTAAGAGTAGGTTTCGCCTCTCAGCTAAACTATTCATATTTGGTTTGCCTAACACGGTGTACTGAGGGACAATTAGACACTCCCTTATAAAGTTAGCAAAGGGTCCTAGACGTTGTTCACCTGATCCATCATATATACCGTAATATTCACCACCACGATCAGATCTGACAGCCTTAATACTACTATTTCACTGAAGTTTAACTTCAGCTTTATATACTTTAAATACGTTCAAAGCTTGTGACTTCTCATGTATCAAGTATATGTAACCATACCTAGAGTAATCATTTATGAATGTGATAAAATACTGTTGACCATTCCAATAGGTCGTAGGGAATGGTCCACATATATTAGTATGAATCAGTTCCAAGACACTTGTAGCTCTATTGGCACCTAACTTTCTCGAGTTTGTATGTTTTACTTTAATGCATTTTACACATACTTGAAAGTAACTTAAATTTAAGGGATCAATAATTCTATCATTCACAAGCCTTTGAATTCTCTGTTTAGAGATATGACCTAATCACTTGTGCCACAACATGGCAGAATTCTCAGTTAACTTATGTTTTGTACCTATTGAACTTGAGTGCAAAATCTCATTATTTAAAATAACAATCTCAAGCATATAAATATTATCAATTAAAGAACCAGTAACAACCATATTTGAATTTAAAGTAAAACAAACTTTATTAGTTCCAAAAGAACAATGAAAGCCATATTTGTCCAAATATAAAATATAAATAAGATTATGTCTAAAAGACGATGCAATAAATATCTCAAATAAATCCAAAGAAATACCAATTTTTAATAATAACAAAAATGTTCCAACAACTTCAACTGAAACTTTATTTTCGTCGCCCACATAGATGAATCTTTCAGCATCAATTAGTGGTCGGCTCCAGAGGCAGTCCAGCATTAATACACTTATGTGAGTAGTAGCACCAGAATGTACCCACCAAGTATCCTTAGGTACAGAAGCCAAATTTACTTCAAAATAAACAAAGACATACTTTTTCCCATGCCAAGCAGCATATTTGAAATACTATTTCTTCATGTGTCCAGCCTTCTTATAAAAGTAGCAGGTTGTTCCATTATCATGTTTCTCTTGCAACTGATGCTTTGGTTTTCCACTTGCAGTATCCTTACCTCTCTTTCTTTTCTTATCATGAGAGTTTACTTCCAAGTGAGCACTCTCAGCCTTCTCTCGCAAAACCCTATTTTTTCTTCTTGAAAATAGTGTGTAATGAGCTAATTAAGAGTGCATTTTTCCTTTTGAGTATTACAACCCACCATAAAGTGTCCAGTCTGAGGAGGTAGTATTATAAGAACTAAGTGAACAAGTAACTCATTCGACAGTTCTAACTTTAGTTCCTTAAGTTTTTTAGCAAGATTAGACATCCTAATTATGTACTCCTTTATGTTCCCTTTTCCCTTATACTTCATGGTCACGAGTTTTGATAGAAGATTACTCAATTCTGATTTCTCATTCTTAGAAAAATATTGCTCAATTTCAGAGAGGAACTTCTTTGCACTTGTGCTCTTAGCAATTTAGCCCTGAAAGCCAGTTGGAATCGTTCGCTTCATGATCGCCAGGCACGTGCAATTAGAGAGTTCCCATTTCTCAATTTGATCCATTTTGGGATCATCCCTAGTGGGAACCGATTGCTCTTTCCTTAGCGCAAGGTCAAGATCCATACATCCAAGAATGATCTCAATATTTTATTTCCACGCGACATAGGTTGTCCCATTCAATATTGGAATCATACTTAATTGAGCGGAAGCAAAAGTAACTGTTGTGCAAGACATGCCTGTATCATAACAAGACTAAGTCATATTGACAACCCTAAGATTAGTTATATTGTAACCTTAATCTGTAATTTATACTTGTAACACTTAATGTCTTTAAAATGTAAATGGAGCAGACTGTAGCATTTTTCCCTAAACAGTGTCAAGCCTAAGAATTCTATCTGGAAGAAGATCAAGAAGGTCATGCCTCAGAAGAATTATGAAGAAGCTTGGAGTTGAATAATTCTGTTTGGTGAAAAACATTCTAAGTCAAGATCTCTACAAGTCACAGAATTAGTGTTATAGAGAAGTCATTCGAGAATTCAGAAAGACCTATCGAGAACTCAGGAATTGTCTATCGAGAACTCAGGAAATGCTATTGGAGATATCGATAAGTCAGATACCCATTCGAGAACTCAGAGATATCAACAAGTATACATTCATTAGAGAACTCTGAGTTATCGATAAGCCAAAGTCCATTAGAGAACTCTGAGTTATCGATAAACCAAAATTCACTAGAGAACTCAGAGTTGTCGATAAGTCAAGTCAACAATGAAATTTCAGAGATATCGACAAGCCAACATGCCTATCGAGATGTCAAATTCTCTACAGCTTAATTAGAGATCTCGAAGTGAAGAAATTTCTCTAAGTACAGAATTGCAGAACAGTTCAATATCCAAGGTTTCAAATCAACAAACAATTCACACAGCTGGATTGACAAGTCTACAAAAAGCAGCTTGAAAGATGTGCAAGATTAATGGTGAAGATTAACTGACAAAGGAGGATCAACCAATACACAGTGGATAAAGATATGCTAATCTAGATATGGAAATCTCACTTTTCCTTTAAATAGAAGTGATTAGTGATAGGTTAGAAAAGTGATTAGCACTTCTTATTGTTCACTGTGTAAACCAAAGTTAACTATCATATAAAGTTAACTGAGGTCCTTTATTTAAGCAAGGACTGAATAGATTAAAAATTGTATTCTCTCTCAAGAAAGAAGCTAAGTTCTAAACCAAGAACTTAGAGATTTTGTAGCAAAACACTGCTTGATTTTTAATATAAAATTAAGTGAGTTTTGAAGATCTTTGTTTTACATATTTGCATTGTTTTTTATGTTTAACATCTATTCTACAAAATCATTGATAACAACCAACTGCTAAACCCAAAGTCAATCAAAAAGTAAACATTTAAGCCAAAACACATTCACCCCCCCCCTTCTGTGTTGTATTCATATCTAACAGTAACAGAAGCGGTAAGTGAAATAGTAAACAAATATACATAAAATGGCTCAACATTAATATATATAATATTGTGATAAATTTTAAATATTGGCAACACCATCACAAGATACCTAGCGTAATATTAAATTTTAGTCTTTGAACAGAAAAAATAATTTGCAATTGGTACTCTCCATGCAATAATCAAGTATTAACAATTAACTTCTGTCAAATAATAAGTTGGACTGACTTATTATTCACATGAAAAACTTATTATTGTTACACCTTTATTATCACAAGAATATTTTAATTTTTGGCCAAATATTACCTTCCTTTGGGCCGATAAAATTGGCATACAATTACATATTCTATCGTCATAATAATATTCTTAAATTAATTAATTTACACAAAAGAGGTTATAATAAGTCAATAAATAGGTAACAATAATTTGACAATAATTTGACAATAATAACCTCTTTTTTATAGATTAATTAAATTAAGAATATTATTATGATAAAATATTTAATTTTATGAGGATTGTATCAGCCCAAATGAAGGTAATATTTAGCCAAAATTAAAATATTCTTGTGATAATAAGTGTGTAAGAGTATCAAGTTTTCCATGTGAATAATAAGTCGGTCCAAAGAAAAGCTTATTATTTGACAGAAGTTAATTGTTAATACTTGATTATTGCGTGGAGAGTACCAATTATAAATTAATTTTTTTTGTCAAAAGAATAAAATTTAATATTACGTGTTATGAGTGGAATTTGGTAACAACACCCCGAATTAATCGTGCCTAAATAACTGAAATACCCTTCATTTTCAGGTGAGAACATGGCTGCTGCAGCTGTTGAACAGAGGTGCGACTGCGGAAACAAAGCTGGAATTGTGTATGATTAATAAACTGAATCAGCAAAGATCCAAGTAAAATGGCTGAGAAATACCTTCCCAAGAATTAAATAGCCTTTGCAAGAGGTCTAACATTTTCTTCAGCTTCTAAGCTCTCAAAAAGCAAATGCATAGTGGAGTTTAGTCCATATCATAATAAAGAAGCTGAGAGTCAAGGTTCTGCAATTCACTCATGACAAATATATTATATTCATGAAATGAATTCTTGCAAGACACTATGCTTAATATGTAGTCGTAATACAGAACTAATTTCCTAAAGGAGTTTCGTACATTCAAATCATCAGATTACGGTCAGCTATCAGGGCTAGAAGTTGTCTTGGAACCTGAATTTTCATTACATTCCCCCACATACAGCCCGAAATATTATCACGATCTTCACTCTAGTATCTATCAACCATTTCCTTGTCTTGAAGGGCTGAATCCTGCACATATTCTGATTTATTGTCAGCAAAACAGTTCGTATCTTTATCTCCCTAACAATACCACAACAGAATTACAGAAGGGGGGTTCAATGGAATTCTGGTTTCTTCTTGCTTTTCTGAAAAATTCTTTCTTAAATATACAACGATGTTTTGAATATGCAAGTTTAAAAACTTTCTGATGGATTTGTCTTTCCACCAGAGATGTATATATTGAAGAAAAATGTGTGATGCAAAGTGCACGTAGCTGCTTACAAGTGAATCTTACAACTTAGAACTTGAGAGTATTTCTAAAGATACAACTTGCTTTCTACTTGTTGTTCTGGTTGGTTTCTTAGTTGTTAGATACTTGCTACACTTGGTTTATATATTTACTAAGATACATGTGTAATAAGACAGAAATAATATTCCTATTAGCTAGATCCAATCACATGTTTCTTCATTTCTCCGTCCAATGCCATCCAAGTTAGATACATTAACTTTGAACGAGCTTGTCTTGCATGGAAATGGAAATGCTTCATTTTCTTTCAACACCTGCAAACAGGCTACCACATTACTTTTATGCACTATCAACCCATATGACTTAGTCAGCTTCTGTCAAGTCCCTATCAACTGTTATCTTGTTGATTATCCGTTGAAGCTTCTTAGATGTTATCCATTGACACTATGTTGGTGTCATCCGTTGAAGCTTTCTTGATAGTACCCGTTGACAGCTTTAACTAATATTCATTAAAGGATTGAGTTATCCATTAAATCTTGTAGAGTCATCCATTGAAGCTTTTTGGATTAGCAGTTGAAGTTGTTTCCATAGCAGTTGATACTCTTTCACTTATATAAAATAACAATGCATTTTATATTTACAATTAACCCACCTATTTTGTATATCTTGCTAGCAGTTAACATGACTTAGAAACTACTAAAATTACTAAATCCCCGAGATATTCTAGTGTACAGAATGTGCTACATATTTATTTACATAAGCTACTACTTCAACGAATTAATAACTGTTGTTATCCATTGAAGACTACAAAAGACACTAAATAAATCTACTTAAGGTGTTTTGGTGAATTATCATCAAGACTACAACATATTCCTAACATATATCATTCCTCTCATAAGATTCACAGATGAAATTAGGATCCACATAATTTGACTGTTTCTCACGTAATTTACCAGAAGTAAGGACGTCAAATGGTTTCCACCAACAAAAATATAAAGCATTTAAATTTAATAATCACCTACATTTCGTGATAAAATAAACTGCATCTCCGATGACTCATGATAGCTTGCTCCCGTGTTCCTGTAGAACAAGGTGCATATGTGACGTACGAGTCGCTGAATGTTTCATTGCACCTGAACACACCCAAAACTTCCACTTTTTTAGCTTTAGCAAATGATACAGCTTCTGAAAGGACTTCATAAGCAGGTGCATCCTTTAATAAAATAAAATGCACTTTAATATCAGACACCTTAACTGCGATCCGGTTTGATTCAGTTGAAGGTCAAAACTAAACCAAACTATATGTTCCGGCTTTTAAAATTTTCCAACCAAACCATCTAACCCGAGCCACGGTGCGGTTTTAAATGGTTCGATTTAGCGAATTAATCGGGTTGTGACCAGTGATATAATGATTACCATAAACTATTAATATTACAAGAAAATGAATAAAATTCTTCCCACCTAAATGCATTTGTAGCCTGCAAATTATCATGTATTAATTAAGTAATTACAAATATAGCCCTCCAAATGACTAAGAATTTGTGGTAGATGAATTACAAGTGCAAACAAATAATAAGAGTCTTCCAACAATAATTCAAAGGGATAACCAATAAAATGACAGTAAACTTATATTCTCCATTGAACTAAAGTTTTATTAAATAATGACAATTTCGGTGGAGTTCAAGGATGGAGTAATATATAACTAATAATCTAAAAAAATTATCATTAAATACATACAGTTCGGTTTGACAACATGTTGGTTTAAGATAAAACCAGAACCAAACCACGAATATCGGTTTATTAATTTAGGTCAACCGGAACCACGAACCTCATTTCGGTTCGGATCAAATTAAAACGGATTAATTCTTGGTTTAACATGAACCATGATCACTCCTAAGAATTATTGTGTGTTTTTTATGTTAAAAAAAGTGAAATATTTTTTGGTAGGGATTTTTGTGGTTTTATAAATCACGGCTTCCGTTGTATTAGTAAATTAAAAATTAAATTAAGGAATTTTAAATTTTTTTGTATTAAAGAAAAAAGATGTAAACAAGGGAGAGAGAAAAAGTATACTTGTTTGAACTCTCTTCACAATGAAATCTATTATTGTGCTCCTTCTATATCATGGATCATACGACTTGGTAAACCAACATGCAAACATTCATCTCAGTATCTAGAGACTAAAACTCCCGTAATTACTTGCTCCCAACTGTTCCAAGCATCCAAAACTTTTGACAATTACAGGCCACAACTCATAACTAGCAATAAAACCTGATGTACAAATAGGCACTCCGGAAATAGCTGATTATGATTTCCTCTACCGTCAATGCAGAAGTAACACATGTCACTTGCAACCACGTCAAAATTCAACGGCATAGAAAAGTAGGCAGTCTACGATGCATGATAAGCCAATGTAGCGTACAATACTTGGGATGTTCAACCTTAAATTAAGTAACTTCAATAAATTATAGTAAAATAATAAATATTAAATATTAAAATTGGAACAAAATTCTACAAAGTCCTTTTTTTGTAAAATTCTGGAGTCGACCATACATTACATTTCAATCTAATGATCCATAATTTATGTATTTTAATAATTTAAAAATTGAAATAATAAACAACAAGTATAATGTAGTACGTTCAATCATTAATGTTGATCAAGTTTAACATGTTTATTTTGCAAGCATAAACGTTTGCAAACTATGCATGTTTTGCAAATTAGTATATTTTGTAATATTCTAATTGTCAAATGAAAGGGATTTGCAAAATTTTATTTAAAATAGTGATTTTGTAGAACATGAGACATAAAATAATATGTTGTGTAATATTTTGCATACATAACACATATGGATTCAACAATTCCAAATAAATCAGGTACTCCATAAAAATTAAATCATCAAAAGCAATCGTTCATCGAACATGTTATAAACTAATTTACACAAAAGATGCAAAATTAAAAGTTGCATTGGATATGTAGTAAGTGTCTGAAAATATACAAATACTAAGTTTACACATATATAAACATACTTGATCCACACACACAAACACACAATACACACACCCGCCTACATTACTCATATTCACAACCCTTCATGTCCCTTGTTTCTCTCTATCTCCACACAAGCCGAACCTCCATTCCATTATATTTCTCTAATAGCATCTCCAGTAAATTTTGTCAAGTGATTTTCAAATCTTATGTGCCATGACAATCTTGATTGCCAACCTATTGGAGTTGTATAGTTGCTCAGAGGTTGCAAAAACTTGGCAACTTCCGAATTGATTAAAATACATATATAAGTGTAAAAGTTTTATATCAATAGTACTCTTTTTAGTTTATTAGCCATTTATAATTTAATTTAGGGACCACATGGGTAACTTTTACAGGTTGCTAACTATTATAGTACAATATTGCCAAATTGATATTAAATTGAGTAAAAATGAAATATTAATATATATGATGATTTGACAAGATTGACAATAATTTTGGCATCCATTATTGGAGATGCTCTAACACCGTCTATTCATAACATTAATCTAACCATTTATTTCAATATGAGAAGATCCCCAAATTTTACATAAACCCTAGTTCATACTAGTTTGGGGAAAACCCTTTTTTTATTCAATTGGACCCTAACGACCCAAATAAGACCCTTTATTTATTTATATATTTTTAATTAGTGCATTGATTAAAGATGGAGTTACTATAATTTAGGTAATTATTTGATTGATTTTTTGAGTGGATAATTTTAAATAGTGTCTTGATTGAAGACTTTTATTATACCTTTTATGGGGATATTTGATGGCATAATTATCAGTTGGATCATATACTTATATGAATGAAGGGAAGTTTGTCCCTCCGGATTGTATTCTTGTTTTTATCAATAAAAATATTTTATAAAAAAAATAGAGGAAAAGAGTTTGAATTTATAGAAAATACATAAGATCAAATTTTTTATTAAAAATAGGTAGAACATTTCATTTAAAATTCTAATGGAACTATTCTAATTTATAGAGGATAAAAGTTTGAATTTATAAAAATGCATATTATTTAAAGTTCTATTTGGGGTAGAATATGTGTTTGTTAGACGTAATTAAAAGTTATATCAAAAGTAAAACATGTGTTGGAATTAAAAGGGGAGAAAATTTTGATTTATTAGAAAAAGACATATAATTAAAATTATTTTTTTTGTCAGAAGTGGAATAGTTGTTTAAAAACATAGAGTTAGGTGACGGCTCTAAAATTATCTCGAACTATTTTTATTACTTTTTTAAAATTTTAGAATTTCGTATACTAAAAATTAATAAAAAAAATTATCATTTAACATTTTAAAAATAGAATAGATGTTCAAATTTATAAATAAGAATAATTCAAATTTAAAATTAAGATCTATAAGTTTTATTCAAAGTAGAATAGGTGTTGGGATTTATAACGGAGAGTAGTTTGGATATATACATAAGACATGTAATTAAAAGTTGAATAATTATTCGAATTTATAGAATAAAAGATTTCATATTCATAGAGAATACATATATGGGCTTGGAGTTTTTAAAGGTCACTCTAGATAACCTTTCTATTTGTATGGCTTATGATTGTATATCACGAACATTGTTTGACGATCCAACTGTACATATGTAAAATTGAGTTAAAATATTGTAAAAGAATAATGTTTTTTCAAATTTTAAGAATTTTTTATCATAAAATTATGCATAATCATAATTAATTAAATGCCATTAAATTTTAAGTTATATTTTTTTACTTTCTCAAATAATTATCCTTCATTGTCAACTATTTTCTTTTTAGACGTCTTGTCCAACTATTAACATTTCTTAAAATAACACATTTTTCTTCTTTTATATAATTGTATTTTCACTAACTTACTCATTTTTTATCTTTTATTTTTCATTTTCTAATCTTTGTACCTTGTCCAAATATTAATAATTAGATGAGATGAAAGGGAATATATTTTATTTAAAATAGTATATTTACATATATGTACAAATATCATTAACTACGAAATATTGAGATATATCTTTTACGAATATTACTTATAGATAGATAAAGATATTTATATATAAAAGTATTGGATATCTTAATATAAATTAAATTAAGAAAAAAATTAAACATCATTTTACAGGTTGGAGGTATAATTGTCATTTCACAAGGAGAATTAGCTCATTAAACCTCCAAAATAACTGTATTATATGTTCAAGATTTGAGCATATTGTTGTGCTAAAAGTATTTTGATGTTTTTAATGCATAAATTGTTGTTTAAATTAATATTTAATGATTAGAGATATTAATATATAATAATGATGGAGATATAAATATGTAATTAATAAGGTAAGGGGGTAAAATATCATTTTCTAGCATGAAGGGTTCAATTGTCATTTTATGTTAAATAAACTATCTCAATAAAATCTCTAGTTGCTCTATTTTATCTGTATAATAGATAGATAATAGATGTTGTTATTACTATTTAACTCTAGGATGCTCGAACTCTTGTAAAAGGATCGGACACGGACACGAATCTGGGTGTCAGATTCTTCAAAATTTAAATTTGTAGACTCAGAGACACGGGGATATGGATACGTCAATTTTTTATTTTAAATAAATTTAAATATATGTATAAAGTGTTTTTTGAAATTTATATTGAGTTGTGTTATGAAAAAAATATACAACGAAATTAAGAACTTAAATGCCATGAAATAACCAATCAAAATACAAAGTATCAGCAATAGCAACAATGATTCAAATTAAACAAACTTAGTGATAAAGTTTGACAACACAAAGAAAAACATATCAGAAAAATAACAAATAATGCAAACAACTTACTTTTCCTAAAAATTGTGTTAGATCAAATATGAGGGCAATCATGACTATTCACTCTGATCTAAAATACAAAAAGAACAAGAAGGCTGAAGATGTGGAGATGATAAAGATCTTAGACATATACTTGTTGAATCCTGACACTATGTTGCCAACCACTCAATTTAATTTAAAAGATGACAAGGATGATGATGAGCAGAAGCATGATGAACAAAAACCTTCTTGCTCAAATCCAAGTCAATCTTCAAGGGAAACCGGTAGCAATGACAAGAAGCATGATGAGAAGAAAGGAGATGACAAGAAGAGAGATGAAAGGAGGAGGAAAAAGAAGGAAGTCATTTCAGGACCACACCAACAAACCCTAAAAATCCAAACCAACCAAACTCAACCTTCAAAGCCAACAAACTCATACACTGAACCACCTCCTACCTCAAAGCCTAAATTCTTATACAAACAAACTTCTAACACCTTTCTAAAAATACCAATCACCTCAAGCCAAACATTTCTCAAGAAAATCACAAACCTACCTTCTGTCAAGCCATCACTAAAAGTTCACTACAAGTATGTTGGGAGGAAACCTAAGAAAGTGCAAGTTACTGAGAGGGCCATATGGAATTATTACAAGCAAAGTGATTTTCTACCTCTAAACTTGTGCATCTCAGATGAAGACTACTTTCAACAGCTAGCTGAAGAAATGGTCAGAGTTTGGGTTGTAACACTAAGGGAAGTAAGAATCTACTATCAAGATGGGTCCTTCACATTTCTTGGCAGCAACTTAATGGACACCTTTTCAACCACAGAAATCAAGAGAGTGATAAGCTTACTAAAGGACAAGGCTACTGCAACTAAGGCTTGGAGATCTGTTTTAGCTGCATGGGTGATAGAAAGGGAAGAAAGAAGAGCAAGAAACAAGGCTGAAAGTGAGGAGAGGAAGAGAAAGTATGATGAGGAGATAGAAATGTTTATTCAAAGATCTGAAGATCTCAAAGAAAAAGGGATGAGCAGAGTTACCAAGGATGGAAGATTTTTAAATGTCAAAGCTGGCAAATTCTCAAGATTTAGGATTGATTTACTGAGTGGTTATTCAAAACATGACAAACTCAAACTTGTGGAAGCTCTAAGAGGGACACTAATCATAAAGGAACTGGAAATTCTTGTATACTTAAAAGACCTCATTAGAGAAGAAACAGGAGATACAATATTTGTCTGATGTATGTTTTTGTTGAACTCAAGAAAATCACCTAATATATGAATGTAATATTTGTGTCAATTTACATGTAAAATCTATATGTCCATTGTAGCTTGGGGTTAGTCTTGTTAACAGGCATGAATTTGTGATAAGAAATCTTCTCACAAATTGGGGGAGATTGTTGTGCAAGACATACATGTACTATAACAAGACTAAGTCACACTACAAGAAATATTGAATCGGACAATGATTTTCCACCGTTGTCTAAAAGATGAATTTTTCGTTGTCTATCCGGGGGCGGTGTGTTTGGCACTCATACGATGGTTACGCACCATTGTAACAAATACATCACACAACCGAATATAAAACCATTGTCTCTTTTTATTCACACAACACATATGACCCTTTATAATATTCTACAAACAACAGTTTTTTAGCCGTTGTAACAATTTACAGGCACAATAGTTAAAAATAGTGTTATGAGAATTGACTCCTACAACAGTTTATGTATTTATTTCATCTAATTACACAATGGTTTTTATTAAGAAATAAATGTATGAGATACTTTACGCAACGGTTTTTTATTTTTTGGGTATTGTGTTTTAGCTATGCTCACAACAGCTTTACGCAATGGTGTAAAAGATTTAAACCATTGCAAATAATATCAAAAGATAACAGTTTTTAAAAAAAACTATGTGCACTGAGACATACAACGGTTTTTATCATTTTTAATGTGGCTTTCACACAACTGTTTATAAAATTAATCTCATTATTTAAATTAAACCAGTTTTCAAATAAAATGGTATTATAATAATTCAATTATTATTTCACAATTGAAATTAAATTTACAATACAATGGTTCTCTACAAGAATTACAATTATAACTTAAAATCTATTTCTACTAATGCTCATTAATGTACACATTTTAATCAGCTTGGCTATTGAAAACATCAAGTCCCATTTCTGTTGGATCAGTGGCTTGCAAGTCAAGCTGGATGCCGTCGAATTCCCTCTTAAATCTGTCTTTATAGCTTGCGTAAATCATTTTTCTCCTTACCTTGGACACCTTTACAACCATATACAGATCATAAATAAATGAACTTAACGAAATGGAATGCAAATAAAGCAAATTTAAGACCTTGCATTTTGTACTTACCATTCAATGAAGAAAATTCTGCTCTTCTGCCAATTCTCTACGGTCACAAAATCATAGTCATAAATCGCATAATGACACTCATCTTCAGGAAGGCTAGCTTCATAAACATATATTGAATGTAAAATCTCATGTACTCAATGCAAGAAAAGTATAACACGAGTTCACAGAGCAATTACCTGCCGAAAAGGTACATATGAAGGTAAATACGGCACTCAACGCCATGTTCTACTATCCCTAAAGTAGAACCCACCTTTGACAATACCTATTGTTGATGATCATTGATAAAATTCTAATTCTTTATAATATAAACAGAGCATACATATATTAGTCTAGTAAATTAGTATCAATTTCTCCATTCTTACTAGTATATTCCTGTCACCACTCCAGGAATCATTTACATCATTACTTCCTGGAGATATTGGCTCCCTTCCTCTCCTGCTAAAGCCAGAGCTTTTATCCCTCATACACATTTCTGAACAAACAAAAGACTTTTTTGTAATTATAAAAAGATTATTGAATAATAGTGTTTATATTATAGAGAGATAAGTGAGAAGCAAACCTTGTTTATTACTGTCAATTTCACTATCATTATCTTCAGAAGTAAGAATTAAATACTACTATATCACAAGGTAAATCACCTGTGTTGCCATAAGCATGTGTATATAACTTATCCATAATGATTGTTTACAATGTTCAAAGAAGAAGAAAAACCCAGAGAGAACGAAACATAAAATTAACAGCAAAGGATATTTTTTCTTATTGCCTAAATCACTTGCTTTATCATGAAGATGAGTGAGCCGCAACATTTCTGATTCAAGCCACTGGATCATAAACATTATACATCTTTAGTATTAAAATGAAGTGCAGTTATGTATAATGCATTAAAAGAACAAAACTAATAAAGATAACTGCTTCAAGACCACAGCCCTAGATCTGCACAAGGCGGTTCTGAATCCAGTCGGTTTTAAAAAAAACATAACATTCCTAGTATATGTAGCATAGGCAGAACAACTTTTGCAAAATAACATACATATGTCCATTATCTAGATAAAATCTACAAAACCTGTGTAGATATATCTACTATATAATTCAATTATGTGGCCTGACAAGGAAATCTAGATACTAAAAGCCGTTCATAACAGGAAAATTGTTTTTGCTGAATCATTTGCAATCAAGTTAATAACATGCTTGCTTCTCTGAAAATATTAGATTACAAACGAAAATACTTGTGGAAAAAGAATTAAGAAAGTATGAAAAATAGGTAAGAGTCATAAATAGTATATGCTAGTATTCTTAAAAAAACTAGCAGAAGTATGAAGCTGATCAATTTGAAATGTTTCATATTTTCAAGTTATTCAGCTTGGAAATGGAGAAGGAAATTAAGGTCACACAGAAAATAATCATCACAGTATATGTCGGACTCAAAGTATGAAGTTGTACCATTGAATTATCTGTAATAGCCAGAAAACGTGTCCCTCTCCAATTTCATCTGGAAGTCATAAATTAATTTGATCTATTACTACCTGTGGCCCGTGGAAGAAGAGAAACAGCTCCTCCCTCAGCATTTGAGTACTTCTTGTATATGAGCTTTCAGCTTATTCTCTGCTGCACCTGAGTGTAACCTAACCGGTTCTTTAGCACATTCCCTGTGTTTAACAACCACAAAATTAACACACATATATAAGTGTCATTCACTCAAAATTATGGCTGAAGAACACTATGGAATTTAGACAGAGGAGTTTTTTGTGTAAAATAGAGGACCATCAATTTTAAAAATCTCCAATTAGTTAAACCAAAACCCATAAATAATCAGAACAAAACTCCAAATAAAGCATATATATTTACCAATTCATTCAGATGCCCATTTTAAAGCCCAAATTACCTGCAAAATCAGCTAAAATTAGTAATTTCCATTTAACCAGCAAGAACAAGAAGAACAAAATTCAATGTTTACTGTATGGCCAATACCAATTCCTCTAATACCACAACTAACTTTCTGAAATCACACAAATCACAAATAGGGGTCAGCAAGATTTATCAAGAATTCAAAAGGGTACATCAAAAATCCAATAATTAACATAAAATATGAACCTGGATAGGAAACTGAAGAGTTTCTTGAATGACCGGCGATGAAGATTGGATTTTGTGGAGGAGTAAAAAGATTGGCCATGTCTGAGCAGAAGAGGAAGAGGGGTAAGCCTACTAGTAAATATCAATGCAAATTGCCTCACCTTCCAAGCACTATCGATACTCTCATCTTTGGTCTCGTCAAAATTGTCATTCCAATTATATCTTCAACATTGTAGAGGGAGATGGTTAGGGTTTGAAAACTCAAAAATCTAAACCCATCATAATACACACTTAATCCACGGCAAAACCATGTAGAGAGAGGACAGAGAGAAAAGTCGTGGGAGAGACATGGAAGAGTAGAAAGAGGAGAAGAAGAGGGGTCAGATCTAAAGAAAGGGGAAGGGGGAGGTAAGGGGGGGAATGAAAATTAGAAGGAAGGGGGAAATGAAAATTAAAGGGGGAAAACCAAAAATGGTGTGAAAAATGAAAAAATCATTTTTCATTTTTTAATAATTTTTTCATATGACTAAAATTGATATATCTTAACATCCGTACGGTTGGATAAATTTTCCTTTAAAACTCAAGGAAGATAAATTTTGAAATTTTTTATTATTTTTTTACATGGCTAAAATAAATATATTTTAACATTTGGATCGTCCAAAAAACCATTTCAAAAATTATTTCGATAATCAGCAACGAATCTTGTTTTAGGGAGTTGTACTTTTACCTCATTTTCCTTAAAAACTCAAGCAAGATAAATTTTATTTATTTATTTTTCTACGTGGCTAAAATCAATATATGTTAAGATCTGTAAGGTTGGATCGCCCAAAAAATCATTTGAAAAATTTATTTCGTTAATCGGCAACGAATCTTGTTTTAAGAAGTTGTACTTTTACCTCATTTTCCTTTAAAACTCAAGGAAGATAAATTTTGAAATTATTTATTATTTTTTTACATGGCTAAAATCAATATATTTTAACATCCGTACGGTTGGATCGTCCAAAAAATCATTCAAAAAAATTATTTCGTTAATCGGCATCGAATCTTGTTTTAGGGAGTAGTACTTTTACCTCATTTTCCTTAAAAATACAAACAAGATAAATTTTAAATTTTTTTATTATTTTTTTACATGGCTAAAATCAATACATGTTAACATCCGTACGGTTTGATCGTCGAAAAAATCATTTCAAAAAATTATTTCATTAATCGGCAACGAATCATGTTTTAGGGAGTTGTATTTTTACCTCATTTTCCTTTAAAACTTAAGGAAGATAAATTTTGAAATTTTTTATATTATTTTTTTACATGGCTAAAATCAATATATTTTAACATCCGTACGGTTGGATCGTCCAAAAAATCATTCAAAAAAATTATTTCGTTAATCGGCATCGAATCTTGTTTTAGGGAGTAGTACTTTTACCTCATTTTCCTTAAAAACACAAACAAGATAAATTTTAAATTTTTTTTTATTTTTTTACATGGCAAAAATCAATATATGTTAACATCCGTACGGTTTGATCGTCGAAAAAATCATTTCAAAAAATTATTTCGTTAATCGGCAACGAATCTTGTTTTAGGGAGTTGTACTTTTACCTCATTTTCCTTTAAAACTCAAGGAAGATAAATTTTGAAATTTTTTATTATTTTTTTACATGGCTAAAATCAATATATTTTAACATCCGTACGGTTGGATCGTCCAAAAAATCATTCAAAAAATTTATTTCGTTAATCGGCATCGAATCTTGTTTTAGGGAGTAGTACTTTTACCTCATTTTCCTTAAAAACACAAACAAGATAAATTTTATTTTTATTATTTTTTTACATGGCTAAAATCAATATATGTTAACATCCGTACGGTTTGATCGTCGAAAAAATCATTTCAAAAAATCATTTCGTTAATCGGCAACGAATCTTGTTTTAGGGAGTTGTACTTTTACCTCATTTTCCTTTAAAACTCAAGGAAGATAAATTTTGAAATTTTTTATTATTTTTTTACATGGCTAAAATTAATATATTTTAACATCCGTACGGTAGGATCGTCCAAAAAATTATTCAAAAAATTTATTTCGTTAATCGGCATCGAATCTTGTTTTAGGGAGTAGTACTTTTACCTCATTTTCCTTAAAAACGCAAACAAGATAAATTTTATTTTTATTATTTTTTTTACATGGCTAAAATCAATATATGTTAACATCCGTACGGTTTGATCGTCGAAAAAATCATTTCAAAAAATCATTTCGTTAATCGGCAACGAATCTTGTTTTAGGGAGTTGTACTTTTACCTCAATTTCCTTTAAAACTCAAGGAAGATAAATTTTGAAATTTTTTATTATTTTTTTACATGGCTAAAATCAATATATTTTAACATCCGTACGGTTGGATCATCCAAAAAATCATTCAAAAAATTTATTTCGTTAATCGGCATCGAATCTTATTTTAGGGAGTAGTACTTTTACCTCATTTTCCTTAAAAACACAAACAAGATAAATTTAAATTTTTTTATTATTTTTTTACATGGCTAAAATCGATATATGTTAACATCCGTACGGTTTGATCGTCGAAAAAATCATTTCAAAAAATTATTTCATTAATCGGCAACGAATCTTGTTTTAGGGAGTTGTACTTTTACCTCATTTTCCTTTAAAACTCAAGGAAGATAAATTTTGAAATTTTTTATTATTTTTTTACATGGCTAAAATAAATATATTTTAACATCTGTATGGTTGGATCGTCCAAAAAATATTTTGAAAAAATATGTCCTTAATCAGCAATGAATCTTATTTCACGGAGTTGTACTTTTACCTTATTTTTCTTATAAAGTCGAGCAAGATAAATTTTAAAATTTTTTTAATTTTTTTTACATGGCTAAAATTAATATATTTTAACATCCGTACGGTTGGATCGTCCAAAAAATTATTTCAAAAATTATTTCATTAATCAACAACGAATCTTGTTTTAGAGAATTGTACTTTAACCTCATTTTCCTTAAAAACTCAAGCAAGATAAATTTTATTTTATTTTTATTTTTTTACGTGGCTAAAATCAATATATGTTAAGATCCGTACGGTTGGATCGCCCAAAAAATCATTTGAAAAATTTATTTCGTTAATCGGCAACGAATCTTGTTTTAGGAAGTTGTACTTTTACCTCATTTTCCTTATAAAGTCAAGCAAGATAAATTTTGAAATTTTTTATTATTTTTTTACATGGCTAAAATCAATATATGTTAACATCCGTAAGGTTTGATCGTCTAAAAAGTCATTTTAAAAGATTATTTCGCTAATTATCAACCAATCTGAATTTTAGATTTTACACAACGTTTTCTGCAAAATACCGTTGTGTGATAAATTCTCACAATCGACGGTTCTCATTCTTCCAACTAAGCAATCCAAGTAAAATCAATCAACGACTCTCATTTCGCCAACTCAGCGATCCAAGTGAAATATTTTCCACCAATCAGGTGGTGCCATGATTTCTTGTAAACAGACGACAGTTATTCTGTCAAAATTGTAAAACCGTTGTATGATGCTTCTCTGTTGACTCCTTTATACAACAGACTCCGTAAACCGTTGTTTATATGTATATTTTGTAACAACTATTTTTTCAAATTAGTCCAAAACCATTGTCTGAGATTACAATAAGTTAGCTTATTAACAACGGTTTTGGACTGTTATGTTAAAGATCTATGACAACAGTGCAATTTAAGAACTGTTGTCTACCTCGATAAGAGGATGCCACAGAGACAAGTCTTTCGAAAAACTGCTATAACCGTTGTTCTACATGTTGTCTAACAACAGTTATTCGCAGAAAAAAAATTCCCCGTCGTCTCCTAATTTGGGGCAACGGTTTTTTGGTCGACCGTTGTTTCATAGGTGTTGTGTGATTGCAAATTTCTTGTAGTGTCAAATTGACAACCCTAAGTAAGTTGTATTGTAATCTAAATTTGCATTTTGTATTATAACATTTAATTCTGTAAAAATGTAGATAGACTAGACTGGAGTATTTTTCTGTAAACAGTCTCAAGCCTAAGAATATGCTCTGGAAGAAGATCATGAAAATCATGCCTCAGAGAAAGTGTGAAGAAGCTTGGAGTTGAATAAATCTGTTTTATGAAAAACATTCTAAGTCAGGAAGTCTGCAAGTCACAGATTAAGTGTTATAGAGAAGTCATTCGAGAACTCCAGAATGACTTATCGAGAAGTCAAGAAAAGCTTATAGAGAAGTCTCAGAGATATTGATAATCCAAATTGAAGACATGAAGATTGGAGATATCGACAAATCATTTCCTTACTAAAGAACTCTGAGATATCGACAAGTGAAAATGTCACTCGAGAACTCAGAGATATCATAAGTAAATTCTACATGCAAAGAAATGAAGACCTCGATAAGTCAAGTTCATTCGAGGACTCAGAGATCTTGATTACTCAAGATTACACTCGAGAACTCGGAGAATTCGATAAGTCATATCAATAATAAAGTAATGAGAGATCTCGATAAGCCATTATACTTATCGAGATGTTGAGTTCTCTATATAATAAACTGGAGATCTCGAGGTAAAACTCAAAGTACAAGATTAATGAAAGGCTGCTAAAGTGATTAGCACTTCTTATTACACGTTGTGTAAACCAGTGTTTAACTATTCTATAAAGTTAACACTGATCCTTTGTTAGCTGTAACAATTTAGATCTGAAATCTTGTATTATCTCAAGGAAGAAGCTAAGCTCTTTATCAACAAAGAGCCTATAAATTTTGTAGCAAGACATTCTTAATTTTAATATTAAATTAAGTGAGTTTTGAAAGATCTGTGTTCACTGTTATTGCCTGTTTAAATTCAGTATTGACACATTTCACTGCAAGGTTTTAGTTTACTTTATTCATCACCATAAACACTTTAAGAAAAGCAGAAAAATACCAAAACACATTCAACCCCCCCCCCCCCTCTGTGTGTGATTCATTACCAAACACAATCTCAAATTACTATGAACATACACAAGATCTTCGATTCTACTTGATGTTTATGTGTTCCTCTTTACACTTTAAATATTTCTGAAAGAACTACAATTTCTCTTGTAACAAGAGGACGAAGCATGTTGTGAAAGTAACTTGAAAGCCAAGTTTTGTAACATTGTTGTTTCAGACCCATAACTAGCCCACCAACTAAGTGGCTCCTCATGAATCCTAGCATCTGTTAGGTCACACTTTCACTGTAGAGGGGGTGAATACAGTGTTTATTACAATCAAATCAAACTTCAAGAACTTATGTAACAGAAAACAAACTTTATTGAAACAATAAACTCTGTTACAATCTGGAACTGTTATCTCTCAGTGATGAACAAAATATCACGAGAGCTGCTAGGGTTACAGTAAATAATATTCTCGATAATGATAACACTTATAGTGTAAACCCTATGTCTGTATTTATATACTACACGGTTACAAGATAATCGCTAATTGATATGGAATATAATTCTGCTTCCTAAAATATATCAATCAGATATCTTCTATTCCAAGTATTCCATTCTTCACGGAATTCCTTCTTCATGCATATCTCTTCTTATGTTTATCTTGATCTTCTTAACTTTAATCAGCTACTGTCCTTATCTGATCGTCCTTCAGCACTTAAGTTCTGATATCTATCTCCTGATACTTATCTCCTGATAACATAAGTACTGATATCCCTTAAGTTCTGACGTCCAGTATAAGTACTGATCAGTTAAGTACTGATTTGTTCTGTTCAAATAAGATCTGAAATCTAAACATAAAACATATTAGCCATGACATTATCAAATATATCTAACAATCTCCCCCAACTTGTAAATTAGCAAAATATACAAGTTTAACAGATATTTGATGATGTCAAAAACATTAAGTACAAATGCATGAGAAATAGACAAGATAACTACAACTTACAGTCCTTAAAGCTTTTACCAATTCAACTTCTGATAACAACTTTGGTCTGTATACACATCAGAATTTAAGTAGTTGTAGATCTTTGACTTGGCTTCATCATTTTCTGATCTCTCTGATGTCAGGAGTTGTTCTGAGATAATTCTTCAACAAACATTTCTCAGCATATTTGAGTTCATCAATCATTCTCCGTTTGACATCTTTAAGCTCTGCAGTATCTTCACCAGTTTGAAATATTGCAGCTCTGAGATCATTAATCTTTGCTTTTCTCAACTCCCGATCTAGTCTTATGACATAAGCTTTGTTAGACTCTAGATTGAATTCAAGCCCCTTAATACCAAGATATGTTCTGATCTGTGCAGTATTAGGCTTCATATCAACAATATCACCATTGTGATTTCTGTACTTGGAACATATATGCTGTCAGACTTAACAGAATAAAGTCTTTTCTGTCTCTGAATCTGTTCTTTCAAATAATTTGCAGCAGTCCCTGTCAATCTGTCATCCACTTGAAGTAAGAATAATACATGCTCCAATTCTTCAAAATACTTCAATGGAATGGCATTTTGTCTTATATGATAAACCCTACCATCTGTCATGAAATACAACATGATGTATTCTTTCAAGTAGGTATGGTAAACCATTTGTACAGATTCTAGTTGATTCAATCTCTCAGGAGTTGCTCCAATACCTGGTTCACTCAAGGAAGTTGGATCATCGGTAGTGTTGTGTACTCTTCTTTCATCAGCACTTCCCAATCCAGTTTTATCTCTAGCTTCCTTTCCAGTAACTACTCTTGCTTCAAAACCACTTGGAGTAGTCTTCAAAGATTGAGTCTGTTTTGCTTTAGTGAATCCTGGTAGGAGTGTTTTAGATTTATTTTCTGATATCAAGTTAACTTGAGCACTGTCAGAGGTTACTTGCTTCTTCTGAATATCAGAACTTACAATTTCTTGACTCTGAACAACTTGAGCCATGTCAGAGGTTGTTTTAAGAACTTTTCTTGAAGTCAGAGCAAGATCATCTTTTCCATCAGTAATTTCTTCTTCCTCAGGAGGTACATAAGGCTTGATAGGTTCACCAACCTTTTCTTTACCCTTGGATCTTGGATCTATCTGTGGTTGTGATCTAGCCAAAGTTTCTTCAGTATGTATCCTTTCTTTGATCACAATGCCTTTAGGTTTTGGAAGTAACTTTTTACCAGAAGCTTCAGATTTAGATGTGACTTTCTCTGATTTAAGTCTGGCTTCTTCTTCCTTTAAACTTTCCAAGTCCATCCCTGGATTTTCTTGAAGAAATAACTGTCTTGACATTTCCTCATCAAGATCTAGAAGTTCATCAGAACTTATCCTTTTACCAGCAGCAGAACTTATTCTTTTCCCAGTATCAGAACTTGTTCTGTGACTAGCTTGTCTTGATGTAAACCTTCTACCTTGACTATGACCACTACCCATTCCAGAGTTTCCTTGGTCATCTTTTCCATCATCCTTTCCTTGCAGTGACTTGTTGGTTTTGCATTTGGACTTAATTACCTTCTCCCCCTTTTTGGCATCAACAGGTAATAAAAGAGAGATAAGTAGTTCCACTGAGGTCTGGATTTCAGTAAGTTGCGATTGCTGAGAAGCTTGATTTGTCAGAATTTGATCAATCTGAGCTTGTTGCTTCTCTTGAGTTTTCTCAATATAAGCAACCCTGTCAATGGTAGGTTGGAAGAACTTTTTCTTATCAATTTTCCAAACTTGTTCCTGTTTGATAAAGTTCTCCTGAATCTTGTGTAGCTCTGCATGAGTGTTGGAATGAAGACCTTGTAGATGTTTAGTACTCAATGCAGTGACTCTAAGCTGGGTTTTAAAATCATCAGAATGTAACATTTCATCAGCTTTAGTCAAGTGCTCAGCAAGATGTAAAGCATTTGGAACACATGAAACTGAGTTCCATTCCTTAGTCCACTCCTGACCTGCAGGAGTTTCACTCCAAGGTACTGGTGCATCCCTGATAACAAACTCCTTTACCAGTTCAGACTTAGGAAGAGTCAGTGGAGGAGTATGTCCTGAAGGACCTGCTTCATCAGCATCTACAGTTGTAGCAGCCTCACCAGTATCTCCAACATTTGCAGCATCAGAACTTAGAGAATCAGTATCTTCTGATAAGACAACTGTGTGAGTAGCAATGGAGGCTTCAACATCCTCTAATTGCTGATCTGATACTAAGTTCTGATCAACAGCCATATCCTGATGCTCACCTAAAATCTGATCATCAGCATCTTGATGCAGAGAAGGTGTTAGTGATAACTCAGGAGTTTGAACAGCATCAGTAGCAGGTATTGTGGAAGGATTATTTGATGTTGGAGCTTCTAAGAAAAGTATTTCAGGCACAACCAGGTTCTGAATATCAATTTCAGCACTTGTGCCTGGATCAACAAGAGACATAGAAGGTGAATTAGCCTTGTCAGATACAGGTTCCTGAGATGGAGTTGATGGAGAAGAAGTGACTGGAGCAAATTTCTTGTCTTGTGAGATCAGAGATTCCTGATCCCCTTCCTTAGCTGCTTCCTCCTCATCATCTGAAACTGGCCTTTGTGCCCTCTGTTTCTTGTACTTCCTTGTTGATTTGGATTCCTTGGGAGTTTCAGTAACCGTCATACGTCTAAGCCTCTTGAGAAGCCTAGAACCCCCAATTGCAGAATCCTTCTGAGAAGTTGCCTTCTCAGCTTCATTTACCACAGGTTCTGAAGAGGGAATCTGATCCTCAGAATCTGATTCATCTCTCAAAGTAATGCTTCTCCTCTTTTGAGGTGTTTGAGAAACAGTCTTTGTTCTCTTTGGCTTAGAGGATGTAGGCTTCACAGTAGGTGCTGAAGAAGAAGGTTGAGCAGTCTGTGAAGTGGAGAGATAGGATTTGAGATAAGTTCTGAGGGTAGGTTGAGTAGAATGAGAGGTAGGGACTGAGGTTGATGGATTTTGGTTATGGTGAGTTGGTTGAACATTTGAGTAAACAGATTTGTAAGTAGCAAGATCAGCATTTACCAGAATCTGTTTTACAGACTGAGGAATCTGTAATTGTCTCACCATTGATTTCTTTGTGTCAGCATTTATCAGGTCGTTAAAGTACCTTTTTGCAACCTTAAAAGGTGGGGTTTGAGTGCTGACTAACTGGGGTTCAGCAGTACAATACGTATAAATAAGTTGACAGAATCTAGCAAAATAAACAACATCTCGATCCTCTGTCATCCTATCCCCAATAAAACCAATTATTCCAGTTGTAAAATCAAAATGAGTTTGATGGATAATAGCATACCCGATGTGCTGACTCAGAATTGGGATGGCATCAAAATTTGAACACTTGTTGCCAAAAGCCTTGGTGATGCAATCGAAGAAGAAACTCCATTCTCTTCTGATATTAGCCCGTTTCAACTGTCCAAGTTTCGTCAGACTCTTTTCATATCCCAAATCAGTCATTAACCCCCGAAGTTCTGATTCCTCTGGTATAGAGAAGGTACAATCTTCTGGAAGATGTAATGCTCTTCGTACTGTACCAGGAGTGACTACATAGGATGAATCACCCACTTGGAAGATAATACTGGGAGTTCCTCGTTTACCACCATCATCAAAAACTCCAGTCCTCCAGAACCGCAGAACTTATTGACTTGAAAATAATTCAGGCTGAGTTAAGGCGTACCCAACCTCACTATGTGCAAGAAGATCTTGCACAAAATGCAATTCAGATGGAGCTTCAGCATGATCAAGAATTGCAGCATAGTTGTTTGGAACAAACTTTGCTCCATCAATGATTAAATCCTTTGGTGCCATGTGAAAAAATATTGAAATTCAAGTATGCCTGTTAGGTGTTTGAGATAATGTCTGTATGAAAAACCAACGTGAGAAAGAATGAGAAAGAGAGTAAAAGTAAGAAGAGAGATAAAGTATAAAGAAAATAAAAGATTAAAGAAATCTTCTCTCTGTTGTTCTTATACTCTGAAAAAAATGTTACCGTTGAACACCTGTCAGACATGCAGTAATAACGGATAGTTACTGGGCTCGAGAAAACAGGAATGATTACTTACCCAGTTGCCTTGTTTCAAGGAAAAACCATTGCATTTATCAAGAGACACGGTTTTAATTCAAAATTTAAACTGTTAGCACTGATTGAATTATTTTTCACTGCAACATTAATATTCTGAAAATGAATCATGTTAAAAATGACCAAGATAATTTCGATGAATAAGTGCTGACAAAGAATCAGAACTTAAATAAAGACAAAATTTAAATGGTCATCAGAATATCAAGCAGGATTTAACAACACAAGATAAAATAACTCAGAGACAAAATCTTGAAGTAAAAACAGTTTTCATTAATATATCAAATCAATACATATATGAAATAGAAATTACATCAATACAAGATTTTCCCTAAGCTTCTAATCCTAACGTCAACAGCTTTAGTCCTAGCTAAGAAGCCTGACAACGCTGAGGATGAAGAAGAACAGGAAGAAGACGAGATTAAGTCATCTTCCTCTTCCTATCTTCGACAAACAAGATAGCGAGTCGAATGATTCGCTCTTGCTGACGGATAGCTTCCCGCCGTTCCACCTCCAATCGATCAAGATGAAGCTGGTAGTCCATCTCGAAGAACAGAAGTTGGTTCAGCACCGCCTGTGGGACAGAGCCCCATATCTCTTCAGGAATGGCAGTTACATGCCACTCCTGCTGCCAGTCGGCGCAGCTTAGCTCCATATGAAAATTTTGGTAATTCAAAAACATGTTGTATCGAACCATGATGCTTTTGAAAAAGAATATGAAGTTACGATTGTGAGAAAAATTGATGAAAGGGCTAAAGTGAAGTGGTTGATTATATAGGCAAGAGAATGTCAGGAGACGCGAAGATATTTAATGCTGACAGATAGAGTTAAGTCTACTCGTCTCCCTAGACTTGAAAAAAGAATAATAGTCATTGGAAAAGGAATGTGCACATGTAACAAGAGTGAACTGTTCAAGGACGAGTGCCATTATGTTTTAACCATAGACTATTAATCTTCCACTTCAACATTTCGAAATTAATCTGAGACTGTTACCAAATTTTACTCACAGATAAGTCAAGTAAAGGGTTAGACTGAAAAATCAGAACTTAGACCTATACCAGAACTTAACAGTCATCAGAACATAATGTCTTAACTCGAACAAGGAATATCTATCTTAGTAAGTTTTCATACAAGTTCTGAGGTATAGTCTTCAGGACTTAATCATCATACCATATAACTAGAACGTGTCCTCAGAATTTGTGCAAAAATGACACAATGACTGTTTATCTAAAATAACATAGACCACCACAGAAATTTCATCATTCATATGGAGTGATGTGTGTGTGCATTAAGCTAAATAACTAATAAAGAGTAAAGTCTGATCTACTTCAGTACATCTTAGAAATAAGTCATAATTAAAATTTTGCTAAAGAGCTGTCATTATCCTGAAACCTACTGATAAATGAGTTCATGCATGAGTCCACCTCAATTTTTTTTTTTTATGCATCTTTGAAATTCTCTTTTACAGTGGCTTCTCAGTGTAAGTGAGTCACGACTGCTTATCAGAATTTATGTTATTATCAGAGTATTTCTCCAGTAATCATAGAGTGTGAACAGTCACCAAGAAAAAATATTTTGCTTTTCTAATGCATATTTACTTAATACCAGCTATGCACTTGGGTCGTCCCATTCACATTTTTACTCTAGATCTCAAAGGAGTACCTGATATTATTCTTTGATTCTTGTTCTTCTTCTTTTGATAAGTGAGGTTTATCAGCACTTAGTACATTCAGCAGTTTTACTAGAATCAGAACTTAAACAGATGAGTAGCATTATTCTAATTTGGGACTTAGTAGTAAGATGAATAAAGTAAACTAAACTAAGCTCAAGTATCAGAATTTGCTTGTGTCATAAGATTTCCACAGAAATAATTACTTCTTTCATGGGATCATTTGTTTATTAAAGACTAGTAGGTCAGTATCTAACACAATTATCCTCATAGGATAGAATGATTACTTAAACAGATATATCACTTATGAGAGTTAAGAGATATGTATCAGACAACAGTCAGTACTTAAAAACATTTATCAATTAATGCACAGAATATACAAAGAGATTAATTCTGTAAATACTGATCATAAAGTCTGATAACATAGAACAAGTTTAAGCAGATTTAGAGAAAGAACCTGAAATCATTCCAAGTTCATTTACCAATTTTGTAAAGGTAGCTTCACACAGTGGTTTTGTGAAGATATCTGCTACTTGTTGATCTGTGGGAACAAAATGCAATTCCACTGTACCTTCATCCACATGTTCCCTGATGAAATGGTACCTGATGCTGATGTGCTTTGTCATAGAGTGTTGAACTGGATTACCTGTCATAGCAATAGCACTTTGATTATCACAGTAAATAGGGATTTTGAAATATGTTAACCCATAATCCAGTAACTGATTCTTCATCCAAAGAATCTGTGCACAGCAGCTTCCTGCAGCAATATACTCTGCTTCTGCAGTTGATGTGGAAATTGACTTTTGTTTCTTGCTATACCAAGAAACCAACCTGCCTCCAAGAAATTGGCAGCTACCACTTGTGCTTTTCCTGTCAATTTTGCAACCTGCAAAATCTGCATCTGAGTAACCTATTAATTTAAAATCTGATTCTCTAGGATACCATAATCCTAGATCAGCTGTTCCTTTAAGATACTTAAAGATTCTTTTTACAGCTGTTAAATGAGGTTCTCTTGGATCTGCTTGAAATCTTGCACAAAGACAGGTAGCAAACATGATATGTGGTCTACTAGCAGTTAGATAGAGAAGTGAGCCAATCATACCTCTGTAATTAGTAATATCTACTGAATTACCAGTATCCTTATCCAGTTTTGTTGCAGTGGCCATGGGAGTGGATGCACTTGAACAGTCTTGCATTCCAAATTTCTTCAGCAAGTTTCTGGTGTACTTAGATTGACAAATAAAAGTTCCTTCTTCACTCTGCTTGACTTGAAGGCCCAGAAAATAACTAAGTTATCCCATCATACTCATCTGATATCTTGATTGCATTAGTTTGGCAAACTTTTTGCAAAGTTTGTCATTTGGAGACCCAAAAATAATATCATCAACATAAATCTGAATCAAAAGTAAGTCCTTGCCATGGTTGAGATAGAACAGTGTTTTGTCAATAGTTCCTCTGTTGAATCCACTTTCCAGAAGAAACTGAGCTAAAGTCTCATACCATGCTCTAGGAGCTTGCTTAAGTCCATAAAGTGCTTTATCAAGCCTGTAGACATAATCTGGATGTTTGGAATCTACAAAGCCTGGAGGTTGTTCAACATATACTTCCTCTTCCAATTCTCCATTGAGAAAAGCACTTTTCACATCCATTTGAAAGACAGTAAACTTTTTGTGAGCAGCATAAGCCATGAATATCCTTATGGCTTCTAACCTAGCAACTGGCGCAAATGTTTCATCATAGTCAATTCCCTCCTGTTGAGAATATCCTTTTGCAACCAGCCTTGCCTTGTTCCTTACAATTATGCCATCACTGTCAGTTTTGTTTCTGAATACCCACTTTGTACCAACAACCGATCTATTCTTAGGTCTTGGCACTAAGGTCCAGACTTTGTTTCTTTCAAATTCATTCAACTCTTCCTGCATTGCTTGCACCCAATCAGCATCTTGAAGAGCTTCTTCCACTTTCTTTGGCTCAGACTGAGAGAGAAAAGAATTGTAAAGACATTCATTCGAAGTACCTGTTCTAGTTCTGACACCTGCCTCAGGATTTCCAATTATCAAATCAGGTGTATGTGATTTTGTCCACTTCCTTGCAGATGGAAGATTTTCTCTAGAACTGGATGCTCCCCCATGATTCATGCTGTCTTCGGTTTCATTTTCTGATGCTCCCCCTGAAACTATGCTCTCTGAGTTGGATCCTTCAGCATTTAGATTTTCAGTACTGTCAGTACTTGGCTTATCAGAACTTGACGAATCAGAATTTGAAGAGCCAGATGTATGTTCTGATGTTTCTTGAGATGTGATAATATCTTGAGTATGCTCCCCCTGCATTGGTGCATCTTCCTTTGACGTAGTCACCACAGTTTCAATAACATCAGAGTTTAATCCATCAGAATTTACAGTATCAGGACTTAGACTGTCAGGACTTGAGGTATCAGAATATGAATCTTCATTTTCAAATCTCAGCTGATCATGATCAATGCAATCTTCAAGTCCAGTGATCTTCTTGTCATCAAAAGAGACATTGATAGATTCCATGACCACTTTTGTTCTCAAATTATAGACTCTGAAGGCTTTTGTAGAAAGTGGATATCCAACAAAGATTCCCTCATCAGCTTTTAGATCAAACTTGGATAGCTGTTCAGGATGAGTCTTGAGAACAAAACACTTACATCCAAATACATGAAAGTATTTGAGATTTGGCTTCTTGTTCTTCACCATCTCATATGGTGTTTTTCCATGCTTGTTAATGAGTGTTGCATTTTGAGTAAAACAAGCAGTCTGCACAGCTTCAGCCCAGAAATAGGTTGGAAGCTTTGCTTCTTCAAGCATTGTTCGTGCAGCTTCAATGAGAGTTCTATTCTTCCTTTCAACAACTCCATTTTGCTGTGGAGTTCCAGGAGCAGAAAATTCCTGCTTTATTCCATGATTTTTGCAGAACACTTCCATTATCAGATTCTTGAATTCAGTGCCATTATCACTCCTCAAAATTTTCACAGAATCTTTGATCAATTTATCCAGATGTTTGACATGATCAATCAGGATAGATGCAGTTTCACTTTTTGTGTGCAAGAAATACACCCATGTGTATCTGGTGAACTCATCTACTATGACCAACGCATATTTCTTCTTTGCAATAGACATTACATTCACTGGACCAAATAGATCAACATGAAGCAGATAATAAGGCTCAAGAATTGATGATTCAGTCTTGCTCTTGAACGAAGATTTTCTTTGTTTAGCCTTCTGACATGAGTCACAAAGACCATCAGGAACAAACACTGATTTTGGCAGTCCTCTCACAAGATCTTTCTTGATCAGTTCATTTATCTTGTTGAAGTTTAAATGAGAGAGTTTCTTGTGCCAATTCCAGCTTTCTTCAGTTGAGGCTCTACTCACTAAACAGATTGCAGAACCATCAGAACTTGTTGAAAGCTTAGCTTCATAAATGTTACCACGCCTGAATCCCTTCAGAACAATTTTTTCTTTAGATTTACTAACTATTTCACAATGTTCTGCAAAGAAATTAACATGATAACCTCTGTCACATATTTGACTTATACTCAGTAAGTTGTGTTTAAGTCCTGAGACCAGAGCTACATCTTTAATGATGACATTCCCAAGATTGATATTGCCATATCCCAAAGTTTTTCCAATGTTGCCATCTCCATAAGAAACACTTGGGCCAGCTTTCTCCACAAAGTCTGATAGCAGGGCCTTATTTCCAGTCATATGTCCTGAACATCCACTGTCCAGAACTAAAATATTTTTCCTGTTGCCCTGCAATCAAAAAGACCACTAATTATTAGTTTTAAGGACCCAGACTTGCTTGGATCCTTTGGCCTTTTTAGGTTTGTTAACATTTGCAGCGAATTTAGCATCAGATTTTATGTTAACAGTTTTCTTATCAGAACTTATACTACCAGACTTTGAATCAGAACTTACACTAGAAGGAACAACAGAAACTTTCTTTAAACAAGGTTTTATTTGATAATAATCATAGTACAAACTATGATATTCCTTACAAGTATAAATGGAATGCCATAAACTACCACAATGAAAACAAGGATCTTATGGTTTGTATCTAACAGACTGACTCTTAACTCCTGATTTTGTAGATAAGGAGTTAATATTCTTATTCTTCCTGCAAAAAGAAGCCAGATGGTTAGAACTTCCACAGTTATGACACGCTTTCCTAGGAGCATCAGGAACAGATTTATAGTTATTGCTTTTATTCACACCTTCCTTTTCATTCCTGTTTTTCCTAGGTGATTTTACCTTGTTTGCATTCTTAACATCTTTCAGCTTATGCTTAAGCTGCTTCTTTGTCATTAAGCCTATGTTAACTTCAGCTGTCTTTTCCTGTTTTAGTTTGTCAGAAGCTAATTCCTTTTTAACTTCTGATTTCTCATTTTCAGATTTTTCAGTTACAAACTTAACAGGTTTTAACTTCAGCTTTTGCTTATCAACAGGCTTAATTTCTACAGTTCCTTTTTCATTTTTATTTTCTCCATAACCTAAGCCCTCTTTCCAGTTTCCACTGCTTAGCAAATTTTGAGTTGTTTTGCCAGAGTTAGTCCAAGTTCTGATAATCTCTCTCTCCTTTTCTAACTCAGTTTTTAGAGATTCATTCATTTTTAGCACTTCATCCCTAACATAAAAAGCATCATCTCTATCCTGCTGAGTTTGATGGAACATGACTAACTCTTTTTCTAAGAAATCATTCATTTTCCTAAAAGCAAGATTTTCAGAAGTTAATCTTTCACATGTTAAAGTTTGATCTCTATAACTAACAAACATGGTTTTAAGATATCTTCTCAACTCATTAATATCATCAGTATGAAAAGCATAAGTAGTCTAAGGTACCTTTGTTTCAGCAGCTTCAGAACTGCTCTCAGAACTTGATTTATCAGCATTTGCCATCAATGCATAGTTCTCCTCACTTTCAGAGTCTGAGGTGTTTGTCCAGCTTTTCTGCTTTGTGACAAGAGCTTTGCCTTTGTCACTCTTGGTCTTCTTGCAATCAGGAGATATGTGGCCTTTCTCACCACAATTATAACATTTAACATTAGCGTAATCTCCTCTGTCAGACTTTCCTCCTCTTCCTTCAGATCTTCTGAAATTCTTCTTATCAGAACTTATGCCTTTTCTGGAAAACTTCTTTCCCTTCCTGAACTTCCTGTATGCAATCTTTGTGATTCCTTTCACCATAAGAGCACATAGCTTCATCATCTCCTCATCAGCATCAGTTTCAGGCAAGCTTTCAGAATCTGAGTCATCATCACTCTCAGAACTTGATGACTCAGTATCAGACTTTATGATAAGAGCTTTACCCTTGTCTTTCTTTGAGGAAGGTGGTTTGGGGGATTCCTCTTCAGCCTTGAGAGCAACTGTCCTTGACTTTCCTCCTTTCCTCTTGCTTCTTTGTTCCATCTCAAGTTCATGAGTCTTGAGCATTCCATAGATTTCATCAAGAGTTGTTTCATCAAGATTGTAGTTGTCTCTTATTGTTGTTGCCTTCAAATCCCAACATTCAGGAAGAGCTAACAGGAATTTAAGGTTTGTATCTTCAAGATCATACTCCTTATTTACTAATGACAAGTCATTCAAGAGTTTGACAAATCTATCATATACATCAGTCAATGACTCATTAGTCCTAGAGTCAAAGTGTTCATACTCTTGAGTGAGTATTGTCTTCCTGTTCTTCTTAACTGTTTCAGTTCCTTGACACCTTGTCTCCACTGCATCCCATATCTCCTTAGCAGTCTTGCAGTTGATTACCCTGTTTGACATTACATTATCAATGGCACTATGCAATAAGTATCGTACCTTGGCATCCTTAGCAATAGATGCTATATCTTCAGCAGTGTAATCACTCTTTTCCTTTGGTACGGTCTTTGCTGCTTCACCTGCAACTACAACAGCGAGCTTGGTAGGTTTGTGAGGCCCTTCCTTGATTCTATCAAGGTATTCTGGATCTGTTGCTTCCAGAAACATGGTCACCCTTACCTTCCATATGGGATATTCAGATGGTCTCAATATGGGAACTCTGATAGTCTCATATCGACTCTGAGTTGATGTCTTTGATGATTCCTCAGTTTTGGTAGGCTTAGTTGGAGTTTCTGTGTCAGACATGATTGTGTTTGGATCTTTAACTGTATGTGTGTTAACAGAAGGCTCTGATACCACTTGTTAGGTCACACTTTCACTATAGAGGGGGTGAATACAGTGTTTATTACAATCAAATCAAACTTCAAGAACTTATGTAACAGAAAACAAACTTTATTGAAACAATAAACTCTGTTACAATCTGGAACTGTTATCTCTCAGTGATGAACAAAATATCACGAGAGCTGCTAGGGTTACAGTAAATAATATTCTCGATAATGATAACACTTATAGTGTAAACCCTATGTCTGTGTTTATATACTACACAGTTACAAGATAATCGCTAATTGATATGGAATATAATTCTGCTTCCTAAAATATATCAATCAGATATCTTCTATTCCAAGTATTCCATTCTTCACGGAATTCCTTCTTCATGCATATCTCTTCTTATGTTTATCTTGATCTTCTTAACTTTAATCAGCTACTGTCCTTATCTGATCGTCCTTCAGCACTTAAGTTCTGATATCTATCTCCTGATACTTATCTCCTGATAACATAAGTACTGATATCCCTTAAGTTCTGACGTCCAGTATAAGTACTGATCAGTTAAGTACTGATTTGTTCTGTTCAAATAAGATCTGAAATCTAAACATAAAACATATTAGCCATGACATTATCAAATATATCTAACAGCATCCATAACATAAGATTCCAAAAAAAATCCCAACACGGCAGAATACCTTCCATATTCAGCATTCACTTTTTTTAAATCATCCGAATTTGGAAACATTTTTTAAAGCACTTAGCCCTATTAAGAGAAACCTCGTGATCCTTATTTGGGGCCACCAGGAACAATTCCAGTACCACTTTCTAACCATGTTTGACTATAATATTTAAGAACAAGTGAATGAGCCATGCAATGAAGATTGTTACTTTTATTCCACCTTGCTTCCAAAATATGTTGAATACCATTAAACAATGAAGATTCACCCATGTTTAAATCCTCCCATATTTCTTAAATAATTTTTCCCTTACTTCCTCAATTATTGTGTCCCATATATCATAAACTAAGTGCATACATAGAGTATTAGTATATCCCAACCTTATCATGTTATATAGGAGATATGAAGCCTATAAAATACTCAAGCTTATCCCACCATCGATTAGAAATTACACAATCTTCAAGAGATGTTTTAACTAGCAATAACCTTTGGGTCATGATGACATGGGATATAAAATGAGTTTCGCCCATTTTAACCAACATATGATTTAAATGAAACAACGTGAGTACCTTGCCATGATTCAGTTTGAACATAGTGATTTCATCACAATCAGAAATTAAGGTAAATATCCACTTTCAATTTTCAAAGTGCCCGGAGTTTGTGGTTTGTTCGTAAATGGACTTGAGAGCCAAATTAAGCGAGTGAACCACAAATGGAGTCCAAAAAATGAGTGGGTACTTTGCCTCAATGCTTAGACCATCTGCCTTGAAGTTTGTATCGGTGTCTGTGATGATTTAAACCACATTATATGCCTATTCTTCATCAATAACATTCAGAAACTTGCAACATAATCAAAAATTTCTATATTTCCACTTGTATCAAATGATTTGATGAACATAGAATTTCCTCCTAAAGATGCCATGACATTGATTAGAGGTTTCTTCTTTCTATCGCCCCATATATCTGAGCACACTAAAACTCTTATTTTCTTCCAAGAATTCAGAAATGGTTGAAGCAAAATATTAACATGTGCCATATATTGCTCAAGTAAGGTGTAGTCCTCATCCTATTATATGTTAGAGGAACATAGTTTGCCTCCTTGTTAATTGATAGTCTCCAACAAAATTGATGAAAGAATGAATTATGGACTAATGAGAATGGTAGAGCAGATGATTATAACATGCGAGCCAATTTTTTGTCACACTCATCTCTGTCAATAACATTAAAGCATGATTCTACTGTTCCTTTCATCTTTTTTGTTGTTGAATGTTTGAACCAGGAGGCAAAGACATGTATTATTGTCTCATCTTCGTAACTAGAATCTGCCTTGCGACTTTCAGCTGCTTCGTGCTCTATGTGCAACTCATCTCTTGTTTAATCGAATATATTATTACATAGATCAACGCCATTGCCTTTCAAAAACAAAAGATGATTTTTTTACCTTCGTATACGACTTTCTCCCTTGTTTTTGGTTGTATTACAAATCCAAACACGATTAACATCACCTTTTGCTGGAGCTTTAACAATGGTTACTTGACTCCATAACGGTACTAGATCGAATGGGGTGTGTTGTCTTGTGTTTGGCCTTGTTGGATGCTGTGATGATGACATTGTTGAGGTGCGCCTGGGCGATTAACAGAGAGTTCAAAAGAGACTGATGTGCGTGGTTTTATATGGCTAAATTATATGTTTTTATAAGGATGATATATAGTAAAGATTTCAGTGATTCTCTTAGGGTTAAGAGGATAATAAAGAATTAATATATTTAGCAAAATAAATTACGAGATACCAATTAACCGATGAGAGGTTTTTTAGATAAATAAAATATTTTTTTGATACTTTTTGATTGTAGAGTCTAAAAATTATCACATTAAAAATTAGTATTTATATATATATGCACAAGGTTGTACCTTGATGTATTGTGCATATCAGTATTTTATCACTATAATAATTCGTTCCCACGAGGGTAAATGTTAACACTATTTTTCTCTCAATTCAAGTTAAATAAAATAAGATTAAAATAATATTATAACCTACTCATAATTACGAAAATATAGAAATCACTTTGAGAATCAATCAAGATATAAACCATGGTAAACAGTCGAGTCGGAGCATCCTAGGTTTAATTATACAAAGACTAATGTACTTAGTGCTTTTCTCAAGAAAACTGTTATTATCTAAGTATGGAAATTTCTTAATTGTATATATTAAGATTAATATTTTATTTTTCAATTTTAATTACACCATTAAACATTTTGGTTGTACTCTTATCTCATACCTTATTCTATACCGATCCTTGCAGTTATCGGGGTTTATATTATTCGGGGTTTATATTATTGTTATTATAATATATATATATATATATGTGTGTGTGTATGTGTGTGTATTGGAGTTGTGAGTCTCAAATCTAACCCGAGTTTGAGGGCGTCACGTGTAATGTGATGTGTCACTGAATAAAAAGATTAAGTGCAAAGGGTTACGAATAGATCATATATATGCAAGGTATGTTATAGTGGGATAATGTATGATTATTCTTATGTTCCTTTATCATGTTATCAAGCATTTAATGTCATGTATCTCAAGAAAGCTGTAAGATAAATGCTAGCAATGGAAATGCAATGTGGGCACACAAGCAACAAATAAGAAGCAAAAGGTATGTATATAGGCTCAACATCTCACTTGGTGTCAAAGGTCATCAATTTCAAGTCACAAGAATAATTTATTTCTAATGCACATGCTAGTACTCAAAACATGAAAACCCACGCATCATGCTCATAGTTTATGTTCTTTTATTTACCCGAGACATTCAATGAGTTTATTAGCTTCAACTTGCTAGTAAAAATGTGCTCGCAACAGCATTACATTACACCTCTCAATAAAAATATCAACAACATAATATCAATTAGTGTACATTGATACATTTAGCTAAACTTGCCACAAATAATACATCAACTACTTAGTAGACAACCAAATACATTTACCCATATCATCTCTATCATTTATTAGGCTAGAATTTTATTTTTATTTTTATTTTTAAAAAAAAACAATTTTTTTCTTATTTTTATTATGGAGAACACACTATCCCCACACTTAAGTGAGGCATTGTCCTCAATGACTCTAAAAAAATAACTAAATAAACACAACAAATCTTACAAATAAAAAAAATACTAAACTACAAAGAAAAGAGAATTCCTCTAGCATCGTGTTACTGATTGCTGAATGATTTTGAGTGCTGAATTGATTTGTTAAGTTGTTGTTTGGTGCTGAATACTTCATGTTTGTTGGATGATGGTGACCAAATGGACTAAATGCCGACTACATGGTATGAATGCTGGATGTTGCTTGCTAAATTGTTAATCGCTGAATGAGACTGAATGTCGTTGCTGAATCAAAATTTTTGCACTATATTGACGACTTTTTGTCATTGAGGTGATTTTTTTTTCTTTCCGCTATATCGTTTTCTGCAATCCTTCTTTAAATTGGCTACTAGAAGGGGTTTGGTAGGGTGGACAGGACAATAATGAGAAACTAGAACACACAACACTTGACAAAATGACTGCATGGTTACCCCCATTTTTCTTCTCAGAGCAGGGACATTTGTTCGGTGAACACATAAGTTGCACAACCAACCCCATTATTTCCTCTCTCTTTTTTCGTATTTGTAAGAGCGGTATGTAACTTCTCAGCTCAGCCTAGTGTCTTAGTCTTTAGTATTTCACCTTGACTTCATTGCCACAACTTGCTCTTGATCTTTATTGCAGTAAAACACACAAACATGGCACCACTACCCATGCACTTTTTTTGTCAAAAAATATCACATTCATTTAAACAACAGCAACAGTCGAGTGCCTTGATGATGGACACAGCAGTTCAGAAACCTGTTGGGGTACACAAACATTAGTTTTGTAGTATTAGCATGAGAATCCCAGGCCGGCTGAATGCATATGGAGGGCTCTATATTGATGGTTTAATCTGCTTAGTACGTAACATCTTTAAAATAATGATCTAATCCTCTGTTTATCTTCCTAGTGCAAGAGCACGGTACCAGATATATGCAAGAGTGTGGGTGCTTGTATATTTTTATGACTTTGTTTGTGAGAAAATAAATATCCAAAAGTGATAAACATTTACAAATGAAAGTGAAACACATCTAATGCAAATAAAAAACACAAATAAAATATAATTCTAGTAATAAGAACATAAATGTATTACATAATTCAAAAAAAACCATAATTATATACATAAAATATTATTTACTAAAATACTGATTTTTTTAATATAACATAAATAAAGTACATAGCACGAAAACTAAATGAATATTTACATAACATCGATATAAAAGACATATATATTAATATAATAAAATAATTATAATAACAATAATAGTATACAATTATTTAAACTACTATTCAATATATTTCAATTAAACACATAAATTACAAATAATGTAAATGGACACCATTAGTTTATATTAACAAAAACAAAATAATTAAAATAATAAATACAACATAATATTAAAACAAAAGTTATAAAAAGATGAAAGTAACATAGAATATATAATACCCCTGTACATGGATACTAGCATGGTGGTCAAAACTGCAATATAGTACACAGATGCTACCTTCTTGTAGCCTTCAGCAGAAACATAGTTTGAAAAATTAGAAGAACGGCTGCTTATCACCGTAGTGACAAATGATAGGCAGTTTGTAAAATCTGTAATTTTATTTTTTTAATTTATTTATTAGAAATTAGATATTAATTTATTTAGATAAATATTTATTTAGAATATTTCTGAATTTTTTTTGTGCAAGTCATTTGAGTTGGAAAAAGATTTGTTATTTGTGGAAATAAGTGTAAGAATAATTTAGAAAATCGATATCTTTTTAGTTTAGATATTTGCTTGTGTCAAATAATTTATTTTATGAATTTACTTGAAAAGCTAGTAAAAATTTTAGGAGCAAGTTTTAGAATTACTTTATTAAATTTAGGGTATAGGGCTTTCGTGCCTATATTAGAACCCTCGTTGATAACGAGAATGGTGTACAGGATTTCGCTCTCAAATAAGGTACGTTATCTTATTTTTTTTAGTTATTCGATAATGTCTTTTTGAATGCTAATTAATATAATTTCCATGACCATCGTGTATCTATATGATCATGAGTAAATAGTGTTTATTTTGTTTAATCTCACAGTGCATAGTTTTCGGTAATTAACAGGTAGCAAACAAGGTCCAAGCATGTTTGTGCATGTTCTCCATTATTAACTAAGATAATATTTTATTCGTTGATATGTACATGAGCATGTTAGATTCTTAAATTTTTATGATTGGATTATTAATTAATATAATGATTAATTATATGATTTTCGCGTATATTTTAATAATATATGTATAATTAGATGTTAATTTTAGTTGTTTTTAGTAACGTCTGTTAAAATAGTTTATTATTTGTTTGAACTGCTCTTATAATTTATGATCGGTTTGAGCTCCCATTAATTCAATTATTTATACAATTAGTATGTTCACTGACTTGATTGTACAAGCATGACATAAACTGATTTAAATTTTTTATATATATGTGATTCTGGTTTGGCATAATTGTAAGTTAATTACAAAATGCCCGTAAGGGTTAGCTCAGTTGGTTAAAGAGAGGAAAACTAACCTCTTGGTCACAGGTTCGAATCTCACGGGAGGAGAATTTATGATTATGCCTCCTAAGCCAGAGCATGTCGCTTAAATGCGGTTTACCTTGGTTCACGTGGTTTGCAGGCTATTACGTGAACCCGTAGGGTTTACCCAGTGCGCACCCGAAGGGTAGCGGCTGCGGGTTACCTACGATAAAAAAAAAGTTAATTACAAAATCTAATTATTTTGTGGTTTTGTGATCAATTGATATCAAATTTGTGGTTCAAGTGCGTGCAAATCAATTTGTTAATATATTTGTTTTGTATCTGTGTACTAAAAATAACTTGATATTAAAATAATTTTAGGATCAATTTTAGGATCTGATCGTTGTATCAATTTTCGGTTTTGAGTCGACATTAAGATAAGTACTTTTGACTTATTTTTAATTTTCGGAAAAAATATTTTAATTCTGTTTTTCCTTTCGTATAAGATATAAGAACTTTGATTTCAAAATTATAAGATATAAGTATTTGTGATTTTAGAACCCAGTCTTTACGTTTTCGAACCCGTTCATAATTTACGCTATAATTCTGGAACTAGCCTTAGATACCTTTAGTAGGCGCACGAGTGTGCAACTTTAGATACCTATTAAGGGAGCGTAATTATTGAACTTTAGATGTCGACCACTAGTAAAGTGTGGTATAAAGAATAAGAATAAGAATTAGATGTCGGCAACTGGCAAATTGTGGTCGTAGATCAAGACTGTGGTATTTATAAGAATTATCGTTTCGTTCTTTTTATTCTGTCATGACCTGTTATAAAATCTGCTTTGTTCTATTTTAAATTCTGAATTTCAAAATATAAAACTTTGGGTTGGATCTATTTTTAGAAAATATTTTACAAAATTATTATTATTTTGAGAAAAATCGTTTTATTGAAACACCCATTGTTTTTATGTTTAAGAGTTAGTCAATTTGTACTTGCTGAGCTTTGTAGTTCAACCCTTTTAATATTTCAGGTTTGGAATTTGGAGCATATTAAGAATAAGGAATGAAAATTATGTGGAGATCTGTGTTGCTTCGTTTCGTACTATTTGAATTAGAATAAAGACTTTGTTTTTAAAGAATGAATTTGATTATCCGTTAGACAATTATTATCGGATTTGTGGAGTTGCGTCTCCGTTTTTATGATTTTGATTATTGAGTTTGATCGCTGCTTTGACCTTCGTGATATATTTAAATTATCGAATAAGAATCTATTTTATTTAAGTTTTTGTATTTAGAATTAATAGTTCAGAAGTTCGGGCCGTTACAGTTGGTATAAAGAGCAGGCTGTCCTTCGGAGTATATTAGGTATGGAACTAATACATTCCCTAGGATGCGATCCTTTAGACTATCGTATAGGTTTAGAAAATTATTTTGGATTTAGAGCATTTGTTTGTGTGATTATTTGATATGCTTGACTTTGTGCTTTTTGATTATTGACTATAAATTTAGAAATTGTTTTGTGTGTTTTAGAAAATATGGATGGGGAGAAGGGTAACAGCCAGAACAACAACGAAAATCAGAACAATAACTGCAATCAGGGCAACAATGATGAAGGAGCAAACATCTTTGACCAGCTGGGTGAAACTCTAGTTGTACTTGTGAATCAGCAACCGAAGCCCAACATCGTCTCTCAGTTCAAGAGTTTGAACCCACCAATTTTTGATGGAGCAACTGATCCGGCAGTAGTCGAGATGTGGATCAAAGAGATGGAAAAAGCATTCGGACTTCTTGGGAGCAATGAGCAGCAGAAGGTGACCTTAGCTGTGTACCAATTACAAGGAAGAGCTTACGACTGGTGGCTCATGGAGAAGAGGAAGAATGAGACAACAGCGAATCTTGAAGAAAATCCTGAACCGTACACTTGGGTAAAGTACAAGAAGGCTCTGGAGGACAAGTACTTTCCGAGAACAGTTTGTCTGCAGAAAGAGAGAACTTCATTCGGCTTCAACAAGGTGGAAGAACCGTCATTGAATACGAAGCACAATTTGCAAAGCTTGCGAAGTTCGCGTCGACCTTAGTAGCAGATGAGAGCAGTCGAGCACGAAGATTGGAAGAGGGACTTCAAAGTGACATCAGGAATTCAGTGGCGTCGTTTGAACTTCAAACGTACGAGGTTGTGCTCAACAAGGCTTTAGTGATCGAGAGAGGCTTGGTAGAATCTGAGAAGACAACTGGCAGCTGGAATAAGAGGCGGTTCACTCAAAAAGCCACACGTGTACGATAACATCGGAGGTCAAGGTGATCAAGAGAGGTGTTTGAGATGCGGCAAGAATCATCCCGATAAAATATGTTGTTCACTGCGGAGAAGTAGGACACAAGATTTTGAATTGCCCGCATAACCCGCCACCGCCACCAAGGAAGGAAGCAGATAACAAGATGGGAAAAGGACGTGTATTTCAGCTCACTGGAAATGATAATTATCGCAATTAAGGTATGATTTCTTTTTTTAGCGACTTATTTAATTTAATTTCATTTTTGTGAATTTGGGGACCAAATTCTTTTAAGGAGGGAAGAATATAAAATCCGTAATTTTATTTTTTAATTTATTTATTAGAAATTAGATATCAATTTATTTAGATAAATATTTATTTAGAAATTCCGGAAATTTTTTTGTTCAAGTCATTTGAGTTGAGAAAAGATTTGTTATTTGTGGAAATAAGTGTAAGAATAATTTAAAAAATTGATATCTTTTTAGTTTAAGTATTTGCTTGTGTCAAATAATTTATTTTATGAATTTACTTGGAAAGCTAGTAAAAACTTTAGGAGCAAGTTTTAGAATTACCTTATTAAATTTAAGGTACAGGGCTTTCGTGCCTATATTAGAACCCTCGTTGATAACGAGAATGGTGTACAGGATTTCGCTCTCAAATAAGGTACGTTATATTATTGTCTTTAATTATTCGATAATGTCTTTTTGAATGCTAATTAATATAATTTTCATGACCATCGTGTATGTATATGATCATGAGTAAATAGTGTTTATTTTGTTTAATCTCACAGTGCATAGTTTTCGGTAATTAACAGGTAGAAAACAAGGTCCAAGCATGTTTGTGCATGTTCTCAATTATTAATTAAGATAATATTTTATTCATTGATATGTACATGAGCTTGTTAAATTCTTAAATTTTTATTATTAGATTATTAATTAACATAATGATTAATTATATGATTTTCGCGTATATCTTAATAATATATGTATAATTAGATGTTAATTTTAGTTGTTTATAGTAACGTCTGTTAAAATAGTTTATTATTTGTTTGAACTGCTCTTGTAATTTATGATCGGCTTGAGCTCCCATTAATTCAATTATTTATACAATTAGTATGTTCAGTGACTTGATTGTACAAGCATGACATAAACTGATTTAAATTTTTTAAATATATGTGATTCTGGTTTGGCATAATTGTAAGTTAATTACAAAATCTTATTATTTTGTGGTTTTTTGATCAATTGATATCAAATTTGGGGTTCAAGTGCGTGCAAATCAATTTGTTAATATATTTTTTTGTATATGTGTACTAAAAATAACTTGATATTAAAATAATTTTAGGATCAATTTTAGGATCTGATCGTTGTACCACTTTTCGGTTTTGAGTCGACATTAAGGTAAGTACTTTTGACTTACTTTTAATCGTCTGAAAAAATATTTCAATTCTGTTTTTGCTTTCGTATAAGATATAAGAACTTTGATTTTGAAATTATAAGATATAAGTATTTGTGATTTTAGAACCCAGTCTCTACGTTTTCGAACCCGTTCGTAATTTACGCTATAGTTCCGGAACTAGCCTTAGATACCTTTAGTAGGCGCACGAGTGTGCAACTTTAGATACCTATTAAGGGCGCATAATTATTGAACTTTAGATTCCGACCACTGACAAAGTATGGTATAAAGAATAAGAATAAGAATTAGATGTCGGCTACTGGCAAAGTGTGGCCGTAGATCAAGACTGTGGTATTTATAAGAATTATCATTTCGTTCTGTTTTATTCTGTCATGACCTGTTATAAAATCTGCTTTGTTCTATTTTAAATTCTGAATTTCAAAATATAAAACTTTGGGTTGGATCTATTTTTAGAAAATATTTTACAAAATTATTATTGTTTTGAGAAAAATCGTTTTATTGAAACACCCGTTGTTTTTCAGTTTAAGAGTTAGTAAATTTATACTTGCTGAGCTTTGTAGTTCACCCCTTTTAATATTTCAGGTTTGGAATTTGGAGCATATTAAGAATAAGGAATGAGAATTGTGTGGAGATATGTGCTGCTTCATTTCGTACTATTTGAATTAGAATAAAGACTTTGTTTTTAGAGAATGAATTTGATTATCCGTTAGACAATTATTATCGGATTTATGGAGTTGCGTCTCCGTTTTTATGATTTTGATTATTGAATTTGATCGCTGCTTTGACCTTCGTGATATATTTAAATTATCGAATAAGAATCTATTTTATTTAAGTTTTTGTATTTAGAATTAATAGTTCGGAAGTGCGGCCTGTTACAGTTGGTATCAAGAAGAGGCTGTCCTTCGGAGTGTATTAGGTATGGGACTAGTACATTACCTAGGATGCGATCCTTTAGACTATCGTGTTAGATATATTTGATAATATCATGGCTAATATGTTTTATGTTTAGCTTTCAGATCTTACTGAACAGGATAAATCAGTACTTAACTGTTGATCAGTACTTATACTGGAAGTCAGGACTTAAGGATATCAGTACGTATGTTATCAGGAGATAATCATCAGAAGATAGATATCATAACTTAAGTGCTGAAGGACAATCAGATAAGGACAGTAGCTGATTAAAGGAGAGAAGATCAAGATAAACATAAGAAGAGATATGCATGAAGAAGGAATTCCGTGAAGAATGGAATACTTGGAAGAAAAGATATCTGATTGATATATTTTAGGAAGCAGAATTATATTCCATATCAATTAGCGATTATCTTGTAACTGTGTAGTATATAAACACAGACATAGGGTTTACACTATAAGTTTTATTATCATTAGAAAAGATTATTCATTGTAACCCTAGCAGCTCTCATGATATTTGTTCATCACTGAGAGGTAACAGTTCCATACTGTAACAGAGTTTATTGTTTCAATAAAGTTTGTTTTCTATTACTTAAGTTCTTAAAGTTCGATTTGAGTGTACTATACACTGTATTCACCCCCTCTACAGTGTGTGTGTGTGACCTAACAATTGGTATCAGAGCCACTCTGTTAACATACATACTGTTAAAGATCCAAACACAATCATGTCGGATATAGAAACTCCAACTAAGCCTACCACAACTGAGGAACCACCAAAGACACAAATTCAGAGTCGGTATGAGACCATCAGAGTCCCCATACTGAGACCATCTGAATATCCCATATGGAAGGTAAGGATGACCATGTTCCTGGAAGCAACAGATCCAGAATACCTTGATAGAATCAAGGAAGGTCCTCACAAACCAACCAAACTCGCTGTTACAGTTGCAGGTGAAGCAGCACAGACCGTACCAAAGGAGAAGAGTGATTATACTGCTGAAGACATAGCATCAATTGCTAAGGATGCTAAGGTACGACACTTACTGCATAGTGCCATTGATAATGTAATGTCAAACAGGGTAATCAACTGCAAGACTGCTAAGGAGATATGGGATGCTCTGGAAACAAGGTGTCAGGGAACTGACACAATTAAGAAGAACAGGAAGACAATACTCACTCAAGAGTATGAACACTTTGACTCAAAGGCTAATGAGTCATTGAATGATTTATATGATAGATTTGTCAAACTTTTGAATGATTTGTCATTGGTTGATAAAGAGTATGATCTTGAAGATTCAAACCTTAAGTTCCTGTTAGCTCTTCCTGAATGCTGGGATTTGAAGGCAACAACAATAAGAGACAACTACAATCTTGATGAAACAACTCTTGACGAAATCTATGGAATGCTCAAGACTCATGAGCTGGAGATGGAACAAAGAAGCAAGAGGAAAGGAGGAAAGTCAAGGACAGTTGCTCTTAAGGCTGAAGAAGAATTCCCCAAAGCAGCTTCCTCAAAGAAAGACAAGGGTAAAGCTCTTTTCATAAAGTCTGATACTGAGTCATCAAGTTCTGAGAGTAATGATGACTCAGATTCTGAAAGCTTGCCTGAGACTGATGCTGATGAGGAGATGATAAAGCTGTGTGTTCTTATGGTGAAAGGAATCACAAAGATTGTATACAGGAAGTTCAGGAAGGGAAAGAAGTTTTCCAGGAAAGGCATAAGTTCTGATAAGAAGAATTTCAGAAGATCTGAAGGCAGAGGAGGAAAGTCTGACAGAGGAGATTACACCAATGTTAAATGCTATAACTGTGGTGAGAAAGGCCACATATCTCCTGACTGCAAGAAGGTAAAGGGTGACAAAGGCAAGGCTCTTGTCACAAAGCAGAAAAGCTGGACAGACACCTCAGACTCTGAAAGTGAGGAGAACTATGCATTGATGGAAAATGCTGATAAAGAAAGTGCTGAGAGCAGTTCTGAAGCTGCTGAAACAAAGGTACCTCAGACTACTTATGCTTTTCATACTGATGATATTAAATGAGTTGAGAAGATATCTTAAAACCATGTTTGTTAGCTATAGAGATCAAACTTTAACATGTGAAAGATTAACTTCTGAAAATCTTGCATTTAAGAAAAGGTATGATTTCTTAGAAAAAGAGTTAGTCATGTTCCATCAAACTCAGAAGGATAGAGATGATGCTTTTTATGTTAGGAATGAAGTGCTAAAATTAAATGAATCTCTAAAAACTGAGTTAGAAAAGGAAAGAGAGATTATCAGGACTTGGACTAACTCTGGCAAAACAACTCAAAATTTGCTAAGTAGTGGAAACTGGAAAGAAGGCTTAGGTTATGGAGAAGATAAGAAAGATAAAGGAACTGAAGAAATTAAGTCTGTTGATAAGCAAAAGCCAAAGTTAAAACCTGTTAAGTTTGTAACTGTAAAGTCTGAAAATGAAAAATCAGAAGTTACAAAGGAATCAACTTCTGACAAACTAAAACAGGAAAAGACAGCTGAAGTGAACATAGGCTTAATGACGAAGAAGCAGCTTAAGCATAAGCTGAAAGATGTCAAGAATGCAAACAAGGTAAAATCACCTAGGAAAAATAGGAATGGAAAGGAAGGTGTGAATAAAAGCAATGATTATAAACCTGTTCCTGATGCTCCTAGGAAAACATGTCATAACTGTGGAAGTTCTAACCATCTGGCTTCTTTTTGCAGGAAGAATAAGAATATTAACTCCTTACCTTCAAAATCAGGAGTTAAGAGTCAGTCTGTTAGATACAAACCACAAAATCCTTGTTTTCATTGTGGCAGTTTATGGCATTCCATTTATACTTGTAAGGAATATCATAGTTTGTACTATGATTATTATCAAATAAAACCTTCTTTGAAGAAAGTTTCCATTGTTCCTTCTAGTGTAAATTCTGATTCAAAGTCTGATAGTGTAAGTTCTGATAAGAAAATTGTTAACATAAACTCTGATGCTAAATCCGCTGCAAATGTTAACAAACTTAATAAGGCCAAAGGATCCAAGCAAGTCTGGGTCCTTAAAACTAATAATTAGTGGTCTTTGTGATTGCAGGGCAACAGGAAAAATGTTCTAGTTCTGGACAGTGGATGTTCAGGACATATGACTGGAAATAAGGCCCTGCTATCAGACTTTGTGGAGAAAGCTGGCCCAAGTGTTTCTTATGGAGATGGCAACATTGGAAAAACATTGGGATATGGCAATATCAATCTTGGAAATGTCATAATTAAACAAGTAGCTCTGGTCTCAGGACTTAAACACAACCTACTGAGTATAAGTCAAATCTGTGACAGAGGTTATCATGTTGATTTCTTTGAAGAACACTGTGAAATTGTGAGTAAATCTAAAGGCAAAGTTGTTCTGAAAGGATACAGGTATGGTAACATTTATGAAGCTAAGCTTTCAACAAGTACTGATGGTTCTGCAATCTGTCTGATGAGTAGAGCATCAATTGAAGAAAGCTGGAATTGGCATAAGAAACTCTCTCATTTAAATTTCAACAATATAAATGAACTGGTCAAGAAAGATCTTGTGAGAGGATTGCCAAACACAGTATTTGCTCCTGATGGTCTTTGTGATTCATGTCAGAAAGCCAAACAAAGAAAATCTTCATTCAAGAGCAAGACTGAATCATCAATTCTTGAGCCTTATCATCTAATACATGTTGATCTATTTGGTCCAGTAAATGTCATGTCTATTGCAAAGAAGAAGTATGCGTTGGTCATAGTGGATGAGTTCACCAGATACACATGGGTGTATTTCTTGCACATAAAAAGTGAAACTGCATCTATCTTGATTGATCATGTCAAACAGCTGGATAAAATGGTCAAAGATTCTGTAAAAATTTTAAGGAGTGATAATGGCACTGAGTTCAAGAATTTGATAATGGAAGAGTTCTGCAAAAGCCATGGAATAAAGCAGGAATTTTCTGCTCCTGGAACTCCACAGCAAAATGGAGTTGTTGAAAGGAAGAATAGAACTCTCATTGAAGCTGCACGTACAATGCTTGAAGAAGCAAAGCTTCCAACCTATTTCTGGGTTGAAGCTGTGCAGACTGCTTGTTTTACTCAAAATACAACACTCATTAACAAGCATGGAAAAACACCATATGAGATAGTGAAGAAAAAGAAGCCAAATCTGAAATATTTTCATGTATTTGGATGCAAGTGTTTTGTTCTCAAAACTCATCCTGAACAGCTATCAAAGTTTGATCTAAAAGCTGATGAAGGAATCTTTGTTGGATATCCACTTTCCACAAAAGCCTTCAGAGTCTATAATTTGAGAACAAAAGTGGTCATGGAATCTATCAATGTCTCTTTTGATGACAAGAAGATTACTGGTCTTGAAGATTTCATTGACCATGATCAGCTGAGATTTGAAAATGAAGACTCAAATTCTGATACTGAAAATCCTGACAGTCTAAGTCCTGATACTGTAAACTCTGTTGGATTAAACTCTGATGTTATTGAAACTGTGGTGACTACGTCAAAGGAAGATGCACCTATGCAGGGGGAGCATACTCAAGATTCTACCACATCTCAAGAAACATCAGAACATGCATCTGGCTCTTCAAGTTCTGATTCGTCAAGTTCTGATAAGCCAAGTTCTGATAGTACTGAAAATCTAAATACTGAAGAATCCAACTCAGAGAGCATAGTTTCAGGGGGAGCATCAGAAAATGAAAATGAAGATAGCATGGATCATGGGGGAGCATCCAGTTCTAGAGAAAACCTTCCATCTGCAAGGAAGTGGACAAAATCACATACACCTGATTTGATAATTGGAAATCCTGATGCAGGTGTCAGAACTAGAACAGGCACTTCAAATGAATGTCTTTATAATTCTTTTCTTTCTCAGACTGAGCCAAAGAAAGTGGAAGAAGCTCTTCAAGATGCTGATTGGGTGCAAGCAATGCAGGAAGAGTTGAATGAATTTGAAAGAAACAAAGTCTGGACCCTAGTGCCAAGACCAAAGAATAGATCTGTTGTTGGTACAAAGTGGGTATTCAGAAACAAAACTGACAGTGATGGCATAATTACAAGGAATAAGGCAAGGCTGGTTGCAAAAGGATATTCTCAACAGGAGGGAATTTATTATGATGAAACATTTGCACCAGTTACTAGGTTAGAAGCCATAAGGATATTTTTGGCTTATGCTGCTCACAAAAAGTTTACTGTCTTTCAAATGGATGTGAAAAGTGCTTTTCTCAATGGAGAATTCGAGGAAGAGGTATATGTTGAACAACCTCCAGGTTTTGTAGATACCAAACATCCAGATTATGTCTACAGGCTTGATAAAGCACTTTATGGACTTAAGCAAGCTCCTAGAGCATGGTATGAGACTTTAGCTCAGTTTCTTCTGGAAAGTGGATTCAACAGAGGGACAATAGACAAAACACTGTTCTACCTCAACCATGGAAAGGACTTACTTCTGGTCCAGATTTATGTTGATGATATCATTTTTGGATCTACAAATGACAAACTTTGCAAGAAGTTTGCCAAACTAATGCAGTCAAGATATCAGATGAGTATGATGGGGGAACTCAGCTATTTTCTGGGCCTTCAAGTCAAGCAGAATGAGGAAGGCACTTTTATTTGTCAAACCAAGTACACCAGAAACTTGCTGAAGAAATTTGGAATGCAAGATTGTTCAAGTGCATCCACTCCAATGGCCACTGCTACAAAACTGGATAAGGATACCGGTAAATCAGTAGATATTACTGACTACAGAGGTATGATTGGCTCTCTACTCTATCTAACTACTAGTAAACCTGATATCATGTATGCTACCTGTCTTTGTGCAAGATTTCAAGCAGATCCAAGAGAACCTCACTTAACAGCTGTAAAAAGAATCTTTAAGTATCTTAAAGGAACAGCTGCTCTGGGATTATTGTATCCTAGAGAATCAAATTTTAAACTAATAGGTTACTCAGATGCAGATTTTGCAGGGTGCAAAATTGACAGGAAAAGCACAAGTGGAAGCTGCCAATTTCTTGGAGGCAGATTGGTTTTTTGGTACAGCAAGAAACAAAAGTCAATTTCCAGATCAACTGCAGAAGCAGAGTATATTACTGCAGGAAGCTGTTGTGCACAGATTCTTTGGATGAAGAATCAGTTACTGGATTATGGGTTAACATATTTCAAAATCCCTATTTACTGTGATAATCAAAGTGCTATTGCTATGACAGGTAATCCAGTTCAACACTCAATGACAAAGCACATCAGCATCAGGTACCACTTAATCAGGGAACATGTGGATGAAGGTACAGTGGAATTGCATTTTGTTCCCACAGATCAACAACTGGCAGATATCTTCACAAAACCACTGTGTGAAGCTACTTTTACAAGATTGGTAAATGAACTTGGAATGGTTTCAGGTTCTTTCTCTAAATCTGCTTAGACTTGTTCTGTGTTATCAGACTTTATGCTCAGTATTTACAGAATTAATCTCATTGTATATTCTGTGCTTAATTGATAAATGTCTTTAACTACTGACTGTTGTCTGATATATGTTTCTAAACTCTGATAAGTGATATGTCTGTTCTTGTACCTATTCAATCCTATGAGGATAACTGTGCTAGATACTGACCTAGTAGTCTTCAATAAACAAATGATTCATTGAAAGAAGTAATTATTTCAGTGGAAATCTTATGACACTAGCAAATTCTGATAACTGAGATTAGTTAAGTTTACTTTGTATATCTTATTACTAAGTCACAAATTAGAATAATGCTACTCATCTGTTAAGTTCTGATACTAGTAAAACTGCTGAATGTACTAAGTGCTGATAAACCTCACTTATCAAAAGAAAAAGCAAAAAGATCAAAAGATAAACTCAGGTACTCCTTTGAGATCTAGAGTAAAAATGTGGAAGGGACGACCCAAGTGCATTGCTGGTATTAAGTAAATATGTATTAGAAAAGCAAAATATTTTCTTGGTGACTTTTCACACTCTATGATTACTGGAGAAATACTCTGATAATAGCATAAATTCTGATAAACAGTCGTGACTCACTTACACTGAGAAGCCACTGTAAAATAGAATTTCAAAAGATGCATAAAATTAGCACAAAACAGTTGAGGTGGACTCAAGCATGAACTCATTCATCAGTAGGTTTCAGGACAATGACAGCTCTTTAGCAAAATTTTAGTTATGCCTTATTTCTAAGATGTACTGAAGTGAATCAGACTTTACTCTTTGTCTGTTATTTAGCTTAATGCACACACTAATCACTCCATCTGAATGATGAAAATTTCTGTGGTGGTCTATGTTATTTTAGATAAACAGTCATTGTGTCACATTGCACTAATTCTGAGGACAAGTTCTAGTTACACGTTCTGATGATTAAGTTCTGGCGTCTATAACTCAGAACTTGTATGAGGATTTACTAAGATGGGCATTCCTTTTTCGAGTTAAGAAATTATGTTCTGATGACTGTTAAGTTCTGGTATAGGTCTAAGTTCTGATTTCTCAGTCTAATCCTTTACTTGTCTTATCTGTGAATAAAATTTGATAACAGTCTCAGTTCGAACTAGAATATGTTGAACTAGAATATTCTGATGACCATTTAAATTTTGTTTTTTATTTAAGTTCTGATTCTCTGTCAGCACTTATTCATCGAAATTATCTCGGTCATTTTTAACATGATTTATTTTCAGAATATTAATGTTGCAGTGAAAAATAATTCAATCAGTGCTAACGGGTTAAATTTTGAATTAAAATTGTTTCCCTTGATAAATGGAACAGTTTTTCCTTGAAACTCGGCAAATGGGTAAGTAATGATTACTGTTTTCTTGAGCCCAGTAACTATCTGTTATTACTGCATGTCTAACAGGTGTCCAACGGTAATATTTTTTTGTATAAGTACAGCAGAGAGAAGATTTCTTTAATCTTTTTAATTTCTTCATCTTTTATCTCTCTTCTTACTTTTACTCTCCTTCACTTTACTTTTTCCGTTGTTTTCATACAGACATTATCTCAAACACCTAACAGGCATACTTGAATCTCAATATTTTTTCACATGGCACCAAAGGATTTAATCATTGATGGAGCTAAGTTTGTTCCAAACAACTATGCTGCAGTTCTTGATCACACTGAAGCTCCATCTGAATTGCACTTTGTGCAAGATCTTCTTGCACATAGTGAGGTTGGGTACGCTCTAACTCAGCCTGAATTATTTTCATGTCAACAAGTTCTGAGGTTCTGGAGGACTGGAGTTTTTTATGATGGTGGTAAACGAGGAACTCCCAGTATTATCTTCCAAGTGGGTGATTCATCCTATGTAGTCACTCCGGGTACAGTACGAAGAGCATTACATCTTCCAGAAGATTGTACTTTCTCTATACCAGAGGAATCAGAACTTCGGGAGTTAATGACTGATTTGGGATATGAAAAGAGTCTGACGAAACTTGGACAGTTGAAACGGGCTAATATCAGAAGAGAATGGAGTTTCTTCTTTGATTGCATCACCAAGGCTTTTGGCAACAAGTGTTCAAACTTTGATGATATCCCAATAATGAGTCAGCACATCGGGTATGCACTTATCAATCAAACTCACTTTGATTTTGCAACTGCTTTAATTGGTTTTATTGGGGATAGGATGACAGAGGATAGAACTGTTGTTTACTTTGCTCGATTCTGTCAACTTATTTATACGTATTGTACTGATGAACCCCAGTTAGTCAGCATTAAAACCCCGCCTTTTAAGGTTGCAAAAAGATACTTTAACGACCTGATAAATGCTGACACAAAGAAATCAATGGTGAGACCATTATAGATTCCTCAGTCTGTGAAACAGATTCTGGTAAATGATGATCCTGCTACTTACCAATCTGTTTACTCCAATGTTCAACCAACTCACCATAACCAAAATTCATCATTTTCAGTCCCTACCACTCAGGGTATATCTCAGCCTACCCTCAGAACTTATCTCAAATCCTATCTCTCCACTTCACAGACTGCTCAACCTTCTTCTTCAGAACCTACTGTGAAGCCTACATCCTCTAAGCCAAAGAGAACAAAGACTGTTCCTCAAATACCTCAAAAGAGAAGGAGGATTGCATTGAGAGATGACTCTGATTCTGAGGAAACGGTTCCTGCTAGAGAACCTGTTGTAACTGAAGCTGAGAAAGAGGTTTCTCAGAAGGATTCTGAAATTGAGGGTTCTAGGCTTCTCAAGAGGCTTAGAAGAATGACAGTTCCTGAAACCCCCAAGGAATCCAAATCAACAAGGAAGTACAAGAAACAGAGGGCACAAAGGCCAGTTTCAGATGATGAAGAGGAAGCAGCTAAGGAAGGGGATCAGGAATCTCTGATCACACAAGACAGGGAATTTGCTCCAGTCACTTCTTCTCCATCTACTCCATCTCAGGAAACTGTATCTGACAGGGCTAATTCACCATCTGCGTCTCTTGGTAATCCAGACACAAGTGCTGATATTGCTGATCAACACTTAGTTATGTCTGAAGTACTTCTATTAGAAGCTCCAACAGCAAATAATCCTTCCACAACACCTGTTACTGATGCTGTTCAGACTCCAGAGTTATCAACACCACCTTCTCTGCATCAAGATGCTAATGATCAGACTTTAGGTGAGCATCAGGATTTGGTTGTTGATCAGAACTTAGTATCAGATCAGCAATTAGAGGATGTTGAAGCCTCCATTGCTACTCACACTATTGTCTTATCAGAAGATACCGATTCTTTAAGTTCTGATGCTGCAAATGCTGGAGATACTGGTGAAGCTGCTCCAACTGTAGATGTTGATGAAGCAGGTCCTTCAGGATATACTCCTCAACCGACTCTTCCTAAGTCTGAACTGGTACAGGAGTTTGTTATAAGGGATGCACCAGTACCTTGGAGTGAAACTCCTGCAGGTCAGGAGTGGACTAAGGAATGTAACTCAGTTTCATGTGTTCCAAATGCATTACATCTTGCTGAGCACTTGACTAAAGCTGATGAAATGTTAAATTCTGATGATTTTAAAACCCAGCTTAGAGTCACTGCATTGAGTACTAAACATCTACAAGGTCTTCATTCAACTACTCATGCAGAGCTACACAAGATTCAGGAGAACTTTATCAAACAAGAACAAGTTTGGAAAATTGATAAGAAAAAGTTCTTTCAACCTACCATTGACAGGATTGCTTATATTGAGAAAACTCAAGAGCAACAACAAGCTCAGATTGATGACATTCTGACTACTCAAGCTTCTCAGCAATCTCAACTTACTGAAATCCAATCCTCAGTGGAATTACTTATCTCTCTTTTACTACCTGCTGATGCCAAAAAGGGGGAGAAGGTAATTAAGTCCAAATGCAAAACCAACAAGACACTGCAAGGAAAGGATGATGGAAAAGATGACCAAGGAAACTCTGGAATGGGTAGCGGTCATAGTCAAGGTAGAAGGTTTACATCAAGACAAGCTAGTCACAGAACAAGTTCTGATACTGGGAAAAGAATAAGTTCTGCTACTGGTAAAAGGATAAGTTCTGATGAACTTCTAGATCTTGATGAAGAAATGTCAAGACAGTTATTTCTTCAAGAAAATCCAGGAATGGACTTGGAAAGTTTAAAGGAAGAAGAAGCCAGACATAAATCAAAGAAAGTCACATCTAAATCTGAAGCTTCTGGTAAAAAGTCACTTCCAAAAATTAAAGGCATTGTGATCAAAGAAAGAACACATACTGAAGCAACATTGGCTAAATCACAACCACAGATAGATCCAAGATCCAAGGGTAAAGAAAAGGTTGGTGAACCTATCAAGGCTTATGTACCTCCTGAGGAAGAAGAAATTGTTGATAAAAAAGATGATCTTGCTCTGACTTCAAGAAAAGTTCTTAAAACAACCTCTGACATGGCTCGAGTTGTTCAGAGTCAAGAAATTGTAAGTTCTGATATTCAAAAGAAGCAAGTAACCTCTGACAGAGCTCAAGTTAACTTGATATCAGAAAATAGATCAAAGACACTCCTACCAGGATTCACTAAAGCAAAACAGACTCAATCTTTGAAGACTACTGCAAGTGGTTTTGAAGCAAGAGTAGTTAATGGAAAGGAAGCTAGAGATAAAACTGGATTGGGAAGTGCTGATGAAAGAAGAGTACACAACACTACCAATGATCCAACTTCCTTGAGTGAACCAGGTATTGGAGCAACTCCTGAGAGATTGAATCAACTGGAATCTGTACAGATGGTTTACCATACCTACTTGAAAGAATACATCATGTTGTATTTCATGACAGATGGTAGGGTTTATCATATAAGACAAAATGCCATTCCATTGAAGTATTTTGAAGAATTGGAGCATGTACTTTTCTTACTTCAAGTGGATGACAGAATAACAGGGACTGCTGCAAACTACTTAAAAGAACAAATTCAGAGACAGAAAAGGCTTTATTCTGTTAAGTCTGACAGCATATATGTTCCAAAGTACAGAGATCACAATGGTGATATTGTTGATATGAAGCCTAATACTGCACAGATCAGAACGTATCTTGGTATTAAGGGACTTGAATTCAATCTAGAGTCTGACAAAGCTTATGTTATAAGACTAGATCAGGAGTTGAGAAAAGCAAAGATCAATGATCTCAGAGCTGCAATCTTTCAAACTGGTGAAGATACTGTAGAGCTTAAAGATGTTAAAAGGAGAATGATTGATGAACTAAGATATGCTGAGAAATGTTTGTTGAAGAACTATCTCAGAACAACTCCTGACATCAGAGAGATCAGAAAATGAAGAAGCCAAGTCAAAGATCTACAACTGCTTAAATTCTGATATTTATACAGACTGAAGTTGTTATCAGAAGTTGAAATTGGTAAAAACTTTAAGGACTGTAAGTTGTAGTTATCTAGTCTAATTCTCATGCATTTGTACTTAATGTTTTTGACATCATCAAATATCTGTTAAACTTGTATATTATGTTAATTTACAAGTTGGGGGAGATTGTTAGATATATTTGATAATGTCATGGCTAATATGTTTTATGTTTACCTTTCAGATCTTACTGAACAGGATAAATCAGTACTTAACTGTTGATCAGTACTTATACTGGAAGTCAGGACTTAAGGATATCAGTACGTATGTTATCAGGAGATAATCATCAGAAGATAGATATTATAACTTAAGTGCAGAAGGACAATCAGATAAGGACAGTAGCTGATTAAAGGAGAGAAGATCAAGATAAACATAAGAAGAGATATGCATGAAGAAGGAATTCCGTGAAGAATGGAATACTTGGAAGAAAAAATATCTGATTGATATATTTTAGGAAGCAGAATTATATTCCATATCAATTAGCGATTATCTTGTAACTGTGTAGTATATAAACACAGACATAGGGTTTACACTATAAGTGTTATCATCATTAGAAAAGATTATTCATTGTAACCCTAGCAGCTCTCGTGATATTTGTTCATCACTGAGAGGTAACAGTTCCATACTGTAACAGAGTTTATTGTTTCAATAAAGTTTGTTTTCTGTTACTTAAGTTCTTAAAGTTCGATTTGAGTGTACTATACACTGTATTCACCCCCTCTACAGTGTGTGTGTGTGTGACCTAACATATCGTATAGGTTTTAGAAAATTATTTTGGATTTAGGGAATTTGTTTGTGTGATTATTTGATATGCTTGACTTTGTGCTTTTTGATTATTGACTATAATTTAGAAATTGTTTTGTGTGTTTTAGAAAAGATGGATGGGGAGAACGGTAACAGCCAGAACAACAACGAAAATCAGAACAATAACGGCAATCAGGGAAACAATGATGAAGGAGGAAACATCTTTGACCAGCTGGGTAAAACTCTAGTTGTACTTGTGAATCAGCAATCGAAGCCCAACATCGTCTCTCAGTTCAAGCGTTTGAACCGGCCAATTTTTGATGGAGCAACTGATCCGGCAGTAGTCGAGATGTGGATCAAAGAGATGGAAAAAGCATTCGGACTTTTTGGGAGCAATGAGCAGCAGAAGGTGACCTTATCTGTGTACCAATTCCAAGGAAGCGCTTACGACTGGTGGCTCATGGAGAAGAGGAAGAACGAGACAACAGCGAATCTTGAAGAAAACCCTGAACCGTACACTTGGGCAAAGTTCAAGAAGGCTTTGGAAGACAAGTACTTTCCGAGAACAGTTTGTCTGCAGAAAGAGAGAACTTCATTCGGCTTCAACAAGGTGGAAGAACCGTCATTGAATACGAAGCACAATTTGCAAAGCTTGCGAAGTTCGCGTCCACCTTAGTAGCAGATGAGAGCAGTCGAGCACGAAGATTGGAAGAGGGACTTCAAAGTGACATCAGAAATTCAGTGGCGTCGTTTGAACTTCAAACGTACGAGGCTGTGCTCAACAAGGCTTTAGTGATCGAGAGAGGCTTGGTAGAATCTGAGAAGACAACTGGCAGGTGGAATAAGAGGCGGTTCACTCAAACTAGTGGGCAATCTTTTCAAGGGGGACCACTCAAAAAGTCACACGTGTACGATAACATCGGAGGTCAAGGTGATCAAGAGAGGTGTTCGAGGTGCGACAAGAATCATCCCGACAAAGTCTACCATAGGAATACAGGTGCTTATTTTCACTGCGGAGAAGTAGGACACAAGATATCGAATTGCCCGCATAATCCGCCACCGCCACAAAGGAAGGAAGCAGATAACAAGATGGGAAAAGGACGTGTATTTCAGCTCACAGGAAATGATAATTATCGCAATTAAGGTATGATTTCTTTTTTTAGCGACTTAATTAATTTAATTTCATTTTTGTGAATTTGGGGACCAAATTCTTTTAAGGAGGGAAGAATGTAAAATCCATAATTTTATTTTTTTAATTTATTTATTGGAAATAAGATATTAATTTATTTAGATAAATGTTTATTTAGAATATTCCGGAAATTTTTTTGTGCAAGTCATTTGAGTTGGGAAAAGATTTGTTATTTGTGGAAATAAGTGTAAGAATAATTTAGAAAATCGATATCTTTTTAGTTTAGGTATTTGCTTGTGTCAAATAATTTATTTTATGAATTTACTTGGAAAGCTATTAAAAACTTTAGGAGCAAGTTTTAGAATTACCTTATTAAATTTAGGATATAGGGCTTTCGTGCCTATATTTGAACCCTAGTTGATAACGAGAATGGTGTACAGGATTTCTATCTCAAGTAAGGTACGTTATCTTATTTTCTTTAGTTATTCGATAATGTCTTTTTGAATGCTAATTAATATAATTTTTATGAACATCGTGTATGTATATGATCACGAGTAAATAGTGTTTATTTTGTTTAGTCTCACAGTGCATAGTTTTCGGTAATTAACAGGTAGAAAACAAGGTCCAAGCATGTTTGTGCATGTTCTCAATTATTAATTAAGATAATATTTTATTCGTTGATACGTACATGAGCATGTTAGATTCTTAAATTTTTATTATTGGATTATTAATTAACATAATGATTAATTATATGATTTTCGCGTATACCTTAATAATATATGTATAATTAGATGTTAATTTTAGTTGTTTTTAGTAACTTCTGTAAAAATAGTTTATTATTTGTTTGAACTGCTCGTGTAATTTATGATCGGCTTGAACTCCCATTAATTCAATTACTTATACAATTAGTATGTTCAGTGACTTGATTGTACAAGCATGACATAAACTGATTTAAATTTTTTATATATATGTGATTCTGGTTTGGCATAATTGTAAGTTAATTACAAAATCTAATTATTTTGTGGTTTTGTGATCAATTGATATCAAATTTGTGATTCACGTGCGTGCAAATCAATTTGTTAATATATTTATTTTGTATCTGTGTACCAAAAATAACTTGATATTAAAATAATTTTAGGATCAACTTTAGGATCTGATCGTTGTATCAATTTTCGGTTTTAGGTCGACATTAAGGTAAGTACTTTTGACTTACTTTTAATTTTCGGAAAAAATATTTCAATTCTGTTTTTGCTTTCGTATAAGATATAAGAACTTTGATTTCGAAATTATAAGATATAAGTATTTGTGATTTTAGAACTCAGTCTCTAAGTTTCCGAACCCGTTCGTAATTTACGCTATAGTTCCGGAACTAGCCTTAGATACCCTTAGTAGGCGCACGAGTGTGCAACTTTAGATACCTATTAAGGGCGCGTAATTATTGAACTTTAGATGTCGGTCACTGGCAAAGTGTGGTATAAAGAATAAAATAAGAATTAGATACTGGCTACTGGCAAAGTGTGGCCTTAGATCAAGACTGTGGTATTTATAAGAATTATCGTTTCGTTCTGTTTTATTCTGTCATGACCTGTTATAAAATCTGCTATGTTCTATTTTAAATTCTGAATTTCAAAATATAAAACTTTGGGTTGGATCTATTTTTAGAAAATATTTTACAAAATTATTATTGTTTTGAGAAAAATCGTTTTATTAAAACACCCATTGTTTTTTTGTTTAAGAGTTAGTCAATTTGTACTTGCTGAGCTTTGTAGCTCACCCCTTTTAATATTTCAGGTTTGGAATTTGGAGCATATTAAGAATAAGGAATGAGAATTATGTGGAGATCTGTGTTGCTTCGTTTCGTACTATTTGAATTAGAATAAAGACTTTGTTTTTAGAGAATAAATTTGATTATCCGTTAGACAATTATTATCGGATTTGTGGAGTTGCGTCTCCCTTTTTATGATTTTGATTATTGAGTTTGATCGCTGCTTTGACCTTCGTGATATAATTAAATTATCGAATAAGAATCTATTTTATTTAAGTTTTTGTATTTAGAATAAATAGTCTGGAAGTGTGGGCTGTTACACAGTTATTCCCGCAGCTCTTCAACAGGAAACAAAGGTGATAATCCTATTTAGAATTAATGAGCATGAAAATGGTGTCATGGGAAAGATTTTTCTCTTACTTTTCTTAATTAAAACACACAACTGAATCTCTGGTCCATGATGCCTTCATCAATCATTTTTTTTCTTCTCTGAACCTTTAAAGAGGAAAATAATTGCCTCTTGCCTTCTCTTGATACGACCCTCCTTCAACTTTGTGGTGTAAACAAGTCAAAATATTCTTGAGCTACTCGAGGTCGCCTCGTAAAAAATTCTAATTCGGCTCGAAAATATAAACTCGAGCTAATCTCGAGCTCGAGCTTTTCGAATTTTTAACCGAGCCGAACTCGAGCTTCAAATTACACGGCACGTAAGTTCGCGAGCTATTTCGAGCCTCTATTATTTTCGATTTTTTTTATAATACATTTTTATTTAAATAATTAGTATTTTTAATATATTATTCATTTTTAGTGAATCGAACTCGAGCTGAACGAATCATATTTGGAGTTTTTATTAATATTTTGTAAAATTAATTTGAGTTTTTGAGCCGAACTCGAGCCTATCGAATTTTTTACGAGTGAATTTCGAACTTGAAAATAAAGGATCGGTCGAGTTTGAGCTCGAACTCAAGTTCAAACTATTTTAATTGAGTTCGAGTCGAGCCTGGCAGCGTTCGACTCGTTTCGACTCGATTACACTGCAACTATTTTGCTGCCATCCAACCGCCCCATCCTTTTTTTATACTTCATATTGAAAGCCTCCCCTTTGTGCATTCCAGCGGAAAGAAATTTTATTCCAACATATTTTTTTCTTTGCTAGACTGCTATAGGAACTTGATGCTGATTTACAAAAAATTAGACGTTGTAACTAATTGCTGAATGATTTTGGAAATTCGAAGGTGATTGTTGAATCAGGTTCTTGCATGCCTGGTTGGAAGCGGTTGATAGCTATAGAATGAGGTAGCAAAAGCAACAAACAAGTCATTTTCCACTATCATGACGTCTAGTATGTGTTGAATGGCGAGCACGGAACAATTTTTTTGAATCCTCTGTCTCAACAAAAAATGATGCATGCCCGAAGTGTGTACATAAGACCAAAGGAGAGAAATTCTTAGAGCAAAAAATTGATATCACTTCCATGATTTTTCCTACTCTGTTTTTCATATAGATACTATTTTTTTTCTTTTCTTTGTGCACCTCCACATATAAATTAAACATGACTTTATAACATAACACACTTGAAACAACACATTAAGACATTTGAGGGAGTAAAAAGGAAAAAAATGAATTTGACTTGCCTCCCAAGAAACACCTTATTTATGGATTATGACTAGATTTGTTTATACAATAAATCTAATCAATGAGGTGTAAAATCATATAACTTGGCGTATCTTCCAATTTTAATTACTCTAAATTATTTCAAATATCAAGCAAACAAAAACATCAAAAGATTGGGAAACAATTTTTAAAATTATGTTTTAAGAGATTTAAAATGTAGAAATACTCAATATATTTAGCATAAATATTCAAGTACTTACCTTCCAAAAATGCCTCCCAAATAGGATTAATACAAGAGAAATATTGATATTTTATTTTAACCTTATCCAACTTAAATTCATCACTTTTTAAGGCTATCATATCAAAGTCTCGTTCTAATGCAACTGAATTCTCCCTTACATTAGGATGATTAACTAAACAGCTCAAATTCATTGATAACACAAGAACTTTAATTTATAAATATTTTCTTGAAGAACATAAAGATCAATACATGCTAGAATTTCATAATCATAATCATCATTCTCATTCTTTTTGCATAAGAGTTTAACTCTACAGATCATTCTTTACTCGAAACACCATATTTTAATTCATGAAGAATATGCCAACCAATTGAATCCTCACTTAATGATGACTCATTATGTATGACTTAATCAAGCATACAAGAATTACAATTACTAACTTGATGCAAGTATGGGTAGCGTTCTAACAAATCAGATTAATCAAGATAAGAATAAGAACATGTTATTATACACAAACTAAAGTTGTCTTCTTAATTAAACCTTGGAAACCTATTAAAAACTCAAGTTGCTTGTTTTCACTGCGGAGAAGTAGGACACAAGATATCGAATTGCCCGCATAATCCGCCACCGCCACCAAGGAAGGAAGCAGATAACAAGATGGGAAAAGGACGTGTATTTCAGCTCACATGAAATGATAATTATCGCAATTAAGGTATGATTTCTTTTTTTAGCGACTTAATTAATTTAATTTCATTTTTGTGAATTTGGGGACCAAATTCTTTTAAGGAGGGAAGAATGTAAAATCCATAATTTTATTTTTGTAATTTATTTATTGGAAATAAGATATTAATTTATTTAGATAAATGTTTATTTAGAATATTCCGGAAATTTTTTTGTGCAAGTCATTTGAGTTGGGAAAAGATTTGTTATTTGTGGAAATAAGTGTAAGAATAATTTAGAAAATCGATATCTTTTTAGTTTAGGTATTTGCTTGTGTCAAATAATTTATTTTATGAATTTACTTGGAAAGCTATTAAAAACTTTAGGAGCAAGTTTTAGAATTACCTTATTAAATTTAGGATATAGGGCTTTCATGCCTATATTTGAACCCTCGTTGATAACGAGAATGGTGTACAGGATTTCTATCTCAAGTAAGGTACGTTATCTTATTTTCTTTAGTTATTCGATAATGTCTTTTTGAATGCTAATTAATATAATTTTTATGAACATCGTGTATGTATATGATCACGAGTAAATAGTGTTTATTTTGTTTAATCTCACAGTGCATAGTTTTCGGTAATTAACAGGTAGAAAACAAGGTCCAAGCATGTTTGTGCATGTTCTCAATTATTAATTAAGATAATATTTTATTCGTTGATACGTACATGAGCATGTTAGATTCTTAAATTTTTATTATTGGATTATTAATTAACATAATGATTAATTATATGATTTTCGCATATACCTTAATAATATATGTATAATTAGATGTTAATTTTAGTTGTTTTTAGTAACTTCTGTAAAAATAGTTTATTATTTGTTTGAACTGCTCGTGTAATTTATGATCGGCTTGAACTCCCATTAATTCAATTACTTATACAATTAGTATGTTCAGTGACTTGATTGTACAAGCATGACATAAACTGATTTAAATTTTTTATATATATGTGATTCTGGTTTGGCATAATTGTAAGTTAATTACAAAATCTAATTATTTTGTGGTTTTGTGATCAATTGATATCAAATTTGTGATTCACGTGCGTGCAAATCAATTTGTTAATATATTTATTTTGTATCTGTGTACCAAAAATAACTTGATATTAAAATAATTTTAGGATCAACTTTAGGATCTGATCGTTGTATCAATTTTCGGTTTTAGGTCGACATTAAGGTAAGTACTTTTGACTTACTTTTAATTTTCGGAAAAAATATTTCAATTCTGTTTTTGCTTTCGTATAAGATATAAGAACTTTGATTTCGAAATTATAAGATATAAGTATTTGTGATTTTAGAACTCAGTCTCTAAGTTTTCGAACCCGTTCGTAATTTACGCTATAGTTCCGGAACTAGCCTTAGATACCCTTAGTAGGCGCACGAGTGTGCAACTTTAGATACCTATTAAGGGCGCGTAATTATTGAACTTTAGATGTCGGTCACTGGCAAAGTGTGGTATAAAGAATAAAATAAGAATTAGATACTGGCTACTGGCAAAGTGTGGCCTTAGATCAAGACTGTGGTATTTATAAGAATTATCGTTTCGTTCTGTTTTATTCTGTCATGACCTGTTATAAAATCTGCTATGTTCTATTTTAAATTCTGAATTTCAAAATATAAAACTTTGGGTTGGATCTATTTTTAGAAAATATTTTACAAAATTATTATTGTTTTGAGAAAAATCGTTTTATTAAAACACCCATTGTTTTTTTGTTTAAGAGTTAGTCAATTTGTACTTGCTGAGCTTTGTAGCTCACCCCTTTTAATATTTCAGGTTTGGAATTTGGAGCATATTAAGAATAAGGAATGAGAATTATGTGGAGATCTGTGTTGCTTCGTTTCGTACTATTTGAATTAGAATAAAGACTTTGTTTTTAGAGAATAAATTTGATTATCCGTTAGACAATTATTATCGGATTTGTGGAGTTGCGTCTCCCTTTTTATGATTTTGATTATTGAGTTTGATCGCTGCTTTGACCTTCGTGATATAATTAAATTATCGAATAAGAATCTATTTTATTTAAGTTTTTGTATTTAGAATAAATAGTCTGGAAGTGTGGGTTGTTACACAGTTATTCCCGCAACTCTTCAACAGGAAACAAAGGTGATAATCCTATTTAGAATTAATGAGCATGAAAATGGTGTCATGGGAAAGATTTTTCTCTTACTTTTCTTAATTAAAACACACAACTGAATCTCTGGTCCATGATGCCTTCATCAATCATTTTTTTTCTTCTCTGAACCTTTAAAGAGGAAAATAATTGCCTCTTGCCTTCTCTTGATACGACCCTCCTTCAACTTTGTGGTGTAAACAAGTCAAAATATTCGTGAGCTACTCGAGGTCGCCTCGTAAAAAATTCTAATTCGGCTCGAAAATATAAACTCGAGCTAATCTCGAGCTCGAGCTTTTCGAATTTTTAACCGAGCTGAGCTCGAGCTTCAAATTACACGGCACGTAAGTTCGCGAGCTATTTCGAGCCTCTATTATTTTAGATTTTTTTTATAATACATTTTTATTTAAATAATTAGTATTTTTAATATATTATTCATTTTTAGTGAATCGAACTCGAGCTGAACGAATCATATTTGGAGTTTTTATTAATATTTTGTAAAATTAATTTGAGTTTTTGAGCCGAACTCGAGCCTATCGAATTTTTTACGAGTCAATTTCGAACTTGAAAATAAAGGATCGGTCGAGTTTGAGCTCGAACTCAAGTTCAAACTATTTTAATTGAGTTCGAGTCGAGCCTGGCAGCGTTCGACTCGTTTCGACTCGATTACACTGCAACTATTCTGCTGCCATCCAACCGCCCCATCCTTTTTTTATACTTCATATTGAAAGCCTCCCCTTTGTGCATTCCAGCGGAAAGAAATTTTATTCCAACATATTTTTTTCTTTGCTAGACTGCTATAGGAACTTGATGCTGATTTACAAAAAATTAGACGTTGTAACTAATTGCTGAATGATTTTGGAAATTCGAAGGTGATTGTTGAATCAGGTTCTTGCATGCCTGGTTGGAAGCGGTTGATAGCTATAGAACGAGGTAGCAAAAGCAACAAACAAGTCATTTTCCACTATCATGACGTCTAGTATGTGTTGAATGGCGAGCACGGAATGATTTTTTTGAATCCTCTGTCTCAACAAAAAATGATGCATGCCCGAAGTGTGTACATAAGACCAAAGGAGAGAAATTCTTAGAGCAAAAAATTGATATCACTTCCATGATTTTTCCTACTCTGTTTTTCATATAGATACTATTTTTTTTCTTTTCTTTGTGCACCTCCACATATAAATTAAACATGACTTTATAACATAACACACTTGAAACAACACATTAAGACATTTGAGGGAGTAAAAAGGAAAAAAATGAATTTGACTTGCCTCCCAAGAAACACCTTATTTATGGATTATGACTAGACTTGTTTATACAATAAATCTAATCAATGAGGTGTAAAATCATATAACTTGGCGTATCTTCCAATTTTAATTACTCTAAATTATTTCAAATATCAAGCAAACAAAAACATCAAAAGATTGGGAAACAATTTTTAAAATTATGTTTTAAGAGATTTAAAATGTAGAAATACTCAATATATTTAGCATAAATATTCAAGTACTTACCTTCCAAAAATGCCTCCCAAATAGGATTAATACAAGAGAAACATTGATATTTTATTTTAACCTTATCCAACTTAAATTCATCACTTTTTAAGGCTATCATATCAAAGTCTCGTTCTAATGCAACTGAATTCTCCCTTACATTAGGATGATTAACTAAAGAGCTCAAATTCATTGATAACACAAGAACTTTCATTTATAAATATTTTCTTGAAGAACATAAAGATCAATACATGCTAGAATTTCATAATCATAATCATCATTCTCATTCCTTTTGCATTAGAGTTTAACTCTACAGATCATTCTTTACTCGAAACACCATATTTTAATTCATGAAGAATATGCCAACCAATTGAACCCTCACGTAATGATGACTCATTATGTATGACTTAATCAAGCATACAAGAATTACAATTACTAACTTGATGCAAGTATGGGTAGCATTCTAACAAATCAGATTAATCAAGATAAGAATAAGAACACGTTATTATACACAAACTCAAGTTGTCTTCTTAATTAATCCTTCAAAAAAAACTACATTATACAAAAAAGTAACTTGATCTAAAATACTTTATAGTGAACTTGATATTAACAACACATAATTAAAATTAGTCATCGACAATGATGCCAAAAACCTGTTAGAAATTTTGCAAACGCTAACGCAAGTGCACCTATTGAACAAGTAGTATAATAATTCGTTCTCATGAGGATTAATTTAAACTGTTAAATATCAACACTATTTTTCTCTCAATTCTAGTTAAACAAAATATGATTAAAATAATATTATAACCTACTCCTAATTAAAAAATATAAAAATCACGTTAAGAATCAATCAAGATATAAACTATGGTAAATAGCCGAATCGGAGCATCTTAGATTTAACTATACAAAGACTAATGTACTTAGTGCTTTTCTCAAAAAATTATTATTATCTCATTATGGAAATTTCTGAATTGTATATATTAAGATTAATAATTTAATTTTCAATTTTAACTACATCATTAAACTCTGAGTATTCTCAATATTAAAAGATGTTAGCAGTTGATTGCTAGTATATAATCAGCCAGATAACTCCATTAGTATGAGGCCTTTTGGGATATGTCCAAAAAATATTCGTGTGGGCTCGGCTCCGAGCGGACAATATCATACTAATGTGGAGTTAGGTCTATATAGCAATCACAACAAGTGGTATTAGAGTTTCAGATTATAACGGACCATAACAATCTTTATGGGCTCCCAGATGGGCAAGTGGGTTACCCCGTGATGGACTTAAGGGGGAGGCATATGGGCCTTCCATTATGGGCCTAAGGGAGTTAGAGAGTCGGATGGACTTCCGATATGGGTCAAGGGAAAGCTGGACCACGGAATCGGGGGAAAGATCAGACAGGTGTAAAGGGGAAAATTGTTAGGAGTTTCCCCACATCATTTGTAGGAGGGGCATATTGCTAGTATATAAGCAGTCAAATTACTCCATTAGTATGAGACCTTTTGGGATATATGCCCAAAAACAAGTCAGTGCGAGCTCGACCCAGAGTAGACAATATCATACTAATATGGAGTTAGGTCTGCTTAGCAAGCCCAACAAAAGAAGCTAATGTATATTATTTATAATATAAAATAATCTTTGCGTATCCTTCAAAATTTAGAGATATTTATTTCATTTAATGGCCATTTAATGCAAAATCTCAATAGGTCTATATACGGTCCGAATCCATAACTTTATCTCATGTTATCTGTAACCTTATTTAAAGGGTCGTGCATGCATTAGATTGTTATCATTTACTACATTTGATTCTAAGGTAGTGTGTAAAAGGTAACATACATTTTCTTTTTTCTCATGTAGTCAATATAACTTGTGATTGTCTATTTTACCATCAAAGAGTATGGATAATGTTTTAATTCATCCACTTTGAAATGGTTGAGAATATTGGTATTAGTTATTATATGATCATTATTGATGCAATTATACTTATGAGAGAATGTAGATGTATTCAACTTTTATTAACATTGTGATAGAAATAGTTGTATAAAGCTAGATTGTTACTAAAAATATTTTTAATTTATTACATTTGCATTAATTAGCAATTGTTTATATGTAGTAAAAGAAAGCTAATGTTTTTTTTTTTTTTGAAACAAAAAGCTAATGTTTTATTTGATTTCTTATTTAAAAGGGAGTGAAACATGGCTAAGAAAGGAAAAAGCTCCAATAATAGAAAACTTACTGCACTTGTAGTTGATGATAACTCCACTATCAGGCTCATTCATGTTGCATATCTAAGAAGGCATGAATTTGAAACCAATACTGTTGAAAATGGGAGGCAAGCAGTGGATCTCATTCGATCGGGGGAACAATTTGATGCCATTTTTATGGATATTCGGATGCCAGTAATGGATGGTATTCAGGTTAGTTAATTTGTTATAATATATATAAGGATGTTAAAGGATACACACAATAGTCGATTATGAATTGTATATTTTTAAAGATGTGTTATTTATCTCAGGCTACTAGAGAATTGCGAACAATGGGAGTTAAATCTATGATTGTTGGAATAGATTGTGAACTAGACTCTATCAGTGAAGATTTGATACAAGCCGGTATGGATCGCGTGTTTGAGAAGCCCATTACACATGATATTGTTATCTCCGTTCGTCAAGCAATCCTGAACAACAACATTATGTATTAAATTGTGAGACATATATGAAGTCAAATAATATGACAATAATCATAAATAAAAATATCATCATTTTCACTAATAAAAATATATGTTTGTTTTGAAAATTTTAAGTTAGTTGTGATGGTTCCAATACTATATTTCATATAAGATAATTTAATCATAAACTGAAAGAAATCAGTCAGAAAAATATTGACTTGTCCTGTTTGGTATGGATGAGAGACGCATAAAACATACACTAACGAGTAGAGATGCAATATATATAAAGACTTCGTGTCAAACCATGTTAAATAAAAACTAGCTATACTTTATAATCATGCTATCCACTACATTTACCAGTAAAGAACTTAGCAAATGGTAACTGGAAAAAATGGTTTTATTTTCTAAATCATGATGCAAACGCTTAATAATATGGTATACAAGGATCACGCTCAAATAAAAGATGTATTCATATTTTTTATTCTTTATAATATCTTTTTGATAATATCATAACTTGCATTATATTGTATTACATGTATTGAACAAGTTCTAGGGTATTGTACAAGAAATTATAATCATTTGAGATTTTAAATATGATATAGAGCAATTATATATTTAATGCAATACATCAAACTTGATGATCATGCAAAATCACGAGTAAAGTTTACAAATACCAGGCAAATGATTTTGTTGTCCCATGTTAATGTTTGTCAAAATTTCTACTCATAAACATCTTAAATATGGTCTGGATTGTTATGTGGTATTCATTAATCGTTGTATTATGTATAAGGTCCGAAATATTGTTGTTGTCTTATGAACATGCATTAAAGCAGTCGCCTCGAACGCCTCAAGATACCTTAGATAAATTTTAGAAGTCATAATTTTTTAAATGATAAACCAAAAACCTGTATATTGGGCTTTATTAGATGTTATATCGAAATTATATTTGAAAATTAAAATTATTGTTGCGCCACAAAAATGAATTTTGTTTAAAATCATTTTTATTGAAATAAGATCATTTTTATATTTAAAAATTAGTTATGAACATAAATTTATTGAACTCAAATTAAGACGTTGTCCAAGTATCAAAAAAGATTTTTGTAAAAACAAATTTATTGAATTTACTGTTCGGAGTAATAATATTGATACAGACTTATGTTAGCAATTTTACAACTCAAATGGAAGTGCACATATCGTAACAAGTAGTGTAATTAATTCGTTTCCACAAGGACTAAATTTTAAGTTGTTAATTACCAAACATCATTCTTTTTCTAATTCAAATCAATACAAAAGATAAAACTTTACCGCTAGATAAAATTAACACACATAGGTTTCAGTATTAATAAAACTAGGCCTCTAATTTCATCTTGAGTTTTTCAATAAAATACTCGGATATCTCTATTTTGGTGTTCTAATTGCTATTCTAATACATATAACTAATCATAAGGACCTTCCGAATCTCAAGTGATTGTAATATATCAACTAATTTATGTGTTCCTATGAAAAATTAAAATATTAAAACAACATTAATCTTCACCTTAATTTGACTACCAGGGTTTTCAAGTGTAATCTTATCTTAAACATAAATTAACACATATGTTAATCCCAAGTTATAGTGACTAAGCATTAATCTAGATTTTTTTCATGTCAATCTAAATTCCCAACTCAAGTCTAAGATTGATTGTGACACCATCCAAACCCGGGTCAGAAGTTTGGGGTTCACAACACACACATATACTCAATATATATATACATATTTATGAAAGTAATATATGTAAAGACCCTGTGTACCATAACCATGGATCGCAACAGCTTAAAGTATGAAAATAAGCCACCATCTTAACTTTTATTACATCATACCAAATCCCAACTAGTTCAACTTACAACTGAGAGTGAAAGCATTCTTACAAGCTTACATAACTCAAAACTAAACATAAAGCTCCTGCTATCTCGATCCAATTTAACTTGGAATCCTAGCTCGCACACTGGACTGGGAATCCTTGTTACCAACCATTTCCTTTTTAACTGTAGAATGACATAAACAGATTTGCAAGAGTGAGCTAACAAGCTCAGCAAGTCATAATAGCAATTACTGAGGTTAAACAATGATCAATTGAAATGATTCAGAAGAATCAAGTTTCTGGATAAGCAATGATTAATATTGGATATTCACTTTTCATTTAAAAACCAAGGTTAGGCTGCTGATCAGTCACGCACTAACCCCGAGAAAGGCATACAGCTCTGCTCTTTATACTGGATCCAAGGCACGCATTGGCCTAATAGGACCACGAATCTGGCCTGACCATAAATCTTGTCCATATTTATAAAACCATCCAATTCTAAAATGATTCAATATGATAATCATTATAATTCAATAAAACAGAATCATAATTTACACTGATAAAGCATTTATCTCGGATCATAAGATATTTCATAAGTATCACTAGGGTATATCAAGGTATATATATATATATATGAAAAATGGCTTCAAGCCTGATGAAGAATCAGGTATCTGATGAACAATGGTTCAATGATAATATAGGAAATAGATCTTTGATGTAATAGGGTATTATAGGATATATAAGTTTCTGTATGCTCAAGTAATTCTGTTTCAGTATTTGGTTTATGGTGTGTATGTATTCGTGGAATAGTATTGTATTTGTATGGTTTAATATCTGGGAAATCAACTGTCGGTGGTTTACAAGAAATAAAGTTTACAACTCAAGTTCAATGATATGATCAGGGTTCAAGGTTGAATAGTTTAAAGCGTTTGCAATACAAAACATGACTTATTTTGGATACTAGTAACATGTTATGAGAAAGTTTAAAAATATTTGCAATATATCTCAAAGAAGGTTTAGAAGTACTTGCCTTATCACAGATGATTTCCAACTTTACTTGCACTCATCTAACAGTTCTATTCATCATTCACTTTCCTTCTTTTCTATGCTTCGCTTCTACTCACTGATCACTTGCTTTCTTTTTCTATTGTTTAATTGTATTCACTGATCACTAGCTCTTCTTTCTTATGCCTTGATTTTCTCTGTTTGATATCACGAGTATCTATCAATACTCAATCTCATATTATTTTAATCGTCACATAGACGTCATAAACTTTTATCTACCCTTCGCTTTACCCAAATTCGATTTACGAATTGAAAGTTACAGTAAAAACCATCAAACAACGCACATACAGTCATATTATACATCAATCGGATCACATATAGCACGTAGCACGTAATTCGATCAAAATAATTATTTAAAGAAGATTCGGGGTTAAAATAATTTTTCAGGTATTTAATACAAATTTTTGAACATTTTTCGGAATTAAAACGGGTTTTATTTTATTTTTATTTTTATTTTAAATAACAGGGTTCGAACACCTGAATCTGACTTTAAAATTATTTAATAATAATTTCGAGTCTTGAAAATAATTTAAAATAATATTTAAAGCTCAAAACTATTTTTTGAAATTTTTAAATCTAAATAAATAATTAAATCGAATCAAATAATCAATTAAAATTATTTAATAATTAATTAAATCAATTAATCAATTAATATTTAAATTAATTGACTAATTAAATATATAATAATCAACTAAAATCAATTAGTTAAATAATTTAGATTTAATTTCGAATTAAGAACATTCATATCCCTTATAAACCCTAATTCTAATAATTCAAGAATCAAACCCCTTTTTCTATATGAGGTGAAGCTCAAAATCCAACATATGATATACCAAAATGATCATAATAAAATTATCTACAAGATGCAATCATCAAAATACATAAACAACTTCAAAATCAAAAAGCCCCAATTTAATCATAATTAAATTCGAATTTAATAAAATAAATAGGAAAATAACCTTGATTTTTGCACTGAAATTGATGGTGGATTTTGAAAGAACTTTTTGAGAGCTTTGATTCGAAATATAACACGCTTGATTCCGAGTTCGATAACGCTTTCGTTTTTTGTTTTGATTCTCAAGAACGCGATGATTTTACGGGGTTTTCTCTGTAAATTATCGATTTTAACTGGTTGATTATGATTATAGAAATAAAATAAAATAAGAAAAAGGTTATTTATATTTATAGAATATTAATACCCGTTGGATCGTATGGGATCGAAAAATAAGTTACTTAGCCGCTAAGTAACTGCAAAAACGATCCGACTTGATACCTGTTTTGGATAATTATCAAAACTGGACTTCTTATAAAACACTTTATACGAAAATAATGTAATAATATCCTGTCTTTCGGGAATACGGGTTTTATTGATCTATAAAATTGACTATCGTATCGAAAATTTTGCGTTGGAACGCATACGGGTCAAACCGTACTCGGGATCGAAAAAGTCAAAACACGAAAAATGTCCGGAATAATCAGATTAAATTAGGAAGGAGTTTCCCGAAGAGTTTCGTGTTGTAAAATCTTAAAAACGGTTGAAGTTGGACGATTCCCGATTTTATAAAATAGTTTTATATTTATACAGAAAATAATTAATAAATTCATAAATCATTTTAAAATCATATAACGATCCAAAAATTATCTGAAAAATATCACAATTATCTATATTTTATTCAGCACGTATTAAATTAACTGTTATTCCTAGAAGACTAACAATGAGATTTACAGAAGGGGGGTTGAATGTAAATCTCAAAACTTTTTCAAGTTTTGAGCAGTTTATAAAGTTGTGTGTTCAAGAAGAACAAGTGTGTGAATTGCTTTAAGCTAATACAGACAGATATATATTCAAGCACAAATGTAAAGAACACAACAGACCTTAAAAACTTTTCTGGTGGATTTGTTGTTCCACCAGAGATGGTATATTAGAAAATCTGTGTTCAACAATGTTGATCACAGCTGCATCCTAGTACTAACTAGATGAATTTTCTCTCAAGATATTTCTTAACAGCTCTGGAAAAATCTCTCTAATTACTAGCTTCTTCTTGGTCCATATATATTACCAAGTGTACAAGTGAAAAACAATATAAAATTACAATAGTAAAATAAGTTCTTCACTTGCTTCTTTTCCTGTTCACTCAAGTACTTTGTTGACTATTGCAACTTTGTACAAAAGAAGAACGGCTGCTTTTTCTGTTGATCCTGAAATTCGGCTACCACATCTCAGTTTTCTCTGTCAACCCACGTGCCTCTGCTTGTAGGTACAACTACCACTTATCAACGGCTGATTAGCAGAACATCCGTTGAAGCTTTCATCCGTTGATGACTTCATCCGTTGAAGGATGTTATCCGTTGAAGCTTTCATCCGTTGATGCTCTCATCCGTTGAAGGATGTTATCCGTTGAAGCTTTAGAGACATCCGTTGAAGCTTAGCTTCTCATCCGTTGAAGGTCTTTTAAGTCATCCGTTGATACCACTTCATTTATACAAAATTACAAGGCATGAAATATTTACAATTGGCCTTCCTATCTGCATATCATCTAGTAGTCAACATGACTCATAGTTTCTCTCAACTTCTAAGAATTACAATTTTAAATACAGAGACTGAAATATGCTACAATACTAGACTTATTTCTAAGTAAAGCTACACCATCAACGGATAGCCAAAGTGGTCTTATCCGTTGAGGCTACAGACACTAAATTTCTACTTAAGTGTTTTGTTAAACATATCATCAAACTAATGCACATATATTCCTAACAATCTCCCCCTATTTATGTCTATAAGAACTGTAGGCATAAATTCAGGGTTAACTTGATGATAACAAAACACTTAACAAATATTTGAATTGAAACTAAGTAGAAATATAAAAAGTGCTGCAAAAGTGTATGTACTAGGAGGTAATTGAAGATTTACAGTATTTCCAAGGGTGCTCCTCTAGCCTGAGCAAAACATCATTTTCTTCTTTGTTCCCTGGTTTTCTTTCCTAGCCCTTTGTCATTTCCCTCAATTTGGAGTTGGAGTTTTCTGAAGAATTCAGCTTCATCTTCATCACTGATGTCCAACTTAGATTGCATTTCCTTGAGAGTTTCATTGCTGGCAATCTTGAGTTGGTCTTCAAGTCTGAAAAATCTTCTGACTCCTTTGTCATCTCTAAATTCCATCAACCAATGAGGTGATTTGTGAATTTTAGTTCCCCTTTCTTGTATGAGTAAGGTTCTGGGTAAAGCATTTGGTTCCCTCCAAGTCTTCCTTATGTTGGCAATCTTGTTGAGAATTTCAGTCTTGGCTGTTCTGGTAAAGCCAGAATCCTTTTTGATGGCTGAAAAGACTCTGATCAAGGTAGAGTAGCCTTCATTTAGAATCCTGTGGAGAGGCCATGTTCTTTCCCCAGCTCCTTTATATCTGAACACTAATCTTTCTGGTAACTGTCTGTAGGCAGCTATTCCCCTTACATCCTCCAGCTCATCCAGATAGAGTTCAATGTCTGAAATTTCTTTTATGTCACAGATGTGAACATAATCATCTTTAGAAATGGGTGACTTAGGTTTAGGTTTTTGTTTTTGAGTGAATTTCTTAGAGGTTGTGGGAGGTGTAGATTTTGGTTTTCTTTTCTGTTTCTTTGGTGGTGGAAGAGTGGTTAGAAAGGTAGGCAATGTGATGTTGTCCCAATCAATAGGTTCCTCTTTTGGAATGATTGGTTCACCATGGATATTTATAGAGGGATCAGTAACAAAAGGTTCAGGTATGGAAGGTAGTGGTTTAGATGTAGATTTGGTATCTTCAGGGTTATCTTCACTCCTTCTGTGTGCCTTGGCCTTTCTTCTGTTTCCCTTCTGCCATTCCTCTCTTTCCTCCATATTTTCACCAAATATGCTCCCAAGAACCTCATCTAAGTTAGCAATCTTTTCTTCACCCCTGACTTCAATTCCTTTCATTTCTTCAACTTGGCTTGACTTTAGCTGTTTTTCAAGCTTTGCTTGTGCTCTTTTGTCAGCCTTTAATTGCTTGGCTTCTTCTTTCTTAGCTATTGAGAATTTGGGATGTCCTTGCATCACACATATGCTCTTTCCCTCTCTAATGATAATAGCTCTATTTCTCCTTACAGCCTCATCCATGGACTTTTGAGATAGGCAATACTCCTGCCTAAGATCTTGTTCTCATCATCTTTTGAAGGAGGAAAGTCCACTTCTTTTAAAGGATTCTTTGTTGAGTCCTTATTGGATCTTTCATTGGGCTTGAGGATTATAGCTTGTAGCTCTTTGGAAGAAGCTTCTCCATCCTTAAGACTCCCTACTGGCATGAGCTCCATGTTGATTGGTTCAATCTTTGTGCTAAATTTCACAGATGTTGATTTATTTTGTGTAGAACCAAACACCAATTGCAACCTTTCATCAATTCTCCTCCATTGTTCTTTCATTTGTATTTCAGCTGCTGCTAGCTGAATCAAATCAATTCCATCAGATTTTCCCTTGATTTGAATGATTGGAGAGGTAGTGATGGCAGGAACTAGCACTTTAGATATCTGAATCTTTGTAGAGGGCTCTCCTTCCCCTTCCCTTTTATTCTCCCCCTTTTTGTTATCATCAAGGAGAGGGGTCAAGCCTTGTGCTTTTGCCAGCTGCATTAGGAGATTGGTTTGAGATTGTTGGTTGAGAAGAAGGGTGGCCACAGAATCTTCAATTCCTTGAACTCTGTCTTCCAACTTGGCCAGCCTTTGTTCAGTAACTGATTCCTTTTTCAATCTCGAAACCAAGTCCTGCAAAGTACCATAGGGCATGACTGAATCCAATTTTTCTGAAGTGAAGGATTTCAAGTCAGCAATATCTTTCCTGAGATCATCTAGACTCATATCTTGCTTTACTTTCTGCAACTTCATGAGATGCATTGAGTCCAGGTGAGCTTGGAGGATAGCCTTGATATTTGCATTTGAAGTGTTCTGAATGGCCTGTTGAATAGTGATGATTTGTTTGACCAGGTGGACATTGAATTCACCTGTTCTATGCTCCTTAGTCAGGGCCCATTCAGGTAGATTAGGAATGGAACTAGGGTCTTCATCTCCCCCTATGTTCATGCTTCCATCAGAAGAAATAGAGTCATCATCATCAGAATTTACTCCAAATTCCTCAGATGGCTCACCAGCTGTAGAAGGCATCCTGTTAATAGCAGCTTTATCCCTTTGAAGAGATTCTGTTGAGTGCACTAGATGTAGTGTCCTCTCTGCCTCCTCATTGCCCTGAGCAGCCAACAGTTGATAGGCTGTCACAGGATGAGTAAAAGTGTCAGCATCCAAGGAAATGTTATCAATTACAGCTTTGTAATGTTGCTGAAATTGTCTTTCCTTTTCAGCATCATCCACAATCATTGACTCATGAGCAATGGCTGGTTCCACCCTTGTATCAACTGTACCTGCTTTTCTCTCTTTTTCTCTATGTTCTTGCATCAGGGGCTCCCCCTGGCTCACACATCTCACTCCCTCACCTTCACCTTCTAAGGTGGTACTCCACTCACTGACTTTTGCCATGCTGGAAGAAATAGCATGCATTTTTGTGCTCTCAATCTCTCCTTTTGCCTGGGAGCAACCCAGCCTCTCACTCAAATTTTCACTCCCTGCCCTCAATCCTAAAAGTGATTGCACAGTATTCATGTCTTCTACACTTGGAATCATTTCAGTTGTTTGTGTAGAGACTATCAACGGATGTGGAATATCCGTTGAAGTTGAAACTGTTGTTATCAACGGATAACTGCTGTTAAGCTTATCCGTTGAAGAGCAACCACTTGTCAACGGATGAGTGATATCCATTGAAGAAGGAAAAGAAGATGAAATTGAAAGTGATATAACTGTTGAATCTGTATAGATTGATTTGATATGTGTTGATACAGATCCTTCAATTATATCTGAAAGAATTTGCGGGTGATCCAACAAATCATCTAAAAGATGATGATCACCTGTATTTGAGTGGGGCTTCTCCCTGAGTTGTAAAGAGGGAGAATCAGGAATTGATGGGAATAGCATATCCACATCCAGAGATGGTGAAGAAGTATTTGGTGATTGATGTGTAGTTATTGTGAGAGAATGGGGCTGTGACTCCACATTTATTGGAGTCACATCAAACTGAGTTTGAGAAGGCACAGAGACAGATGGATGTTTCTGTGCAGTGTGTGCACCCTGTGTAGAAGATTGGGTTCTAGCCTTCTTTCTTCTAATAAAGGCTTTTGTAGGTGAGTGTTTGGCTTTAGTGTCCCTCCCTCTTTTGTTCTGTGTTCCTGGATGGGAACTCTTTTCAATAGTAACATCCTTTTGGGAGGATGCTACTAGGGATGTGCTAGAGACCTTTTCAACCACCACAGCTTTTTGAGAAACTGGGGCTTGGCTAGCTTGGGAAGCACTCAACTCTCCTTCCTTATCCTGGGGGTTTCTTTGATGTTCACCCCTCCCCTCACCACTCACACCCTGATCACTTCCCTCAGGGTTAATGGTTGTTGTTACAACTGTTGTCTTTTGAGAAACAACAGAGGTGGTTTTCTTTGTCTTGGATTTTGAAAGTTTGGATTTGGTGACTTTGGTAGAAATCTGTTGGGGCATTGACACAGATTTCATGGCCACACTAGAAGATAAAGAAATAGAGGGGTTGGAAGAAGTAGGAGTTGTAGAAGCAATTACCTCACCTACCTGGGGTGCATTCATGATTGGTAAATATACCAATTGCACACTGCTGTTAAGATCCATTCTCTTCAAGTCTGCAAGAACTCTTTTCTCTTGTGCCCAGCACTTGAGTTTATTATTCTCATTGATTATGACTAAACCTTCAGCAACATGGTTAGCCAATAACATAAAGAATCTAGCATAATAGATGTTATTAGGTCTATTAGCTTTGTTACCTAATCTAGTACCTAATTCTAGCATCACATAGTTGCTAAAGTTAAAGTACCTATCAGAAACAAGCATATAGAACATGTTAACAAGAGATGAAGTTATGGCATCAAAATTACTAATTTTCCCAGAGAAAACCTTTATGAAGGCATCCCCAAGAAAACTCCATTCTTTCCTAAGGCCTTTTCGTCTAATACCCCCTAAATTAGCAGAGTTAAGAGAGTAACCTATGGAATCTAACATGCTGGATACATCACTATCAGTGTGTGGTGTCATGGCATTGTTCTCAGGTAATTTAAAACATGCTTGTAAGTCATCACAGTTTATACAGTGATTTTTACCTTTGAGAGTGAAGGAGATAGTCATATCCATGGAGTTGAACTCAGCAGTTGTCCAAATCTCCTCAACTACTTCACAGAAAATCGTTGGGGCTTCCAGCATTGCATAGCTAAGTTTACAGTTTTTGATGAAGTCCATCATTTTGTGATAATCTGAGTGGGCTTCATTCTTCTCTACCAGAGCTATGAAATTATTCTTCTCGTAGATGAACCCAGATTGAGACATAATCTTCACGACTAGCTCACTTACCAATCTTGTGAATGTTGATTCATCAAGTGGCTTGGTAAATATGTCAGCAATTTGTTGTTCACTTGGAACAAAATGTAGTTCTACTGTACCATTCATGACATGCTCCCTGATGAAGTGGTACTTAATATCAATGTGCTTGGTCCTTGAGTGCTGCACAGGATTCTCTGTTATGGCTATGGCACTTGTGTTGTCACAAAAGATAGGTATTCTATCAACATGAAGTCCATAATCAAGGAGTTGATTCCTCATCCATAACATTTGAGAACAGCAACTTCCAGCAGCAATGTATTCAGCCTCAGCTGTAGAAGTAGAGACTGAATTTTGCTTTTTGCTAAACCATGATACAAGCTTGTTTCCCAGGAATTGACAGGAGCCTGTTGTACTTTTCCTGTCTATTTTGCAACCTGCATAGTCTGCATCTGAATAACCAATTAGATCAAAGCCAGATTCTCTAGGATACCAAATTCCTAAATTTGGTGTACCCTTGAGATATCTGAAAATTCTCTTGATAGCAATTAAGTGAGACTCCCTAGGATCAGCTTGAAATCTCGCACACAGACATGTAGCAAACATTATATCTGGTCTGCTAGCAGTTAAATATAAAAGTGAACCAACCATGCCTCTATAACTTGTAATGTCCACAGACCTTTCAGTCTTATTTAATTCAAGTTTGGTGGCAGTGGCCATGGGAGTTTTTGCAGATGAACATTCCATTAAGTCAAACTTCTTTAAAAGATCATGAATATATTTAGTTTGACTAATGAAAATTCCATTACTAACTTGTTTAATTTGTAAACCAAGAAAATAGGTTAGTTCTCCCATTAGGCTCATTTCATAATTACTTTGCATTAGCTTAGCAAACTTCTTACAAAGATTATTATCTTTAGAACCAAATATTATGTCATCTACATAAATTTGAACAAGTATACTAGAGCCATTAACATTTCTAAAGAAGAGAGTTTTATCAACAGTACCTCTAGTGAAGTGATTCTCCAAAAGAAATTTTGATAATGTTTCATACCAGGCTCTAGGTGCTTGCTTCAGTCCATAGAGTGCTTTCAACAGATAATACACATAGTCTGGAAAATTTGGATCTTCAAATCCTGGAGGTTGACTTACATAGACTTCTTCCTCTAATTTCCCATTTAGAAATGCACTCTTGACATCCATTTGATAGACTTTGAAATTGGCATGGGCTGCATAGGCTAGAAAGATTCTGATAGCTTCAAGTCTTGCAACAGGAGCATATGTCTCATCAAAATCTATTCCCTCTTGCTGAGAATAGCCTTTAGCAACCAATCTGGCTTTATTCCTTATGATAATGCCATTTTCATCCATCTTATTTCTGAATACCCATTTTGTATCAATAGGACTCTTGTTCTTTGGTTTGGGTACCAGCTTCCAAACTTGGTTTCTCTCAAATTGGTTTAGCTCTTCCTGCATAGCTAATATCCAATCTGGATCCAATAAGGCTTCTTCCACTTTCTTAGGTTCCTCCTGAGATAGAAAACTACTATACAGACATTCATCTTGAGTAGCTCTTCTTGTTTGCACTTTAGATGATGCATCACCAATGATCAGTTCAAAGGGATGATTCTTGGTCCATTTCCTTTGAGGTGGAAGATGAGCTCTAGATGAGGTGATCTCAGTATTGTCATGATGTGAGATAGAGTTTTGATTAGTTGAAACTCCCCCTGAGTTGTTGGTCCTTTGCAGGGAACTTGGAGTTCCATCAATTAATGATGTAAATTGATTATCAGTTGATGAGCTATGATCAACGGATGTTTCATTAAGTACTTCAACGGATGATGCACAATGTCTTTCAACGGATGCTGAATTTTGTGCATTATCCAGGAGCAAATTTTGTATTCCTTTTGAAGTGTCGTCTCCATCAATCTCTTCTTCACTATCATCACAATATATTTCAATATTGTCAAATTTGAGTCTCTCATAATGTTCCTCATCTGTTAGTCCATCAATCTTTTTATCATCAAACACAACATGCACAGATTCCATAACAATGTTGGTTCTTAGATTGTAGATCCTATAAGATTTTCCAGCTGAATAACCAACAAATATTCCTTCATCAGCCTTTGCATCAAACTTCCCTTTATGGTCAGATTGATTCCTTAGTATAAAACATTTACATCCAAAGACATGAAGAAAGTTTAGAGTTGGTTTTCTTTTCTTGAACAACTGATAAGGAGTCATGCCTTTAGCTTGATTGATCAGAGAAATATTTTGAGTGAAACAGGCACAATTAACAGCTTCAGCCCAAAAATATGTTGGTAACTTTGATTCTTCAAGCATTGTTCTGGCAGCTTCAATTAAAGATCTGTTCTTTCTTTCAACTACCCCATTTTGCTGAGGTGTTCTTGGAGCTGAGAACTCATGCATGATTCCATTTTCTTCACAGAACAGCCTTAATGTCAAATTCTTGAATTCAGTTCCATTGTCACTCCTGATGTTTCTTACTTTTAAGTCAGGATGATTATTGACTTGCCTGATGTGATTGATAATGATTTCACTTGCTTCATCCTTTGATCCAAGAAAACAGACCCATGTGAACTTTGAGAAATCATCTACAATCACTAAACAATATCTTTTTCTTGCTATTGACAATACATTGACTGGTCCAAACAAATCCATATGTAACAGCTGTAATGGTTCATCAATTGTTGTTTCAAGCTTCTTCTGAAATGATGCTTTCCTTTGTTTGCCTTTCTGACAAGCATCACACAGACCATCCCTTGAGAATTCAACAAGAGGAATTCCTCTTACTAAGTCCTTTTTGACTAGATCATTCATTGTCTTGAAATTCAAATGGGATAGCTTCTTGTGCCATAGCCAACTCTCAACTGAACTTGCTTTGCTGAAAAGACAAGTAATAGATTCTGCATCTGTAGAGTTGAAGTCAGCTAAGTACACATTTCCTTTTCTAACTCCAGTTAGAACCACTTTGTTGTCTTTCTTACTAGTGACAACACAGGCTTCAGAATTGAAGGAAACTGTATTCCCTCTATCACATAGTTGACTGATACTCAGTAAGTTGTGCTTGAGACCATCAACTAATGCAACTTCTTCAATGATGACATTCCTTGTTGAAATCAAGCCATATCCCATAGTAAACCCTTTGCTGTCATCTCCAAAGGTTATGCTGGGGCCAGCTCTCTCTTTAAACTCTGTGAGCAGGGAGAAATCTCCAGTCATGTGTCTTGAACAGCCACTGTCCAAGTACCATAGATTTCTTCTATTTTCCTGCACACCACAAAATCAATCAATTTGATTTTGGTACCCAAGTTTCCTTGGGTCCATTCTTGTTAGCCTTTCTCCTAGACTTCATTCCTCCTGCATCTTTAGACTTAGGTGAGTTTGAGTCAACCTTGGTCTTAGATGTGGTTGGTTGAGGTGTAGGGTTAGTCACAACATTATCCAGCACATTTATAGTATTATTAGGCATGGATTGTGCATACATGTTATTCCACATTGGCATATTGTATGGCAATTGAGGCATACTGAATGCAGCAAGATAAGAATTGTTAAAATATGGCATGTTTGCAAAATGTGCATAAGGATTTTGTTGAGACATAATAGGCAGAGCATGTAGAGGTGATACAGACATGTTAGGCATGGAAGAGGGTACAGTTATGGGAGATTTCTTAATAGATTTACAGTTAGCAGATAGATGATTAACACTACTACAATGCACACAGCTTTTTCTAGGAGCATACTTGTCAGGTGTGTAATTGTTATGTTTGTTAACTCCTACCTTCCCATTTCTGTTGGATTTCCTTTTGGATTCCTTTTTATCCTCAACCATCTTGAGCCTATTGTTTAACTGTTCTAAGGTCATGTGCCCTACATTCACCTTTCTGACATCTTTGGATGTGCTTGCTCCTTCTTTGACAAAGTTCTTTGAAGTTGAACCAAACTTTTTGTTGAGTTTCTTTAGATTTTCTCTTTTAGAAACATCTGCCTGTTTTAATTGAGGAACCTTCAACGGATGTTCCTTTTCTTCCTTCAACGGATAACTTTCATCATCCGTTGATTCCACATCCGTTGACAGTCCATCAATTAATTCCAGTTTCTTTTTATTTTTATCCCAGGCAGTTTCACAGAATGATTCAATTCCTTGGACTTTGGCAATTTGAGCACTTACATCCCTAGATGTTTTCCAGGCTTTAATCACCTCTTGCTCTTTCTCTAATTGATTGGAAAGTATTTCTACTTTCTTAATAGATTCAGCTAGTTCATTTTCAACAGATACACAATGCAGCTTAGTCTTTTCTAGGTCAATTAACTTATCTTCTAACACAGCATTTCTATTACTTAAAAACAGATTGTTCTCTTTAATCCTACTATTTTCTTTAGCAAGAGATTTAAGAGATACACGCAAATGATACAGTTCAGTAGACATATCATTAAAAGCATCATTGCACTCTTCTTTAGTAAGCTGTGTTATATCAGTAGTAATTACCTGGTTGCTTGATGAACTAACTTCATTCTCCTCAGAATCAGCCATGAGAGCCAAGTTAACATATTCCATGTCTTCATCCTCTTCTTCTCCATCAGCTGCCCAGTCTCTTTCTTGAGTAATGAAAGCCCTTTCCTTCTGTTTGAGCAGATCAAAATATTTCTTTTTGTAATCTACTTGTTCAAATTTCTTCTTTTCAGAGGTTGGCTTTCTGCACTCACTTGCAAAGTGTCCACTCATACCACAATTAAAACACTTGAACTTGGATTTGTCCACCATGTTCTTATGGGGTTTAGTGGCTCTAGTGTTTTTCCTGAACTTCATCTTTGCAAATCTCCTGGACAGAAATGCAAGATGCTCATCAATACCATCAGAGTCATCTTGACTGGAGTTGTCTTCATTTTCAGCAACTTGCCCTTTACCCTTGTCTGATTCTGGATTTCTTACACCATCTTTGGAGCTTGATGTAGATCTCACAGTTTCTTTTCTGCATTCTTTCTCATTTTCAGCTACCAATGCAACTGAACCTCCTTTCTTTCTCCCCCTCTCCAATACCTCATCCTGTTCCAACTCTAGTTCATAAGTCTTCAAGATTCCATATAATCTTTCAAGAGTAAAGTCCTTATAATCTTGAGAGTTTCTTAAGGAAACAGTCATGGGTTTCCATTCCTTTGGTAAGGATCTCAAAAATTTAAGATTTGAATCCTTCACCTGGTACACTCTACCATACAGCTTCAGTCCATTCAACAGTTTTTGGAATCTATTGAATGTGTCATTTAAAGATTCATTTTCTTCAAAATGAAAGTGCTCATACTGTTGAATGAGAAGCTGCATTTTGTTCTCTCTTACTTGTTCTGTACCTTCACACAGCAGCTGAACTGTGTCCCAAACCTCTTTGGCAGTTGAACAATTTATCACATTATCAAACATATCCTTGTCAAGACCATTAAACAAAATGTTCATAGCCTTCTTATCCTTGTGGACTTCTTCTGTGTCTTCCATTGTCCATTCTGCTCTGGGTTTTGGAATGGATTGACCAACAGCAATTGTGGCCGTAGCAACTGTGGCTACTTTGTGGGGAATGTGAGGACCATTCTCAATGCAGTTTACATAACCTTCATCTTGGGAGAGTAGATGAAGGTGCATTTTCACCTTCCAGTGGTGATAACTGTCTTTGTCAAGAACTGGGATCTTTACTCCAATATCCTTCTTACTCATCTTTGTTAGATTCCAAGATCTTTAAACTCTTTGTGTGTCAAGAGCCTGCTCTGATACCAATTGTTATTCCTAGAAGACTAACAATGAGATTTACAGAAGGGGGGTTGAATGTAAATCTCAAAACTTTTTCAAGTTTTGAGCAGTTTATAAAGTTGTGTGTTCAAGAAGAACAAGTGTGTGAATTGCTTTAAGCTAATACAGACAGATATATATTCAAGCACAAATGTAAAGAACACAACAGACCTTAAAAACTTTTCTGGTGGATTTGTTGTTCCACCAGAGATGGTATATTAGAAAATCTGTGTTCAACAATGTTGATCACAGCTGCATCCTAGTACTAACTAGATGAATTTTCTCTCAAGATATTTCTTAACAGCTCTGGAAAAATCTCTCTAATTACTAGCTTCTTCTTGGTCCATATATATTACCAAGTGTACAAGTGAAAAACAATATAAAATTACAATAGTAAAATAAGTTCTTCACTTGCTTCTTTTCCTGTTCACTCAAGTACTTTGTTGACTATTGCAACTTTGTACAAAAGAAGAACGGCTGCTTTTTCTGTTGATCCTGAAATTCGGCTACCACATCTCAGTTTTCTCTGTCAACCCACGTGCCTCTGCTTGTAGGTACAACTACCACTTATCAACGGCTGATTAGCAGAACATCCGTTGAAGCTTTCATCCGTTGATGACTTCATCCGTTGAAGGATGTTATCCGTTGAAGCTTTCATCCGTTGATGCTCTCATCCGTTGAAGGATGTTATCCGTTGAAGCTTTAGAGACATCCGTTGAAGCTTAGCTTCTCATCCGTTGAAGGTCTTTTAAGTCATCCGTTGATACCACTTCATTTATACAAAATTACAAGGCATGAAATATTTACAATTGGCCTTCCTATCTGCATATCATCTAGTAGTCAACATGACTCATAGTTTCTCTCAACTTCTAAGAATTACAATTTTAAATACAGAGACTGAAATATGCTACAATACTAGACTTATTTCTAAGTAAAGCTACACCATCAACGGATAGCCAAAGTGGTCTTATCCGTTGAGGCTACAGACACTAAATTTCTACTTAAGTGTTTTGTTAAACATATCATCAAACTAATGCACATATATTCCTAACATTAACATACTCTCATTTTATCATATATAAACATCTAAATTTTAATATCAACCATCAGATAATTCACCAAAATTCACATAATAATCGCATAATAATCATTTATTGATAAAAATAATTACACGCTACATCCCAGATATTACATCATTCCCCCGTAAAAGAATTATGTCCTCAGAATCACACTAAGGATCAGATAATGATACATCCGAGTATCTCACTTCCATTTTCTCAGGTTGATCCTTCAACCTTATAACTCTTCATAAACTTTAACTTGCAACATCAATCATTACTCAACAGCCTCTTGTTGACATCATATTCTATTAGTTTCTCATATAACTTAACTTAAATCTCCATTTTATATATAATGGAGCAAAATTACTCTTTCTGATTATACACTATAAACACCCTATGAACCTGCTATACGTGTGGCGGTGAAGTCAACTCACTTACAATTATCCTGCCTATTTTAATGTCTCAAAAGGACCAGCATAATGCATACTAATTCTCTTTTCTTTTTAATTCTAGTAATTCGTGCTCATGAACGTTTCCAATAGTTACTGGTTGTTGAACCTCCTTCCCACATGTTTCTTTGTTCAATTAACCTAGTTTGTAATCGCTTCCACTCGCATTCGAGGCTCTTTAATAATTTATTTAATCTTCTTGTCCATCTGCAAATGATATACTGAAACCATGGCGTATTCGATTTCTAACGTTCTCAAAATTACTCCAGAATTAAGAATTATCGAGAAAATCTCGACTGGATATGATTGATGCATGCACCAACTTATCATCATATCTTAATTTCCTTGAATCACAATCGCGTATATTTTCCGTGCAAAAATCTCTTACTATTTAGAAGAAATTATACTAACCTGGAGGGATCACCCGCATATTCTAACCCATATTATCATTTATTTTGGTTCTGAGGAGTTCTCATACGAAACTAACTGCAATGCTCCTCCTTGATGTCTAGTCACACATAACCTTTATCCTTTCTTTATGCCATATTATCAGAAAGTCTTCTTTGACATCTATGTCTTGTATCATATTCTTGGAGCAACTTGAATTTTTTGAATTATCGATGTTTAGCCAAAATCCTATATTTTAGTTCTACCTTACTTACTAAGCCATAGATGACTTTTGGCAACACCAAAATTGTGTTGCTATAAACCCCTAAAAATGTTGCCATAGGCAAAAAGAGGTCTATTGCAACACTTTTTCGGTATTGGGTCTAAGGTCGTCACTATAGGTATCTAACCTTACATCAGTGTCAATCTATAGTAACACAACAAAATATGTTGCTATAGATATCAATTGCAACAGGATTTTCAGAGTATAGCAACACAGACTTGGTGTTACAATAGGTATACTAACTGACAAAAAATGGGTCTCACCATGTGGGCCCCACATCAGTAGTTTTTAAAATGTTCATATTTAATAGTTTTTTGTTTATTTTTCTTTAAATTTTTATAAATATAATATTAATTAGACAAATATTTATATGCAAAATATAAAACTCAAATTGAATTGATAAATATAAAACTCATGAATCATTACAAAAAGTTGAACCAAATTCCATAAAAATTACATTCTACTATCATTCAGAACTATAACAAGTTCTATAAAAGTATACGTTCAGTCTATAAAACCACCTCTGATTTAACAACAGCACAACATAAACGGTGACCCAGATCTAACAACTGGTATGTGAGCAGGTGGTTTGACAACTTTCCTAGTAACACTACTAGAAATACTGCATACGACATCGGTGCTTAGACATCGGCACGTAAAGCACCCGATGTTAAAATATTTTTTAACATCAGTTTCTAAATAAGCGATGTTAAAAACATTTTTGACATCGGTTTCTTATACTAGCTGTTGTCTATGTTCCCAAAAAAAAACTTCCAAATAGAAGTTTGAAACTTTAACATCGGTTATTTTTACAAGCCGTTGTGTATGACCAATTTTAAAAAAATTCAAATTTGACTTATCATTTTCCCTGTTTTAATACATATCTTTCCCCCTTTACCAAAAATATTTCCCCCCTTTGCTAAAAATCTTTCTCCCGCTACCACATTTTTTATTTTCCCCTTTCCTAAATTATCTCTCTCAAATTTCTCCATTCTCTCAAACATCCAACTCAAACCCAACTGTAACCTCGATTCTCTCTCTCTCTCCCTCCATCTCTCTCAACACTGAAACTCTATCTCAAACCTCATACTCAATATTCTCTCTATTTCGTCTCTCTCTCTCCTCTCTATCAACCTATCTCAAACCCTAATTATTTCATCCTCACAAATTAGTACTCATTAATTCAGAAATTCAAACCATGTACCGTAATTAAGCACATGCCCAATTTGAAATGGGTTTGATTCATGCTTAATAATCTTAAAAAAAAAACTTCCTTGGTTTGATTTATACGAAATCGATTAGTGGAAGGTCAAATTCTGGCCTTGGTGAAAGTGATTGATAATGGTTTGACGAAAGGATTGGAGTTTTTCATAACAAATTGAGCTTGAAATTGGGAATATTTGATTTAATAGTTGAAATCAAGCCTTGTAAGCAACTCGTTTGGTTTGAATAGGTATGTAAATTTCAAATTATTTTAAAATTTTAGGTTGTGATTTTAATTAGGTTTTTGTTCATAGATCTGAAGATTTAAAGCTTGAGTTATGTAATACATATTGCGAAAATATGGACACCTCCTAACTATAGGCAGTCATATTTTTACTTTAGTATTGCTCATATTCGAAGACTAAATGGGATTGTCATGTTTTTGAAAATACTGAGTGAGGCCTGAAATGATGAAAGTTTCTTTTTGTAGAGGCAACTTTTGAAGTGATCCCTCGGTTGAATGATATTAAATTCGGCAGTGAAGTCGTTGATGAGCTTTTGTATCTAGACTTACCCCGTGAATATAGATTTCCTTCTGGAATAATGATGCTGAAATATGGAAAAGCCGTTCAAGAAACTATTTATGAGCAACTTCGTGTGGTTCGTGAGGGTCAGTTGCGTGTCATATTTACTGCGGACTTAAAGGTAGATATTTATATTTTTATATGCAATAACTTATAGTAGTACTAAGCAACTTGATACACGTTTCAGATACTGTTTTGGGAATTTTGTGCACGGTGCCATGAAGAACTTCTTCCCCGTAGGTTGGTTGCACCACAAGTATGGTACTATGTTTGAGATCAGTTCACGTTTTTATATGTATGGGGAAAACTTGCATCTATTGATAAGTGATTTTACCATAGATAAATGATCAGTAGATAGCTAATGCGAATGTCAACCTTAATGACATGTTCTTAGAATATCTGTTTCTGCCAATTATTTTTTGTTAGTTAAATTATACAGTCCCGGGACATTGAAAGTACGGATAGAATCCAGAGGATCCACTGAAAGTATTTGTCATCTAAACTTATTAAAGATGACCACTTTTCAAGAATTATACAATGAACGAGAAGGTATAAGAATTCTTTTTTTCCAGGTAAATCAGTTGTTACAGGTTATACAAAAATGCCAGACGTGATGGGGTTTCTCAGGAGGATTTGCAGAACAACAGCGATATGTGAGTCTCAAACTTCTTGATCAAATTTGATACATATTTGTGACTGCATATATGATAAATATCCATCTCTTCATTTGATGGACCTTGGCGAGGGCAATTTTTATATTGTTGTATGTTGCATGTTGTCACGTTGTCCCTAGGATTTCATCAGTATATGTAGTTTATTCCTTTAGTAACTTCTTATACTTAGGTAGCTGGCTTGCATATATGATATATATTCTTGCTATATGCTTGCAAGTTTTGTGTTCTATTGTGGTGTTCGAGATTACATCATCGGTGAAATTTTATGTATCAAAATATTCATTTTGTAGTCAATTCTGATCTTTTCTGTAGACAATTCAGATGGTTAAAATTATTAATATAATTTTGGTTCGCCACTGTGGATAATTATTTGGTCACGGTGGGTCCAAACTCGCAATGCTTACAACTGACTTTATTATTATGTACCAACCAAACAGTTAGTCCATTGTGGCTTGCCTGTGTTTAGCTGCAACTACTTGTGAGCATCAGAGTTATATTGTTCTCTTGTGCATCATAATCTTGTCAACCAGACTTTCAGGCCTCCAGACGCGACAAGGAAGCTCCAGAGAGCAGGGGCCTATTTAAGGTTTGTGATTATGTTTGTTTTTGAAATGAGGTTTGTGATTTTTGTTTTCTTTTGTTTAGCAGAGTCCCGATGGAGATGTTGTAGAGTGTATAATATCTCACCTTCAACCAGCATTTGATCACCCCCTACTCAAAGGGCAGAAGCCATTGGTACTATACTTGCTTATTCTGCTTCCATTTAATCAATGCCAAGCTTTGTTTACGACTATCAAGTCAAAATTCGTCGCCTAAATATTAATCATGAATATCGGTGATAAAAGTTGATGATAGCTTTCTTCTCTAATCAAAACTTTCGAGTGTTAGAAATCCATTATAATGCAGACCAAATCAGAGTCAGCATAATGATTTCTTAAGTCTAAAAGGTTTTTTATGCAGGAACCCCTTGGGAGGCCAAAACATAATGAATCAATAGATTTTTCGACAGAGGTTATTCAAGCCTGGATGAATACAAGTGAATCATGTCTTGAAGGAACTATTCCCATCAGAAAAACTACAGAGCAAGATGTTTTAAGAGCAAGTTTAGTCAGGAGATTTGGAAGGAAAATTCGACGAATAGACACCACAAGCAATGATCATGAGGTTGATTCTTTACTCAGTTTTAAAATCTGATCACAAGCAATGATCAGGAGCTAAAGCCAGCATTAATGTATGGGCGCCATGAGTAATTGATCAATACGAATTCAGTCTATCACAAGTCCCCTCTCTCCTCCCCCCTTTGAGCTCGTCCATTCGTTGGGTCCGTCAGCTCCTAACTCGAATGCCTCTAGGAAAAAATCTGCACAAGGTCACAAAGAGGAAAAGCTCCCCCACGTCAACAGGCCAACGGGCAACACCGCCTTGGGTCATTTCTGGTTCCTTTGGAAATGATCTTAATACCATTGAAGAAAATGTGAGGATCGTTACAACATCTTGTATTTGACTTCACCATAAGATGATTAGTAGTCCAATATTAAATATGCTTCAATAGTTTAATTCCAGTCACTTTCCTTCTTGGATCATCAGTTTGGTCTGCTCGGCTTTTACACTGTCACTATGGTACAATTCCTAAGATGGAGCATACATACACACGTATACACATACTCACTGTTATAACATTTTAAGGGAAGAAGTCAAGCAGGCCGCCTACAATTGACAGTTTGGTTTATGCTTTGGCAATTGCGCAACATCATGATGCAGTTAGTGGTACTTGCAAGCATTAGAGATATTTATAATGTCGGATGTAATAACTAGGGAATTTGGGTTTTATTGTTTTTGGTTGGGATGTTTATTTTAGACTTGAATATATGTATAAATTAAGTTTGTTGGATTAAATGTTAAGAAATTTGTTATCAATGTATCTTTATGTTTCTGTTGGATATTTTTGGATGTTTTTTGTTGGGATGTTAGCATTGTTTTGGTTTTTTTGTTGTAGATGCAATTGGTTCCCTGGTTGTAAATGGTACCAGGATGGTATGCAATTTACAAAACATTAACATCACAATGGAACATGTAAACCGATGTAAAAAATGTACAAAAGACATCATTTAAATTGATATTAAATGAAAACGAACTAAAAAAACTGATGTGAAATAGTCATTTGACATCGGTTCTGAAAAGAAACTCAATGTATTTTAAATCAAATAACATCGGTTTCGTGAAGAAAACCCATGTCTTATCCATCATTTCAAATCGGGGGCTAATTTAACCGATGTCTGATCAAACATTTCACATCAGGCAACTAATCTAACCGATGTCCGATCTAGCATTTCACATCGGTTTGTTCGAAAGAAATTTTAATAAATGTCTTTTAGAGTTTGTAGGTTTCATGTTTTAATGGATAAATACCTCATAATATACTCACATTCACCTAGAAATACTGTAATATAAGCTGAAATTTGTTGCAAAGACAGCACATTTAATCTTAAAACCGATGTATAGCACTGTAATAGACATCTGCTATTAACCGATGTCAAAGACTGATGACATTTAACATCACACGCGAAGACATCGGTTCAGATTTTTTTTAACATCAGTTCTGAACCGATGTCTGATCCCATATTTCTAGTAGTGTAAGTAACATCAAGTTAACTAACAGCAAGACACTACCCCCGAAACAATGGCCAGTGAAACTCAATTTTGCTCCTTCATAAACTCCTCTATGAACAAGTACCTCTGTTCCCTGCAGCATGCAGATTGCCTTATTTATTCTAGTGTATTTTTCTTTAACTTGATGACCATTACATGTATGACATCTTGATGAACTATTTACTTGCTCTTATCTCAAACACGGTCAGTTCAAAGCAGAGATTTGACTGCCATGATGCTAGTGAATCTGACCCCTGAAGTTCACAGAGAAATTAACATAAAAAATTTAACTATGCAATTCATATGCATCTGAAGCAAAAGTTGCAAGTGTATCTTCTATATCAGAAATTGCAATTGATCTTGCTTTTTTCTGTGTGTATGTGTTGGGGGGGGATACTATATAATTTGTGGTTGTCACCTGGATAAGAAAGACACGAGTTAATGTGCTTTGCAAACAAACCATTTGCAAGGTGATGAGTGGAGTGGCTGAAGAGCCATTGATGCTTCCTCGTTCTCACTAGTTGCAATCACTGGTGTCATAGTTGTTGTTATGTAGCCCTCTTGTACTTCCGTCTTGTACACTCTTGGCATGGATCTCTCTTCTTTATGTACCAACTTGCTTTTATTGCTTTCTAAAGCCATACTGTTTTCCTCATCTTGTTGCTCAGAGTCAAGAAGTGAAAGATCCTTTGCACGGGAACGGACATAAGAAGTGGCTGCTGTAGAAATATCATATGCAACAGATGGTTAATTGTTGAGACATTTTTTGTCTGATTCTTTAGATTCCCTGATTTGAACTAGGTAGCTGGTGAGGCATTAACTTGAGGGTAGATAAAGTCCTGATCAAAAGTAGCTTTGATGACAGCAGCTTCTGACTTCTTCTTTAAGGATGATGTTACAAACTCTAAGCCAAAATGTCTTCTTAAATCCGCAGCCTATAAGTAGGATTTAGAATGGATTAAAAACATTAAGAGCCTATTAGATTATCTTACACATATACAACAACCATCCTGCAAGGTTGCTCTGTAGAAGGTGGACTTGGATGCCTTCAAAACTTCGCATGGTTAATCAAATAATCACTACTATTATGTAAACGTAAAAACTTGACTTTTTATGTAAAATGCATTTCAAATGAATGTATCTGATATTGTATAACAAAAAACTATGGCAATCTGTTGAAATGACGTAGCACAAGAGAGACAAACCATACCATTATCTCTGAAATTGCATATGACATGTTGCATAAGAAAGCTGACTGAAGAAAAAGCTTGGTATCAGACCAAGAAACATCCTTTAACATGTTGGAGAACGTCTCACGATCAGTTTCCTCATTTCATTCAACAACAGCAGAACTTTGTATAACCACCTCTGATTTAACAACAGCAGAACTTTGTATAACCACGTCTGATTTAACAACAGAACTTCAGGAAGCACCAATTTAACAACTACAACCAGGGAAAAATATTGTAGAAGAACAAAGAAAAGTCAAACTACAACCAACAACTTACTAACTGCCAGAAGCACCAATTTAACTTCATCTAGAAGATAGGACAGCTGCTCAAAGAATGATTTCTGCAGAGACTAAAATTAAATTTATTTAACACAGAAAATATGATATTAGCAACAGAGGACGGGAGAATACACATTAAAGTTCAATCTCAGCATTCACTCATACAGTTTTACATCATTTTCAGTCTGAGACCCAAGATTTGTACTATTTTTTATCTGAGATCATATGGTACAATGCTGTGTATGCACATAACTACCATAGACGAAAATCTATCTGAACAAGACAAGCTACTTCAACATGTCTCTCAGCATACATTTAATATTCTGACATGTATAAGTCAGTATAAACTCAAGCCCACTTAGAGCATCATATGTCAACAGAAACTATGGAAGGACCTCACTGGTGCCTGAATCATTCCTTCAACCGACAATGGTCTGTAACCACGTAGGGGCCGATTATAAAAAAAATTAATAAAAATTAATTAGAAAATATGAGGCAGACCACTTCCAAACTAGAACAATCAGGCTCGAACTACAGATCCTAGTGAAATGCTCACATGTAAAATCCATTTCATGGTAACAACATAATTCGAAATGCAATAATCTAAAGGCAAAAAAGGTGCAAACCAGGATAGGGAAAAACGTTCCAGTTCCACTCGGCCTGGGCCTTTCAAAACCATAAGAAGCATGAGGCACAAGCATTGAGTTTACAGGGTAGAGCCTGGGATCACGGACTAAGCCATTGATTCTTCCAATAACATTGTCCAAACACCTACACAATATTTGGCGACCTTGGGCTCTGATTTATGCTTAATTACATGTTGAATCAGCCCTGCAAATTCAGCATATCAATCCTAAAGCCTAATTCTACAAGTAAAATCTTTAAGCTTGGTCAAACCAGTTGTAACAGCCTAGTAATCGCATATCATAATTTTTCTCTGAGTGATTTAGAGTGCTCAACACCATACCCAACTATTATGTACTTTATATTGATCAAATAATTATCATGTATAAAAGATGATGTATGTTTAAACACTGATTTACCTTGATTAACGAAAGGGTATAGAATCATAGCAACTAAACCCGCCAGTTAAAGTACTACTTCATTGCTGCCCCCTTTTTTCTTCATCATCAAGTGTCTGTGCTCTGCTCTAACTTAAAATTGAAACCCTAATTCCTCGCCTTTTTCCCAAAACCGTCGCTGGAATATGAACTGTTGGCTTTATTGAATCCATCTCCCCCAAATGCCAAAATTTTAGCCGCCCAACCCAAGTATTTAGGTGCTCAAACCCAAATAAATTTCTTCCTCGGCCCATTCACTTCTCTTTTTTTAAAATTTTAAAAATTGTTATATATAAAACACATTGTATTATTACTATTAATTTAATTAATTTATAGATATTTAAAGAAATTATAAACCTTCATTTTCTTTACAGATATATAATATCTTTTTAAATTGCACACGTTATATTTATTATAATTGATTTATTATGATTTATTTTTAAATCTTTAAATTTATTATAGACTTTTATTTTTAATAAAAAATTGTTTTAGTGATTTTAATTTAATATTTATAAATAAATTATTAAAATATATTTATTTAATTTTATATTCAAAATATAATATGAATAATTTATTTTTTATGTATATTTACTTTCTACAAAACTTCATAAATTACTTAATTCAAATCACACACTTTTAAAGATAAAATTAATTTTCAGTTTAATGTTTAAAAAAAAAATTACTCAGCCGTCTATGGCAACATGACCTCATTGTTGCAATACGGAAAATATCTATGTCAACATCGGAGATGTATTGAACTATAACAACATGTCTCTATGCCTATAATAACATCAAAATCTGGGTGTTGTAATAGGGCCATAATTTCATACATATTGCAATGTTTTCTAAGACAACACCGGACAAAAACGTACAGATAGGTCATCTGTGGCGTAGTAATGTTCGTTCATCTAGGAGTGGTATATATTATTCTGGTTCGACATAATTCACCGTATTCTAAATATTTCTGTCAAATCTCCAATCAAATAATATTGATCATTTACCATCAATTCCTGGATCTGATGACGTACCACCATTTCTTCAAGCAACAACTAACCCACTTATCGGATAAACTGTTTATTGATAAAAGAGAATGACTAGGTTTGGGATAACCTATCAACAATGATTCAATTAACATTTTCCCCCATTATCACTTCATGTCTGGTCACTAGATATTTTCTTTTAGCCATCGGTACTTACTCGTACTCTTGGGATGCATTCCTTATCTCAATTCATAAATATTTCATCAAATTCTTCACTTTACTTCTGTTCCACATAATAACCATATTGTACCTATATCATGACATCTTATAAAGTTTATTTATCATCTTTTTTATTCCATTTTCTTTCCTATTTAAGTTCTTCATTCTCATAGCTTATTATTTATTCTTAACATGAGTGAGTCTTCCAATAGTACTGTTTGGTTCATCATCAAATAAACCATTCTTGTGGCTAACTCTGGAACGAAATCTTTCAATTCATATACGTTACCATCATTATTAATTTCTACCATACGTTGGATACTTGTATTTGCGAGTTTTCCGGTATTTTGGAGTAATTCTCATTACATCGTCGTTCTATATTGGTATACCTTCAAGTCCTTTAATAAAACCTTATTGCAGATGATAAAATCTCTTTGATTGTCTAACAAAATCCATATTGGTATAGTTACTAATCCCTTCTTTATTCAACCTCCCTTCGTCCTTTCCTTCCTTCCTTCACTTTGCTATATCTTAAATCTTTAGTTCTTGAAAATATTCTTCTCACTTGTCCATACAAATAATTTTTTATTTCTCTTGTCCGTTACAAAGGGTATATTCATCCAAGTAAATCCTCACACACTTGTAGCAATTTCTGAATTATACTAGTGTCCTTACTTTCTCCAAATTCCTCATTGCTTTGATTTCGGATTTAAAAATCACATCAAATTTGACTTAATCTAATTAGAATCGATTTCTATCTAACTGACCATTAATTGGTAAAGTTAACCAATTAACTCACTTAATTGATTAATTGCACCAAGTGATGACTAGCTAAATGAAATCGAAGACCAATTATATATAGTAGGATTGGCTGTAACAACCTCTTTCAAGAACCGAGATCATAATTATTTGGAGTATCAACAGGAATATTGATAACACACGGATGTATACTTTCTATCTTTAAAAGTAGGGTATTTTCCAAAAATTTGGGCAGCATCTCCTTTATATTATTGAATACCAGTCGTACTCAAGCTGACACCAACAATCAATCGAACAACCAACAATCAACCCACAAGTATACCAATCAACTACCACCTTCTAAACTTATCATTTCACTACCAAATATAATACTAACCAGTAGAAACCATATTTTTAGTTCAACTTAAGATTATAGCGAACAATTACCATAACTTTTCTCGTTTCTTCTGATTATAACTGAATATCACAAATGAATACAATTATAAATTATTCTAAAATTCTTCTAGTTCATGTTTCAATTCAAGCTCTCTAATTAATAATTTATCTATCCTTGACAATATACACTTGTTCGTATTAGTTAACTTGTTCAACTTCTGATAACCAATACATGGTCTCAATTAACACTATTATAATCTTGTGAAAGAATTCAATCGGTTTTAAAGCATTACTTCTTAAGAAAATTACAGTTGAATCACCATATCTTCATCTACGCTTATGTCTTTCCATACTAAACCTTTTTCACTGGCTCAGTTATGAGCATCAAATTTACCATAACTCACTTACTTGAGTAGGAAAGCCCAACCATTCCTTGAAGAACACACTCGAATTTTATTCGTAATTAGAATTTCTTCGATCTTGAACCTTCATGATAAGTATTTCACACATGATTGAGGTATGCTTCACCTTCACAGTGTATTAACCGATTGTCTGCTTATTATTAAGAATTTCTTCATTCGTTGTTGTTGTCCAATCAATCATTTGCCTTATCGGGTATATGCAGCTTTATTTTCTTATTTCTATGGTTAATTTACCACATACGGTTCGCTAACTACTCCAATTCATGCCAAAATCTCAGACTTGAAACGTATCATGTATACAGATTTCCGCTTCTAATTTGATGTCTTCGTAATAACCACGTTATTGGCATAATGATTCTTATTTGCACTTAAATGTCCACTATTTATTGGCTTGCAATTATCCATACTCAACATGTAACTCCATCTGCTATACGGGATCATTTCACTTCTTTTAAAACACTCGAAGAATAGACCTTACACAGGAAGGGAATTTGTGTATATGATTCTGAGTGAAAACCTTTTGTAAAGAATAACAGTGTTAGGAAATGAATAGCACACAGAGGGGGTGAATGTGTTTTAATGTTTTTGTGCTTTTCTTGACTGTTTATGGTTGAACAAAGTATACTAAATCTTGTAATGAAATGTATTCATGCAGAATTTAATCTTGCAGAAAATAAAGAACACGGATCTTCAAAACTCACTTAATTTTATATTAAAATTAAGAATGTTTTGCTACAAAATTTCTAGGCTCTTTGATGTTAAAAAGCTTAGCTTCTTCTTAAGAGTGTTACAAGAAATTTTATCTAAATTGTTACAACTGACTTAGGACCAGTGTTAACTTCATAACTCAGTTAACTACTGGTTTACACAGTGTGTAATAAGACATGCTATTAGCTTTTCTAAACTGTCACTTGTCATTTCTATTTATATAAAAGTAGATCTTCCATTTATGGCTTAGCATATTTTTAGCATCCCGTGTTCACTTTACTCTTCCTCTGTCAGTTAATCTTTACTATTGATCTTGCACATTCATCAAACTGCTTTTTGTAGACTTGTCAATCCAGTTGTTGGATTGTTTGTTGATTGTTTATCTTGGATATTGAACTGATCTGCAATTTTGTACTTTGAGATTGTACCTCGAGATCTCCAGTTTAGGTCTATAGAGCACTTGACATCTCGATAAGTATATTGGCTTATCGAGATCTCTAGTACTCTATATTGGGTTTGGCTTGTAGAGGTCTTCAGTTCTCTATAAGAGAATTTAGGCTTGTCGAGATCTCTAGTCTTCACATCTTTATTTTGACTTATCGATAATTCTTAGTTCTCTAGTGGCTCTTTGACTTGTTGACATCCCAGAGTTCTCTAGTCAAATTTACCTTGTCGATATCCCAGAGTCCTCTGGTGAATTTTAACTTGTCGATATCTCTGAGTTCTCTAGTGAATTTTGACTTATCGATATCTCTGAGTTCTCTAGTGGAACTTGACTTATCGATAACTCAGAGTTTTCTACTGAATGTAGACTTGTCGATAACTCTGAGTTTTCTAGTGAAGAAATGACTTGTTGATATCTCCAATCTTTAGTTCTTCAGTTTGGCTTGCGATATCTTTCTGAGTTCTCTAGTATCTTTCCTGACTTCTCGATAAGCCATTCTGGAGTTCTCGAATGACTTCTCTATAACATTAAATACGTGACTTGTAGAGAACTTGACTTAGAGTATTTTTCTCGAAATAGATTTATTCAACTTCAAGCTTCTTCAAAATTCTTCTGAGGCATGATCTTCTTGATCTTATTCCAGATAGAATCCTTGGTCTTGATACTGTTTTAGATAAAAAAGACTCTAGTCTGCTCTTTTGCATTTTTATATAATTTAAGTGTTACAAGTACAAAATACAAACTAAGATTACAACACGACTTACTTAGGGTTGGCCTCATGCTTAACTGATTACTAAAAATAACAGCTCATCAATCTCCACTTTAGATCAGATGTTCATTTGACCTGCTTCATACTTTGATCAGGGACATTAATAATATTATTATCTCCAGTGATCTTTGGCATTATCACTTATATATTACAATCTCCCCCAACTTCTTCATTATGGAATTATGCACAAGTTCTGATTGATGATGTCAAAACTCTAACTAAATGCAGAGATCAATCTCCCCATCTAGTTTTCTTTTGTGAGGCAACATCCATCAAGCTATTTTTGCATATAGATATATTCACCCCCTTTTTGACATTATCTCCAGGTAGAAAGATCTAGCTAGATGCACATTGTTCAAGCTTTTGTCATTGTCCATTTAGAACACTATATGCATCTTCAAGCTTCAGTGTTGTCTGTAGTGATGAGTTCATCAAGTAGAATAAGAGTTTTACTTAGATCTACAGAAGAAGTCTGTCAGTAACAAAAGTCACAAGCTCTCTATTCTTTTGAATAAGTAGTCTCACTACTTCTCACTACACTAATCTCATGACTTTTAAGAGTCAGAGTTTCCTCACAAGGATTATTAAATCCATACACTCATTTACCTCTCCTTTTTCCAGGAAGGATCCTGCCTCTCTTATTTTCTGTTTTTCACTCAATCTTTTCTTTCATCCTCACATGAAAGGCTCAATTGTTGTTTGACTTACAGAAATAAGAGGTGGCTGAGAAGAGTTGTCTGTGATCATATGATTAGGGGTAATTCATATAGGGTTAATCATACTTATTTCATCAGAAGAGTGATTACCAGTTTGAGGTTGTGAGGTGGATGGTTCATCAGAAACACCTGTGACTAGGGTCACAGTTTAACTCACAGATTGCTATGTGGTTTTGACAGTGTGTTGTCCTCCACTTATAGTGGGAACCTCCAATTGAATTGGAGGGGATTTGACTGGGTTAGTGTCATGTACACCAGCCTCAAACCCTTGTGTGTCTTGCAACACACTGGCACTTAAATGTGCTATACTTGCCTTTCTCATGACAGAAAGAATGATAGAGAAGAAGTAGAATTTTCATTAATAATGGAAATAGAGTACATTAAGATATAGATTTCAACAAGTGAATCCTAATCATATCTACAATAGTTTCTGCTTCTTCTTCTCGGCCTCTATCCTCCTTGCCCGGCGCTGGTATGCTCTGGTGTTAGGAATATATGTGCATTAGTTTGATGATGTGTTTAACAAAACACTTAAGTAGAAATCTAGTGTTTGTAGCCTCAACGGATAAGACCATTTTGGCTATCCGTTGATGGTGTAGCTTTACTTAGAAATAAGTCTAGTGTTGTAGCACATTTCAGTCTCTGAATTTGAGATATAAATTCTTAAATGTTGAGGGAAATTATAAGTCATATTGACTACTAGAGGATATGCAGATAGGAAGGCCAATTGTAAGTATTTCATGCCTTGTAATTTTGTATAAATGAAATGGTGTCAACGGATAACTTAAAGACCTTCAACGGATGAGAAACAAAGCTTCAACGGATGTCTCTAAAGCTTCAACGGATGAGTGCATCAACGGATAGGATAGAGCTTCAACTGCTAACACATCAACGGATAAAGCCATCAACGGATGAAGGCTTCAACGGATGTTCTGTTAAATAGCAGTTGACAAGTGGTAGTTGTACCTACAAACAGAGGCACATGGGTTGACAGAGACAACTGAGATGTGGTAGCCTATTTCAGGAACATCAGAAAAAGCAGCCGTTCTACTCTAGTAAAAAGAGGCAATAGTCAACAATGCACTGGAGTAAAATAGAGAAGAAACAAGTGGAGAACTTATTTTATTATTGTACTTTTTATCTTTGTCTTCACTTGTAAACTTGGTGATATATAAACCAAGTAGCAGCTAGTAATTAGATAAGAATTTTTCCAGAGCTGTTTAGAAAAATCTTGAGAGAAAAATTATCTAGTTTGTACTAGGACGCAGCTGTGATCAACTTCTTGAATCACAGATTTTCTGAAATACCATCTCTGGTGGAACAACAATCCACCAGAAAAGTTTTTAAGGTCTGTTGTGTTCTTTACATTAGTGTTTGAATATATATCTGTCAGTATTAGCTTAAAGCAATTCATACACTTGTTTATCTTAAACACATAGCCTTTGAAACTGCTCAAAACTTGAAAAAGTTTTGAGATTTACATTCAACCCCCTTCTGTAAATCTCATTGTTAGTTCATTAGGAATAACAATTGGTATCAGAGCAAGCTCTTGACACACAAAGAGTTTAAAGATCTTGGAAACTAACAAAGATGAGTAAGAAGGATATTGGAGTAAAAATCCCAGTTCTTGACAAAGACAGTTATCACCATTGGAAGGTGAAAATGCACCTTCATCTACTCTCCCAAGATGAAGGTTATGTAAACTGCATTGAGAATGGTCCTCACATTCCCCACAAAGTAGCCACAGTTGCTACGGCCACAATTGCTGTTGGTCAATCCATTCCAAAACCTAGAGCAGAATGGACAATGGAAGACACAGAAGAAGTCCACAAGGATAAGAAGGCTATGAACATTTTGTTTAATGGTCTTAACAAGGATATGTTTGATAATGTGATAAATTGCACAACTGCCAAAGAGGTTTGGGACACAGTTCAGCTACTGTGTGAAGGTACAGAACAAGTAAAAGAAAACAAAATGCAGCTTCTCATTCAACAGTATGAGTATTTTCATTTTGAAGAAAATGAATCTTTAAATGACACATTCAATAGATTCCAAAAGCTGTTGAATGGACTGAAGCTGTATGGTAGAGTGTACCAGGTGAAGGATTCAAATCTTAAATTTTTAAGATCCTTGCCAAAGGAATGGAAACCCATGACTGTCTCCTTGAGAAACTCTCAAGATTATAAGGACTTCACTCTTGAAAGATTATATGGAATCTTGAAGACTTATGAACTAGAGCTGGAACAGGATGAGGTATTGGAGAAGGGAAGAAAGAAAGGAGGTTCAGTTGCCTTGGTAGCTGAAAATGAGAAAGAATGCAGACAAGAAACTGTGAGATCAACATTAAACTCCAAAGATGGCACAAGCAAATCAGAATCAAGCAAGGGTAAGGAGCAAGTTGCTGAGAATGAAGACAACTCCAGCCAAGATGACTCTGATGGTATTGATGAGCATCTTGCATTTCTGTCCAGAAGATTTGCAAAGATGAAATTTAGGAAAAACACTAGAGCCACTAAACCTCATAAGAACATGGTGGACAAATCCAAGTTCAAGTGTTTCAATTGTGGTATAAGTGGACACTTTGCAAGTGAGTGCAGAAAGCCAACTTCTGAAAAGAAGAAATTTGACCAAGTAGATTACAAAAAGAAATATTTTGATCTGCTCAAGCAAAAGGAGAGGGCTTTCATTACTCAAGAAAAAGACTGGGCAGCTGATGGAGAAGAAGAGGATGAAGATGTGGAATATGTCAACTTGGCTCTCATGGTTGATTCTGAGGAAAATGAAGTTAGTTCATCAAGCAACCAGGTAATCACTACTGATTTAACACAGCTTACTAAAGAAGAGTGCAATGATGCTTTTAATGATATGTCTACTGAACTGTATCATTTGTGTGTGTCTCTTAAATCTCTTGCTAAAGAAAATAGTAGGATTAAAGAGAACAATTTGTTTTTAAGTAATAGAAATGCTGTGTTAGAAGATAAGTTGATTGACCTAGAGAAAACTAAGCTACATTGTATATCTATTGAAAATGAACTAGCTGAATCTGTTAAGAAAGTAGAAATACTTTCTAATCAATTAGAGAGAGAGCAAGAGGTGATTAAAGCCTGGAAGACATCTAGGGATGTTAGTGCTCAAATTGTCAAGGTCCAAGGAATTGAATCATTTTGTGAGACTGCCTGGGATAAAAACAAAAAGAAAATGGAATTAATTGATGGGCTGTCAACGGATGTGGAATCAACGGATGATGAAAATTATCCGTTGAAGGAAGAAAATGAGCATCCGTTGAAGGTTCCTCAATTAAAACAGGCAGATGTTTCTAAAAGTGAAAATCTAAAGAAACTCAACAAAAAGTTTGGTTCAACTTCCAAAAACTTTGTCAAAGAAGAAGCAAGCACATCCAAAGATTTCAGTAAGGTGAATATAGGACACATGACCTTAGAACAGTTAAAGAATAGGCTCAAAGTGGTTGAGGATAAAAAGGAAACTAAAAGGAAATCTAATAGAAATGGGAAGGTAGGGGTTAACAAACATAACAATTACACACCTGATAAGTATGCTCCTAGAAAAAGCTGTGTGCATTATAGTAGTGTTAATCATCTATCTGCTAATTGCAAATCTATTAAGAAAACTCCCATACCTGTGCCCTCTTCCATGCCTAATATGTCTGCATCACCTCTGCATGTTATGCCTGTTATGTCTCAACAGAATCCTTATGCACATTTTGCAAACATGCCATATTTTAACAATCCTTATCTTGCTGTATTTAGTATGCCTCAATTGCCATACAATATGCCAATATGGAATAACATGCTTGCACAATCCATGCCTTATCAAATTCCAAATGTGCTAAATGATTATGTGACTAACCCTACACCTCAACCAACTACATCTAAGATCAAGGTTGACTCAAAGTTACCTAAGTCTAAAGATGCAGGGAGAATGAAGTCTAGGAGAAAGGCTAACAAGAATGGACCCAAGGAAACTTGGGTACCAAAATCAACTTGATTGATTTTATGGTGTGCAGGGAAAAAGAAGAAATCTTGGTACTTGGACAGTGGCTGTTCAAGACACATGACAGGAGATTTCTCCCTGCTCACAGAGTTTAAGGAGAGAGCTGGCCCTAGCATAACCTTTGGAGATGACAGCAAAGGGTTTACTATGGGATATGGCTTGATTTCAACAAGGAATGTCATAATTGATGAAGTTGCATTAGTTGATGGTCTCAAGCACAACTTACTGAGCATCAGTCAACTATGTGATAGAGGGAATACAATTTCCTTCAATTCAGAAGCCTGTGTTGTCACCAGTAAGAAAGACAACAAAGTGGTTCTAACTGGAGTTAGAAAAGGAAATGTGTACTTAGCTGACTTCAACTCTACAGATGCAGAATCTATTATTTGTCTCTTCAGCAAAGCAAGTTCAGCTGAAAGTTGGCTATGGCACAAGAAGCTATCCCATTTGAATTTCAAGACAATGAATGATCTAGTCAAAAAGGACTTAGTTAGAGGAATTCCTCTTGTTGAATTCTCAAGGGATGGTTTGTGTGATGCTTGTCAGAAAGGCAAACAAAGGAAAGCATCATTCAAAAAGAAGCTTGAAACAACAATTGATGAACCATTACAGCTGCTACATATGGATTTGTTTGGACCAGTCAATGTATTGTCAATTGCAAGAAAAAGATATTGCTTGGTGATTGTAGATGATTTCTCAAAGTTTTCATGGGTCTATTTTCTTGGATCAAAGGATGAAGCAAGTGAAATCATTATCAATCACATCAGACAAGTCAATAATCATCCTGACTTGAAGGTTAGGAATATCAGGAGTGACAATGGAACTGAGTTCAAGAATTTGACAATGAGGCTGTTCTGTGAAGAAAATGGAATCATGCATGAGTTCTCAGCTCCAAGAACACCTCAGCAAAATGGGGTAGTTGAAAGAAAGAACAGATCTTTAATTGAGGCTGCAAGAACAATGCTTAAAGAATCAAAGTTACCAACATATTTCTGGGCTGAAGCTGTTAATTGTGCCTGCTACACTCAGAATATTTCTTTGATCAATCAAGCTAAAGGCATGACTCCTTATCAGTTGTTCAAGAGAAGAAAACCAACTCTAAACTTTCTTAATGTCTTTGGATGTAAATGCTTTATACTGAGAAATCAATCTGACCATAAAGGGAAGTTTGATGCAAAGGCTGATGAAGGGATATTTGTTGGTTACTCAGCTGGAAAATCTTATAGGGTCTACAATCTAAGAACCAACATTGTTATGGAATCTGTGCATGTTGTGTTTGATGATAAAAAGATTGATGGACTAACAGATGAGGGACACCATGAAAGACTCAAATTTGACAACATTGAGATATATTGTGATGATAGTGAAGAGGAGATTGATGGAGATGACACTTCAAAAAAAGGGATTCAAGATATGCCCTTGGATAATGCACAGAATTCTGCATCCGTTGAAAGAGGCAATGCAGTATCCGTTGAAAGACATAGTGCATCATCCGTTGAAGTACATAATGAAGCATCCGTTGATCATAGTTCATCAACGGATAATCGATTTACATCATCAGTTGATAGAACTCCAAGTTTCCTGCAAAGGACCAACAACTTAGGGGGAGTTTCAACTGATCAACACTCTGTCTCACATCACGACAATACTGAGGCCACCTCATCTAGAACACATCTTCCACCTCAAAGGAAATGGACCAAGAATCATCCCTTTGAACTGATCATTGGTGATGCATCATCTAAAGTGCAAACAAGAAAAGCTACTCAAAATGAATGTCTGTATAGTAGTTTTCTATCTCAGGAGGAACCTAAGAAAGTGGAAGAAGCCTTAATGGATCCAGATTGGATATTAGCTATGCAGGAAGAGCTGAACCAATTTGAGAGAAACAAAGTTTGGAAGCTGGTACCCAAGCCAAAGAACAAGAGTTCCATTGACACAAAATGGGTATTCAGAAATAAGATGGATGAAAATGGCATTGTCATAAGGAATAAAGCCAGATTGGTTGCTAAAGGCTATTCTCAACAAGAGGGAATAGATTTTGATGAAACATTTGCTCCAGTTGCAAGACTTGAAGCCATCAGAATCTTTCTAGCCTATGCAGCTAATGCCAATTTCAAAGTCTATCAGATGGATGTCAAGAGTGCATTTCTAAATGGGGAATTGGAGGAAGAAGTTTATGTAAGCCAACCTCCAGGTTTTGAAGATCAAAATTTTCCAGACCATGTGTATTATCTGTTGAAAGCACTCTATGGACTAAAGCAAGCACCTAGAGCCTGGTATGAGACTTTGTCAAAGTTCCTTCTAGATAATCATTTCACAAGAGGTACTGTTGACAAAACTCTCTTCTTTAGAAATGTTAATGGCTCTAAGATACTTGTACAAATTTATGTAGATGATATTATATTTGGATCTACAGATGATAAGCTTTGTAAAAAGTTTGCTAAATTAATGCAAAGTAAATATGAAATGAGCATGATGGGAGAGCTAACTTACTTTCTTGGGTTACAAGTAAAACAAGTTAGTAGTGGAATTTTCATTAGTCAAACTAAATATATTTATGATCTTTTAAAGAAGTTTGACTTAATGGATTGTTCACCTGCAAAAACTCCCATGGCCACTGCCACTAAGCTTGAATTAAACAAGGCTGAAAAGTCTGTGGATATTACAAGTTATAGAGGCATAGTTGGCTCACTTTTATATTTAACTGCTAGTAGACCTGATATAATGTTTTCTACATGTCTCTGTGCTAGATTTCAAGCTGACCCTAAAGAATCTCACTTAGTGGCCATTAAAAGAATTTTCAGATATCTCAAGGGGACTCCAAATCTAGGAATTTGGTATCCTAGAGAGTCTGGTTTTGATCTAATTGGCTACTCAGATGCAGATTATGCAGGTTGCAAAATAGACAGGAAAAGCACAACAGGCACCTGTCAATTTCTAGGGAACAAGCTTGTATCATGGTTCAGCAAGAAGCAGAATTCTGTTTCCACATCAACAGCTGAAGCTGAGTACATTGCAGCTGGTAGTTGCTGTGCACAAATACTATGGATGAGGAACCAGTTATTTGACTATGGTATGACTGTTGACAAAATTCCAATATTTTGTGACAACACAAGTGCCATTGCCATTACTGAAAATCCAGTGCAGCACTCAAGAACCAAGCACATTGATATCAAGTACCACTTCATTAGGGAACATGTGATGAAAGGTACAGTGGAACTTCATTTTGTTCCAAGTGAACAACAAATTGCAGACATATTTACCAAGCCACTTGATGAATCAACATTCACAAGATTGGTAAGTGAGCTAGGTATGCTTAATTACTCTTAAAATTCATGTCCTTATTGCAATTTAGAATGAAGCCTGAAATGTATTAGCTGCAAGAACAAATTTGATTTTTAACACAGATTATTCCATCAACGGATATTCCCTATTCGTTGAAAGTCAAAATTGTTCTGTCAACGGATGTTCATTATCCGTTGAAAGTCATATACATTTCTGGAATTTTTATCCGTCAACGGATAAAACTGAAGTGCTCTTCAACGGATGACAGTTTACCTTATCCGTTGAAATATCACATCAGTCGATTCAGGTGTTTCACAGCCGTTGATTCTATTGTCTTAACCGTTGATACTCATACATACAGCTGTATGTATTTGTTTTAAAGGTAGTTTTTAGAATACTTACAGTTTATTCTTAAACGGCTGAAATTCACTTACATATATTTATTGTTTAATCTCTTATTTATGCTTTTTAATTTGAGAAAGTATATAAGCCCTTCTGATTTTTAATTTTTTACTTTACGCTTTCTTGAAATTTCAAAGCTTTTACCATTTTCTCTCTGCAAAACCTTCAAGTTATTCTCTGCAAATTCTACTCACAACAGTGGCACCAGTAGTAAAGATTATGTCTCAATCCGGATTCATCTATGAGAAGAACAATTTCATAGCTTTGGTAGAAAAGAATGAAGCCCACTCCGATTATCACAAAATGATGGACTTCATCAAAAACTGTAAACTTAACTATGCAATGCTGGAAGCCCCAACGATTTACTGTAAAGTAGTTGAGGAGATTTGGACAACTGCTGAGTTCAACTCAATAGATATGACTATCTCCTTCACTCTCAAAGGTAAAAATCACTGTGTTAACTGTGATGATTTACTATCATGTTTTAAATTACCTGAGAACAATGCCATGACACCACACACTGATAATGATGTATCCAGCATGTTAGATTCCATAGGTTATTCTCTTAACTCTACTAGTTTAGGGAGTATTAAAAGAAAAGGCCTTAGAAAAGAATGGAGTTTTCTTGGGGATGCCTTTATCAAGGTTTTCTCTGGGAAAATTAGCAATTTTGATGCCATAACTTCATCTCTTGTTAATATGCTCTATATGCTTATTTCTGATAGGTATTTCAATTTTAGCAACTATGTTATGCTAGAATTGGGTACTAGATTAGGTAACAAAGCTAATAGATCTAATAACATCTATTATGCTAGATTCTTTATGTTATTGGCTAACCATGTTGCTGAAGGTTTGGTCATAACCAATGAGAATAATAAACTCAAGTGCTGGGCACAAGAGAAAAGAGTTCTTGCAGATTTATTGAGAATGGATCTCAATAGCAGTGTGCCATTGGTATATTTACCAATCATGAATGCACCTCAGGTAAGTGAGGTAATTGCTTCTACAACTCCTACTTCTTCCAACCCCTCTATTTCTTTATCTTCTAGTGTGGCCATGGAATCTGTGACAATGCCCCAACAGATTCCTACCAAGGTCACCAAAACTAAACTTTCAAAATCAAAGACAAAGAAAACTACCTCTGTTGTTTCTCAAAAGACAACAGTTGTAACATCTACCATTAACCTTGAAGGGATTGAACAGGGTGTGAGTGGTGAGGGGAGGGGTGAATATCAAAGAAACCCCCAGGATAAGGAAGGAGAGTTAAGTGCTTCCCAAGCTAGCCAAGCCACAGTTTCTCAAAAAGCTGTGGTGGTTGAAAGGGTTACTAGCATATCCCTAGCTGCATCCTCCCAAAAGGATGTAACTATTAAAAATAGTTCCCAACCAGGAACACAGAACAAACGAGGGAGGGACACTAAAGCCAAACACTCACCAACAAAAGCCTTTATTAGAAGAAAGAGAGCAAGAACCCAATCTTCTACACAGGGTGCACACACTGCACAGATACATCCATCTGTATCTATGCCTTCTCAAACTCAGTTTGATGTGGCTCCAACAAATGTGGAGTCATAGCCCTATTCTCTCACAATTAACACGCATCAATCACCACACACTTCTTCACCATCTCTCGATGTGGATATGTTATTCCCATCAATTCCTGATTCTCCCTCTTTACAACTTAGGGAGGAGCCCCACTCAAATACAGGTGATCATCATCTTTTAGATGATTTGTTGGATCACCCGCAAATTCTTTCAGATGTAATTGAAGGATCTGTGTCACCAAAACTCATATCAATCTACACAGATTCAACAGTTATATCACTTTCAATTTCTACTTCTTTTCCTTCTTCAACGGATATCACTCATCCGTTGACAAGTGGTTGTTCTTCAACGGATAAGCTTAACAGCAGTTATCCGTTGATACCATCAGTTTCACCTTCAACGGCTATTCCTCATCCGTTGATAGTCTCTACACACACAACTGAAACAATTCCAAGTGTAGAAGACTTGATTACTGTACAATCACTTCTAGGACTGAGGGAAGGGAGTGACAATTTGAGTGAGAGGCTGGATTGCTCCCAGGCAAAAGGAGAGATTGAGAGCTCAAACATGCATGCTATTTTTTCCAGCATGGCAAAAGTAAGTGAGAGGAGTACCACCTTAGTATGTGAAGGTGAGGGAGTGAGTTGTGTGAGCCAGGGGGAGCCCCTGATGCAAGAACATAGAGAAAATGAGAGAAAGGCAGGTACAGCAGAAATAAGGATGGATCCAGCCATTGCTAGTGAGTCAATGATTGTGAATGATGCTGAAAAGGAAAGACAATTTCAGCAACATTACAAAGCTGTTATTGATAACATTTCCTTGGATGCTGACACTTTTACTCATCCTGTTTCAGCCTATCAATTATTGGCTGCACAGGGCAATGTGGAGGCAGAAAAGACACTACATCTAGTACATACAACAGCATCTCTTCAAAGGGACAAAGCTGCTATTAACAAGATGCCTTCAACAGCTGGTGAGTCATTTGAAGAATTTGGAGTAAATTCTGATGATGATGACTTTGTTTCTTCTGATGGAAGCATGAACTTAGGGGGAGATGAAGGCCCTAGTTCTATTCCAAATCTACCTGAATGGGCCTTCACAAAGGAGTCTACAACAGGGCAATTCAATGTCTCCTTAGTCAAACAAATCAGTACTATCAAACAGGCCATTCAGAAAACTTCTCATGCTGGTACAAAGGCTATCCTTACAGCTCACTTGGACTCACTGCATCTCATGAAGTTGCAGCAAGTAAGACAGAATCTGAGTGTAGATGAACTCAGAAAGGATATTGCTAACTTGAAATCCTACAATTCTGAAAAATTGGATTCAGTCATGCCCTATGGTATAATGCAGGACATTTTGTTGAGATTGAAAAAGGAATCACATACTGAAAAGAGGCTGGCCAAATTGGAAGATAGAGTTCAAGTTATTGAAGATTCTGTGGCCACCATTCTTCACAACCAACAATCTCAAACAAATCTACTTATGCAGCTGGCAAAAGCACAGGGCTTGACCCCTCTCCTTGATGATAACAAAAAGGGGGAGAGTAAAAGGGAAGGGGAAGGAGAGCCATCTACAAAAATCCAAATATCTAAAGTGCTAGTTCCTGCCATCACTACTTCTCCAATCATTCAAATCAAAGGAAAGCCTGATGGAATTGATTTAATTCAGCTAGCAGCAGCTGAAATTCAAGTGAAAGAGCAAAGGAGGAGAATTGATGAAAGGATGCAACAGCTGTTTGGCTCAACACAAGATAAATCAATATATGTGAAACATAGCACAAAGGTTGAACCAATCAATATGGAGCACAAGCCAGAAAGGAGAAATAAGGTTAAAGAGACTTCTTTCAAGAATCTAAAACCTATGGTTCTCAAGCCCAACACTAGATCCAGCAAGGACTCCACAAAGAACCCTCTAGACTTTGCTCAGATGAAAGAAGTGGACTTTCCTCTTCCAAAGCCTGATGAAGACAAAGTTTTGGGTACTAGCATCATAAAACACAAGGAGACCATGGATGAGGCAGTAAGGAGAAACATGGCTATTATCTTTAGAGAGGGAAAGAGCATATGTGTGATGCAAGGACATCCCAAATTCTCAATAGCCAAGAGGGAAGAAACCAAAAGGTTAAAGAAAGAAGTTGAAAAACTCAAGGCTGACAAAAGAGCACAAGCAAAGCTTGAACAAAAGCTAAAGTCAAGTCTAGTTGAAAATGAGAAAGGAATTGAAGTCAGGGGTGAAGACAAGATTGCAAACTTAGATGAGGTTTTTGAGAGTATATTTGGTGAAAGTATGGAGGAAAAAGAGGAATGGCAGAAGGGAAACAGAAGAAAGGCCAAGGCACATAGAAGGAGTGAAGGCAACACTGAAGAAACTAAATCTCTACCTTCCATACCTGAACCCTTTGTTGCTGATACCACTATAAACATCCATGGTGAACCAATCATCCCAAAAGAGGAACCTATTGATTGGGACACCATCAATTTGCCTACCTTTTTAACCACTCTTCCACTACCAAAGAAACAGAAAAGAAAATCCAAATCTACACCTCCCCTAAACTCTAAGAAATTCACTCAAAAACATAAACCTAACCCTAAGCCACCCATTTCTAAAGATGATTATGTTCACATCTGTGACATAAAAGAAATTTCAAACATTGAACTCTATCTGGATGAGCTGGAGGATGTAAGGGGAATTGCTGCTTACAGACAGCTACCAGAGAGATTGGTGTTCAGATACAAAGGAGCTGGGGAAAGAACATGGCCTCTCTACAGGATTCTGAATGAAGGCTACTCTACTTTGATCAGAGTCTTTTCAGCCATACAAAAGGATTCTGGCTTTACCAGGACTGCCAAGACTGAAATTCTCAACAAGATTGCCAACATAAGGAAAACTTGGAGGGAGCCCAATGCCTTGCCCAGAACCTTACTCATTCAAGAAAGGGGAACTACAATTCACAAATCACCTCATTGGTTGATGGAATTCAGAGATGATAAAGGAGTCAGAAGATTTTTCAGACTTGAAGACCAACTCAAGATTGCCAGCAATGAAACTCTTAAAGAAATGCAATCTAAGTTGGATATCAGTGATGAAGATGAAGCTGAATTCTTCAGACAACTCCAACTCCAAATTGAGGAAAATGACAAAGGGCTAGGAAAGAAAATCAGGGATCAAAGAAGAAAAAGATGATTTGCTCAGGCTAGAGGAGCATCCTTGGAAATACTGTAAATCTTCAATTACCTTCTAGTACATACACTTTTGCAGCACTTTTGAATTTCTACTTAGTTTCAGTTCATATATTTGTTAAGTGTTTTGTTATCATCAAGTTAACCTTGAATTTATGTCTACAATTCTTATAGACATAAATAGGGGGAGATTGTTAGGAATATATGTGCATTAGTTTGATGATGTGTTTAACAAAACACTTAAGTAGAAATCTAGTGTTTGTAGCCTCAACGGATAAGACCATTTTGGCTATCCGTTGATGGTGTAGCTTTACTTAGAAATAAGTCTAGTGTTGTAGCACATTTCAGTCTCTGAATTTGAGATATAAATTCTTAAATGTTGAGGGAAATTATAAGTCATGTTGACGACTAGAGGATATGCAGATAGGAAGGCCAATTGTAAGTATTTCATGCCTTGTAATTTTGTATAAATAAAATGGTGTCAACGGATAACTTAAAGACCTTCAACGGATGAGAAACAAAGCTACAACGGATGTCTCTAAAGCTTCAACGGATAACATCCTTCAACGGATGAGTGCATCAACGGATAGAGCTTCAACTGCTAACACATCAACGGATAAAGCCATCAACGGATGAAGGCTTCAACGGATGTTCTGTTAAATAGCAGTTGACAAGTGGTAGTTGTACCTACAAACAGAGGCACATGGGTTGACAGAGACAACTGAGATGTGGTAGCCTATTTCAGGAACATCAGAAAAAGCAGCCGTTCTACTCTAGTAAAAAGAGGCAATAGTCAACAATGCACTGGAGTAAAATGGAGAAGAAACAAGTGGAGAACTTATTTTATTATTGTACTTTTTATCTTTGTCTTCACTTGTAAACTTGGTGATATATAAACCAAGTAGCAGCTAGTAATTAGATAAGAATTTTTCCAGAGCTGTTTAGAAAAATCTTGAGAGAAAAATTATCTAGTTTGTACTAGGACGCAGCTGTGATCAACTTCTTGAATCACAGATTTTCTGAAATACCATCTCTGGTGGAACAACAATCCACCAGAAAAGTTTTTAAGGTCTGTTGTGTTTTTTACATTAGTGTTTGAATATATATCTGTCAGTATTAGCTTAAAGCAATTCATACACTTGTTTATCTTAAACACATAGCCTTTGAAACTGCTCAAAACTTGAAAAAGTTTTGAGATTTACATTCAACCCCCCTTCTGTAAATCTCATTGCTAGTTCATTAGGAATAACATCTGGACATGGAGTGTGCAAGAGAAATGATTCTCTCTTGCAACTCCAGAGCAGTAAGGCGTTGCTACTCAGCCACAGTGGCACGTCTCTCCTGCTCCAGAGAGACTTCTCCCTCAAAGAATAGGAAGTTTATTTGATCGTCCCACGAGAGTTCATCAAAGACGTCAAGTGGAACATCAAAGGGGCTGCATACGATCCCTTTGATGCGGACTTGAAGCCCAAAAGGATCATAATAGACCTTATTATTAATCAAGTAATGGGCTGGAAGATAAACACTGTTGTTGAGCGTGTGGAAAACAGGGGCAGCCATTAGAGAGAGATGAACAATGAGTGTGTTTTGAGGTTAGGATATTTGTTGAGAAGGAGAGTAGTGATGAATAATGAAGAGCGAAGGGTTTGAATTTATAGAAGGAGAAAAGAAAGAAACCAATAGACTCTTGAGTTTCCAGGTTAATAAGTGTAATAATCACACAAATATACTTTATGAATATCTAGACAGTTAGAAGTGACTTAACTTTCTAGTTACTATTCCCCATGCAAGTACTCAAAAATCTTAGTTCACTTTCTAGGTTAACTATTCCTCATGCAAATAAACAAGTACCCCTACACAAAAATTAACCTTTCCTATCAGCAAAATATTTCACTAGCTAACTCATCAAAATAAATATTGATAAGGAATTATTTTAAATAAATTCAAAACATATAATTAACATATAGTCAAATAATTTTAACTACTATCAACATTCTCAAAATATCACATATAATGTACTAGTCTACTTACATTAGACTAACATATTCCACATTTAAAAAAAATTGCACATAAGCACGTAAATGTGTCAATAAGTCTGAGTCATAATAGACAAAGTATGTCAAAAGTATTTTACTGAACATAATTTATGAATTAAATTGTTTTAGTTTTTCATACTTTTTGCTTCTTTTGATCTGTTATTTATTATATTTATATATTTAGGATATGAATTAATAAATATTCAGTATGCTTAGAATTTTGAGAAATTCCAAGTTAAAATATGTATTCGAGAAGTCTGGGTAATTATAGTAAAAGTAAATGACTTGTCGAGAACTCAAAAATAGACATTTGGAGTTTGTCTATCGAGAAGTCATTTTAAGAAAAGAAGTACATATCGAGAAGTCATTTTAAATTACTCTTTTAGAGAACTCAAAATTGACTTATCGAGATGTCAAATAAATAAATACCCAGTTTGTCCAAAAAAATGGACCGAACTAATTCTAACTCTTATTTGAATAAATTCAAAATAAAATTGGAATAAATTTTCCAAAAGTATTTTACCAAAATAATTTATTAAATTAAATTATTTCAGTTCTGAGTTATTTAAGTAAAAAATTACACTTGTAGATAACTCTGTGAAATAACACTATTAGAGAACTCTACAAAGACTTATCTATAAGTCATATTAAGCCTATTGAGAAGTCATTCGAGAAGTTAGTACTTGACTTATCGAGGACTCACACGAGAAGTCCTAAAATGACCTGTCGAGAAGTCAATTTCTCTTATCGAGAATTCAGTTCTCTATATACTTTTGGTTATTGTAATTCTGCCTTGTGTTAATTTTACATACTAAGAATGCAAATTAACAACTGAGCACTTTACTTAGAATTTTGAAAAATTCCAAGTTGAATTTAAATTTGAAAAACAAATATGCAGAGATTTCTGAAATATTTATAATTCATATTTCAGTTAATTTCCAATTAAATCAAATTAATATTGATTTACTGGAGATTAATCTGCTGCAAAGCATTAGCTGAGTTCTTTCCTTAGGATGAAGAATTAAGCATTCCAATTTCACTTACAAGTCTAGTGAAAGTTGCTTCATCCAAAGGTTTAGTAAAAATGTCAGCAAATTATTTTTCTGTTGGTACAAAAATGAGTTCAATGGTACCATTTGTATCATGTTCTCTGATGAAATGATACCTTACATCAATGTGCTTTGTGTTAGAATGATTAACTGGATTAGCTACTATAGATATAGCACTAGTATTGTCACACATAATAGGAATTTTGTGTAACATTGGGTCACAATCCATTAGTTGATTTCTAATCCAAAGCACTTGAGCACAACAACTTCCTGCAACTATGTATTCAGCTTCAGCTATAGAAGTCGATATCTATTGTTGTTTCTTGCTATACCAAGATACAAGTCTTTGTCCAAGAAATTGACAACTTCCACTGGTACTCTTTCTGTCAACCCTGCATCCAGCAAAATCTGCATCTGTGTAACCAATAACTTCAAAACCAGTTCTCTTAGGATACCATAATCCCAAGTTTGGAGTCCCCTTCAAGCATATGAAAATCCTCTTTACAGCCATCAAATGTGATTCTCTTGGATTGGCTTGAAATCTTGCACATAGACATGTTGCAAACATGATATCTGGTCTACTTGCTGTTAAGTAAAGCAATGATCCAATCATCCCTTTGTAGCTTGAGATATCTACACTTTTGCCCTTTTTATCTTCATCCAACTTTGTTGCAGTAGATATAGGTGTAGATGCAGGTGAACAATCAACCATACCAAACTTCTTCAATAGATCCTTGACATACTTAGTTTGGCTGATGAAGATACCATCAGTTCTTTGACTGACTTGAAGTCCAAGTAACTTAGTTCCCCCACCATACTCATTTCATATTCACTTTGCATAAGCTTGGAGAATCTTTGGCAAAGCTATTCATTAGTATAACCAAAGATGATATCATCCACATAAATCTGAACTAGGATCATATCATCACCATATTTCTTGAATACGAGAGTCTTGTCTATGGTACCTCTAGTAAAACCATGCTTTAGTAGGAAATCTGACAGTGTGTCATACCAAGCTCTAGGTGCATGTTTTAGTCCATAAAGATCCTTGAGTAACTTGTACAAAAAATTTGGAAATTTTGGATCCTCAAAGCCAGGAGGTTGTTGCATATAAACTTCTTCTTCTAGCTCACCATTCAAAAAGGCACTTTTGACATCCATTTGATACACTTTGAAGTTTGAATGTGCTGCAAATGCTAGGAAAATTCTTATAGCTTTAAGTCTTGCAACTGGAGCAAAAGTTTCATCATAATCAATTCTTTCTTCTTGTGAGTAGCCTTTTGAAACCAACCTTGCTTTGTTTCTGGTAACTATACCATTTTCATCCATCTTGTTCCCGAACACACATTTTGTTCCAATAATGCTTATATTCTTTGATGCAGAAACTAATTTCCAGACTTTGATTCTTTCAAACTGATTCAGTTCTTCTTGCATGGTAGATATCCAGTCGGGATCCAGTAGAGCTTCGTCAATTTTTTTAGTTTCTACTTGAGACAGAAAATATGCATGTAGGCACTCATTAGCAGTTGCACTTCTACTCCTCATACCAACAGTAGGATCACCAATAATTGCTTCTCTAGACTTACTTCTATCCCACTTCCTTGTGTGAGTTTGTTGACTTGTGCCTTCATCATTTTCTTCATAATTGGTATGACTGGTAGATCTTTCTTCTCTTTCTCCCCCTGAGTTTGTGCTATCAAATTTAGGTGTTTGAGATGAGCTTCCATTCCCATGATTTTCCTGTTCAGTAGTCTCTTCATTCATCAACTGTTGTGCATTAACTTCATTTTCTCCATCAGAATCACTATCAATGTCGAGGTTTTCAAATGCAAGGGTTTCAGCTTCATTATCATCAAGGCATTGCAAGCCTGGACACTTATCATCATCAAAGGTCACATATGTGCTCTCCATAATCTTCTTTTGATCAATCACATAAAATTTTTAGGCTGTTCTTTCCAGTGAATATCCCATAAAAATTGCTTCAAAAACCTTTAAGTCAAATTTTCCCACATATTCAGAGTTTTCTTTTAAAATGTAACACTTGCTTCCAAACACATGAAGATGCTTTACAATAGGCTTTCTCTTAGACATGATTGAGTAGGGTGACTTGCCATGTGCCTTGTTAATGAGATATCTATTCTGAGTATAACATGCAGTGTTAACAGCCTCTTCCCAGAAACTTGTTGGTAACTTGGCATCTTGCAGCATTCTCCTGGCAGCTTCAACCAATGTTTTGTTCTTTCTCTCAACTACTCCATTTTGTTGCAGTGTTCTGGCAGCTGAGAATTCTTGAACAATGCCTTTTTCTTTGCCGAATTCACTTAATGTAGCATTTTTGAATTGTGTTCCATTGTCACTTCTCAATCTTTTCACACAATTAAAATCTTCAGCCTATTTTTCTATCTTCTTGATGTGCTCAATTATGATGTGTGGAGTTTCATCTTTAAAGTACATGAACTCTACCCACGTGTATCTTGAGAAATCATCCACCATCACAAGTGCATATTTGTTCCTTAAAATTGATAAGACATTCATTGGCCCAAATAAGTCCATGTGAATAAGTTGCAAGGGTGCACTTATAAAATTCACAGTTTTTGACTTGTGACTAGATCTTTTCATCATTCCTTTCTCACAAGCTTCACAAACTTCAACTTGAGCAAATTCCAGTTTGGGCATGTCTCTTACTAACTCATTTTTTAACTAAGTTGTTAATTGCCTTGAAATTCAAGTGAGACAACTTCTTATGCCATAGCTTGTTTAGTTCTTCGGATTCCTTGGTGTAGAAGCAGCAAATACCATCCTTATTTGTTGAGTCCAAGTCTGCAACAAATAAGCTTCATTTTCTTGCTCCTTTGAGAGCAACTTCACCAGTTTTCTTGCTGATAAAAGTGCATTCTTCTTTGTTGAATAAGACTTCAAAACCTTTGTCTGCAAATTGGATAACACTTACAATATTCACCTCAAGACCAGCTACCAGTGCTACATCATCAATAACAACATTTCCAGAAACAATCTTGCCATATTCCATTGTGAATCCTTTGCAGTTGTCTCCAAAGTTCACCAAAGGGCCAGTCTTCTCCTCAAATTGTGATAGCAGGGCCTTATCACCTATCATATTCGTGGAATATCCACTGTCAATGATCCATATGACTTTCTTCACTTTGCCCTGCACACAATGAGTGTTAAGTGTGTTTAGCAACCCAAACAATGTTGGGTACTTTCTTCTTATTAACTGATCTGACAGAAGTAGAGTGAGTTGTTTCAGATAAAATAGAATTCAATGACTGATGTGCATTTTCTCTATCTGATGTAGACCCAATTTTTGTTTCTTTAAGGTCTTTTATCAGTTTGTGGTAACTCTTCATCACTTTCAAGTTGCAAGGGATGCAGTCAAAGTTGTCATAGAATGAGTAGGGATCATTTGCATCTGCTTTATTGTATTTGCATGCTCCTTCAGTTGGCTTGCTAATAACCTTTTTACAAAGGTGAGTTAGATAATTTTCAAAGCCACATTTTTCACACTTCTTTCCAGGAGTATCGGCAACATAAGTCAGATTATTGTTTTTGCTTATCCCTATTCTCCCATTTCTATTTTTCTTCTTCTTTCTTACATCTTCAATCTTTGTTTCTTTGATAGGAGTCTTGGTGCTTTGATAGTCCATGAGATTTTCTTCAGCCTTGGAAGATTGAGTTGAATTTGCATTTTTCTTTTCATTATCCTCATCTGCAATTTCTTGCTTGATGATCAGTTCTTATTCACTGAAGTTCACTTCACAAGTCTTGAACACAGGTGACCCAATATTTCTCAGCATTGCTGGAATATTTTCACTCTCTGTTACTTTTCCTCTGTCACTTATGTTTTTCTTTTTGTTGTTCAAGGCATCATAATCAAGACCAATAGCAATGTTTGCACATGGTTTATTTTTCTCGTGGTACTGACCAGCCAATTCAGATACATTCCTGAAGGACTTCAACTTTACTTCATTTTTCTCCAGTTTTTCCCTTAGCACAGCCTCAATCTCATTTGCACACTTGAGCTTGTTCTTTAGATAACCATTTTCTTGTTTCAAGGCTTCAAGCTCCACTATCAACAATTCAGTTTCTTGTTTTTCACTTTCAAGCTTCTCATTCAACTTTGTTAATCTGCTAACTTCTTCATTAGCAGCAATCATGCTTGTATGAATGTGAAACATTTCTGTGTTCATCTTGTCAACAGCTTTCTTATATTGATTCACATTTAATTCAGTGGAGGTAAGAGTTGGTACCTGTGATTTAGATGATGATGATTCTCCTTGCTCCAAGGCCATGAGTGCATAGTTTCCAAGTTCTTCATCTTCATCATTTTCAGAGTCATCCCAACTTTTACCTTCTGCAATATAATCTTTGCTTTGTTGTTTCTTCAGAAGAGCATACTTTGCTTCAAGTTCAAGATAAGCTTTATCTTTTTTTGCATTCTTGGGTTTCCTGCATTCTGTAGCAAAGTGGCCTAGTTCATCACAGCTGAAGCACCTTATCTTAGATTTGTCAACATATCCAGTTTTGTAGCCATTCTTGCTCTCAAAATTATACTTCCCTTTTTCCTTCCAGCTGTTGTCATTATTGAAAGACTGTCCTTTACTTTTAAAGTAACTTGGATTCTTTACTCTAATGTTAGAGAATTTTCTAGCCAAATAGGCCATTGACTGATCTAGCTCATCCATTTCTTCAAGAGTATAGAACTCATCTTTTTCCAGTTCAAGAATGACTTGTTCCTGTGAGTCATTTCTTCTTTGCTCACTTGTTGAGGCAACTGGAATTTGAGATCTTGGTTCATCATTGGATGTTTGGCTTTCATTTACAATTAAAGCACTTGAGCCATCCACAACATGTCCTTGACCAGAACTCAAAGATTTCCTTTGAATCATCTCTAGTTCATATGTTTTGAGAATTCCATATAGAACTTTCAGAGTTATTCTTCTCAAGTCTCTCCCTTTCCTGATTGCTGAGATTTTCTGTTCCAAATGATCAGGGAGAGTAAGCAAGAACTTTAGATTCACTTCTTCAGCTTCATAGTATTTGTCGTGAAGCTGCAAGTCATTTATCAGCTTGTTGAATCTTTCAAACACATCAGTAATGCTTTCTTTTGGCTTAGACATGAAACCCTCATACTGTGAAATCGGTATCCTTATTTGATTTGATCTAACTTCCTCAGTTCCCTCACAGAGTATCTCAATCTTTTCCCATATTTGCTTGGCAGTGTCACTGTTGACAATGTTGTTGTACATTACATTGTCAAGTGACACAATCAACATTAATTGCAAGCTGTTATCCAGGGAAACTTTCTCTTTTTCAGGATCAGTATACTCAGCAGGATCTTTTGGAGCATAAAGAACTTGGATAATCCTCTCTCCATCTGTAGATTTCCCAATTCTAACTGTAGGGATAAGGGTCCATCCTTAAGAATCTGAATGTAGAGTGGATTGGCCATCCGGATAAACAACATCATTTTCTTTTTCCAAAGAGTGTAATTAGTTTTGTCAAAGGTAGGAATTTTGATGCTACTGATTTTCTGTGTATTCATTCTTCCAAGATCTTGAATTTCTTTACTTTCAGATTTTGCTCTGATACCACTTGCTAGGAAATGAATAGCACATAGAGGGGGGGTGAATGTGTTTTACTGTTTTTGTGCTTTTCTTGACTGTTTATGGTTGAACAAAGTAAACTAAATCTTGTAATGAAATGTGTTCATGCAGAATTTAATCTTACAGAAAATAAAGAACACAGATCTTCAGAATTCACTTAATTTTATATTAAAATTAAGAATGTTTTGCTACAAAATTTCTAGGCTCTTTGATGTTAAAGAGCTTAGCTTCTTCTTGAGAGTGTTACAAGAAATTTTATCTAAATTGTTACAACTGACTTAGGACCAGTGTTAACTTTATAAATCAGTTAACTGCTGGTTTACACATTGTATAATAAGACATGCTATTAACTTTTCTAAACTGTCACTTGTCATTTCTATTTATAAAAAAGTAGATCTTCCATTTCTGGCTTAGCATATCTTTAACATCCCGTGTTCACTTTAATCTTCCACTGTCAGTTAATCTTTACCATTGATCTTACACATTCTTCAAACTGCTTTTTGTAGACTTGTCAATCCAGCTGTTGGATTGTTTCTTGATTGTTTATCTTGAATATTGAACTGATCTGTAATTTTGTACATTGAGATTGTACCTCGAGATCTCCAGTTTAGGTCTATAGAGCACTTGACATCTCGATAAGTATATTGGCTTATCGAGATCTCTAGTACTCTATATTGGGTTTGGCTTGTAGAGGTCTTCAGTTCTCTATAAGAGTATTTAGGCTTGTCGAGATCTCTAGTCTTCTCATCTTCATTTTGACTTATCGCTAATTCTTAGTTCTCTAGTGGCTCTTCGACTTGTTGACATCCCAGAGTTCTCTAGTCAAATTTACCTTGTCGATATCCCAGAGTCCTCTAGTGAATTTTAACTTCTCTAGTGGCACTTTAGATCAGATGTTCATTTGGCTTGCTTCATACTTTGATCAGGGACACTAATGATATTGTTATCTCCAGTTATCTTTGACATTATCACTTATATATTACAAACAGTACAAGGAAACAATCGGAAGGATCCATAACAATATATTATAATTAAAGAAGAAAGAATGAATGATGATTTAGATATGAGTGAGACAACCATATTAGTACTCAAGATGGTCAGTCTTTCATACTATATGGCATACAACACATGATTAGGTGGCGTCCCACCAAACTCTTTGTCATTTCGACAATGTGTCACACCATAACACTGTTTATCTCAATCAGAAAGTAATATTTTCAAGGAGGAATGATTTGAAAGGGATTCAACAATTTTCTTTTCCTTATCACCACATAGAACTTTTAATGAAGAAAGTTCATACTTTATTCAGGAATCAGAAGATTATACACTATAATATTGTAGAAAAGAATAATATCATTGGTCGTCATCCACATTTCACTTATGTACATCTTCAGCACTTGTTCAATCAATAGATCACATTCCAAGTCATACATTAACTTCAGAAAATTCTCTAAAATGCCTTAAATTGATCATTGGAATTAATTCCTATTTATTAGGTCTTGTATCTTTAACGTCGCGCTTCCATGTTCAATATTTCTATAATTCGACCCTATTTGTATTCTTACGAGATTTACAATCATAACTTCAAATTTCGCTTACGCTACTGATCATCCAACACATCAACTCTTTTACTAATAATATTTTTCCTTTAGAAAAGTCTGGAAATTTTCTCAATCTTCTTTGATCATACTCGGGTTTTTCAGTCAACGAACTCTTTAAACTCTAATCGTCTCAGGAATTAAATAGTGTCTCTGCACGCTGAGTCTGTTATTAACATTATCAATCAAAAGTTGCATTCCTCTATTGAGAACAATCAAAACTTCTTCGTAATAGTGGGTCTACTTGACCCTCTGAATTAACAATACTAATTCTAGAACAAGTATTCTTTTTTATAATCTGAATCTTATAATAAACAAGAAACTCAAGTAATAGTTTGACAACCAAATTTTAAAACTTGTTTTCTTTAAAGGAATTTTAGAAAAAATTTATTAAGAAATCTCTTTTGAAAACTGGTTTAAAATTTTGAAAATCATACACCTGGTCGTCATTACCATATGAGTTGCTTGTTGTCCTTCTCAACCACTACAAGGTATCAAATTAGGGAAACAATCAGATAAGAGTCCATTCATTCTCATATATCCTCTACCCCTTATTAAGTCTATTTTGCCTTCATTAGTTGATGAAAACTTCAGTTAACGTTGCATATTATCTCATTCGTAACTACATTTCAAAGCTTCTATCCTGGTAATACTTCCATCATTATTTTTTCTATTTCTAAGTACACCAGGTATATCAAATAGTCAACAAATCTAGTCTATAAAATAAAGTCTGCTGATATCACATCGCATCGCTACTATACATGTCACGATTGTCATAACACCAACATCTAATTCCAAGAAAATTATGGATCTCCAATCTTCTCGAACTCCTTTAAAACGCATCTAGCTCACTCCACAAGATAATCATGGGTAGCATACTTACTAGTGGCTGTATATAACCTGGTAGCGTCTATCTTCCGGAATATATGTATCCTCACTCTAGGTTCCTTTTCACCTTTCTTAATATATCGTGTACTCACGATATACTGTAACTCTTGTATCCATCCCCGTAGGTGCTGTTGCTCCATAAGACGGGTCTTAAACTGAGGGTATAGAACAAGGTGTTGGGTAAACTGAAAAGATGCACTCACAGCTGAATGTCCGCTAGAACCAGAATCAGCATGTGGGGATCCTCGAATAGGTAGTCTCTCATCTTGGGATGGAATAATAGCTTGAAAAGGTGCAACCGTCATAACATGAGGTAATAAGGCTAACACTGGTGGAAGAGCAGGGCGTGAATCAGATGATGGTCCTCCGACTGAAGGCTCTGAATGATCAGACGATATCGGGATAAAAGAATCTGCCATCGCTGCCATCTGAAAATTATGTCGCTAGATAAGAATCTCGAATCCCATCACGAATCATACAAAAACCTATTATATAGTCGCACTCAACCTCACGACGTCCTATATTTTTATTTCTTATCTCTAATCCTAACCCTTAGCCCAATCCCAACAATCTAGGCTTGTTTTAGTGACTTACAACCTGTAGCTCTGGTACCAAACCTGTGACACCCTCCAAACCCGGGTCGGAAGTTTGGGGTTCACAACACACACACATATTCAATATATATAAACCTGTTTATGTAAGTAATATATGTAAAGACCCTACTTACCATAACCATGGATCACAACTGGTTAAAGTATGAAAACAAGCCACCATCTTAACTTTTACTACATTGTACCAAATCCCAACTAGTTCAACTTACAACTAAAAGTGAAAGCATTCTTACAAGCTTATATAACTCAAAACTAAACATAAAGCTCCTGCTATCTCGATCCAATTCAACCTGGAATCCTAGATCGCACACTGGACTGGGAATCCTTGTTACCAACCATTTCTTTTTAACTGTAGAATGACATAAACAGATTTATAAGAGTGAGCTAACAAGCTCAACAAATCATAACAATAATAGCTGAGGTTAAACAATGATCAATTGAAATGATTCAGAAGAATCAAGTTTCCGGATAAGCAATGAGTAGAATTGGATATTCACTTTTCATTTTAAAAACCAAGGTAAGGCTGTTGATTAGTCACGCACTAACCCCGATCAAGGTATACAACTTTGCTCTCTATACTGGATCCAAGACACGCATTGGCCTAATATGACCACGAATCTGGCCTGACCACGAATCTTGTCCACATTTATAAAACCATCCAATTCTAAAACGATTCAATATGATAACCATCGTAATTCAATAAAACAGAATCATAATTTACACTGATAAAGCATTTATCTCGGATCATAAGACATTTTATAAATATCACTAGGGTATATCAAGGTATATATATAAAGAACGGCTTCATGCCTATTGAAGAATCAGGTACCTGATGAATAATGGTTCAATGATAATATAGGGAATAGATCTTTGATGTAATAGGGTATTATAGGGTATATAAGTGTCTATATGCTCAAGTAATTCTGTTTCAGTATTTGGTTTATGGTCTGTATGTATTCGTGAAGTAGTATAGTATTTGTATGGTTTAATATCTGGGAAATCAACCATCAGTGGTTTACAAGAAATAAAGCTTACAGTTCAAGTTCAATGATATGATCGGGGTTCAAGGTTGAATAGTTTAACGCGCTTGTAATACAAAACATGACTTATTTTGGATAATAGTGTTGTGAAAGACATGCTTGTACATTAACAAGACTAAGTCAAATTGACAACCCTAAGTAAGTTGTATTGTAATATTAGTTTGCATTTTGTATTGTAACATTTGAAGTCTATAAAAATGTCAAAGAGCAGACTGGAGTCTTTTTCTTTAAACAATATCAAGCCTAAGAATTCTATCTGGAAGAAGATCAAGAAGATCATGCCTTAGAAGAATTATGAAGAAACTTGAAGTTGAATAAATATGTTTTAATAAAAATGTTATAAGTCAAGATCTCTACAAGTCACATATTTAGTGTTATATAGAAGTCATTAGAGAACTCCAGAATAACTTATAGAGAACTCAGGAAAGCCACTAGAGAACTCAGAGATATCGACAAGCCAAATTGAAGACATGAAGATTGGAGATATCGACAAGTCATTTCTTTACTAGAGAATTCAGAGTTATCGACAAGTCAAATATCATTAGAGAAGGGTGCTAACGGCAGTGGGACTCCTGCGGGTAATGAAAAGCTTAAAAAATGAAGCCCATTTCTTTGAAATCCCACGAGAGTAATGCCAATAAAAATTGAAAATGAACTCTGAGATATCGACAAGCCAAATATCATTAGAGAACCCTGAGATATCGATAAGTCAACTATCACTAGAGAACTCTAAGATATCGACAAGTCAAATATCACTAGAGAACTCTGAGTTATCGACAAGTCAATTAGTCACTAGAGAACTCATAGATGTCTATAAGCCAAAGTGAAGACATGAAGTTGAGAGATCTCGATAAGCTAAATTCTCTTATAGGGAACTTAGAGACCTCTACAAGTCAAATCAACTATAGAGTAATAAGAGATCTTGATAAGACAATATACTTATCGAGATACCAAGTTCTTTATATACCAAACTGGAGATCTCGAGGTAAAACTCAAAGTATAAAGTGCATACCAGTTCAATATCCAAGATTAACAATCAATAAACAATCCAACCAGTTGGATTGACAAGTCTACAAAAAACAGCTTGAAGAGTGTGCAAGATCAAGGGTGAAGATTAACTGACAAAGAAAGATCAAAGTTAACACAGTATGCAAAGATATGCTAACCAGAAATGGAAGATATACTTTTCCTAAAATGGAATTATTAGTGATAGTTTACTGAAGTGAATAGCATCTCTTATTGTACACTGTGTAAACCAGTAGTTAACTATCATATAAAGTTAACACTAGTCCTTTGTTAGTCATAACAATTTAGATAAGAAAAATCTTATATTCTCTCAAGGAAGAAGCTAAGCTCTTTATCAACAAAGAGCGTAGAAATTTTGTAGCAAAACATTCTTAATTTTAATATAAAATTAAGTGAGTTTTGAAAGATCCGTGTTCTTTACTGTTATTGTTTAATTTCAGTCTTAACATATTTCACTATAAGATTTGATTTCCATAAACACTTCAAGACAAGCAGAAAACACAAAAACACATTCACCCCCTCCCCCCTATGTGTGTAATTCATTACCTAACAAGTGGTATCAGAGCAAAATCTGAAAGAAAAAAGATTTAAGATCTTGGAAGAATGAATACACAGAAAATCAGTAGCATCAAAATCCCTAACTTTGATAAAACTAACTACACTTTGTGGAAGAAGAAAATGTTGTTGTTTATCAGGATGGAAAATCCACTCTACATTCAAATTCTCAAAAATGGGCCCTTCACTCCTATGGTTAGAGTTGAGGAATCTACAGATAGAGACATGGCCATCCCAGCTTATTATGCTCCTAAAGAATCTTCTGAGAACACTGAGCCTGAGAAAGAAAAATTTTCCCTGGATAATGGCTTACATCTGATATTGATAGAGTCACTTGACAATGTAATGTACAACAACATTGTCAACTGTGACACAGCCAAGCAGATCTGGGAAAAGATTGAAATATTCTGAAGGAACTGAGGAAGTTAGATCTAATCAAAAAAGGATACTGATTTCACAATATGAGGGTTTCATGGCTAAGCCAAAAGAAAATATCACTAATGTATTTGAAAGGTTCAACAATCTGATAAATGACTTGCAGCTGCATGACAAATACTATGAAGCTGAAGAAGTGAACTTGAAGTTTTTGCTTACACTCCCTAATCATTTAGAACAGAAAATTTCAATAATCAGAGAAGGGAGAGACTTGAGCAGAATAACTCTGGAATTTTTATATGGAATTCTAAAAACATATGAATTAGAGATGATTCAAAGGAAATCATTAAGAACTGGTCAAGGGCATGTTGTAGATGGTTCAAGTGCCCTAATTTTCAATAAAGGCTAGACCTCTAATGATAAACCAAGATCCCAGACTCCAGTTGCCTCATCAAGTGAGCAAAGAAACAATGATTCACAGGAACAAGTTATTCTGGAATTGGAAGAAGATGTGTTCTACACCCTATATAACTTGATGAGCTTGATCAGTCAATGGCCTATCTGGCAAGAAAGTTCTCTAATATTAGAGTAAAGAAGCCAAGATTCTTCAAGGGTAAATGACAATCATTCAACAAAGACAACAGCTGGAAAGGAAAAGAGAAGTACACATCTGATAGCAAAAATGGATACAAAACTGGATATGTTGACAGATCAAAGATAAGGTGCTATAACTATGATGAGATAGGCCATTTTGCTACATAATGCAGAAAACCCAAGAAAGCAAAAAAAGACAAAGCTTATCTTGAACTGGAAGTAAAGTATGAAGCTCTTCTGAAGAAACAGCAAAGCAAAGCTTATATTGCAGAGGGAAAGAGTTGGGATGACTCTGATAATGATGAAGATGAGAAAGTTAGAAATTATACACTAATGGCCTTTGTGGCCCCCCAAAATTCGGGGTCAGCGATCTAGGAGGCCATGCCATGTTGAATCCTGTATAACACTTATCTCATACCATAATATATAAATACTCACACCTTTACGACCCCACACTTAACAACACACACACTTACAGGTTATTGTCTTGGAAACGAACCATTCATTACTAGAGTATATCAATCCACAAGTGATCATTATTACAATCCCAAAAGTGATTAAGTCTTACCACGGAAATAACCTTTAAGTAAGGTTAGTCCATCGGCCAAATATCCGATCTAGTTTATTATCTTACATAAGTCATACTTGTAAATAAGCCGGACTAAAAACAACTGAAAACCAATCCAGCTTATTCGGTCTACCTGAGGTACAACACCAACCATCTTATGGAACAGCTGGTCGTTTCCTACCCGTTTCCTGGCTGTAAGTTTCATGATAGGCATCTTGATTCACTGTTGTGTTGTGTCAATTTAAGAAAACAAGTGTGAGCTATAATGCCCAGTATAATAATGTACAGTATGAAATGATTGTATGATAAACTCAAGTATAATTCCATATACGATAGATATGTTTATTCAAAAATAGTTTTTCCACAGTGATAAACACCTTCTTTCGGAAAAATTCTTTTGTGGACTTATTATCCTGCGAATACCTTAATGGTAAACCCAGCATCCAGGCTTGGGTTACGGTATTGCATCACAATTCCATTTGGAAGAATAAGACCTTCATCGGAGCCCCCGAGATACGATGATAAGTTGTATAACGGTATACTTTTCTACATGTAGATGGATGACTTCCATACGCCCAGTTGTCACCCTATCCGCATTCGGGCTATATATGCTTCCCCATTCATCCCGGGTATGTTTTGCATACTTCGTATGTCCCTCAGTACACATGGTACCTTCTCATACGGAAAATTTATATAACAGTCTTCCCAGTCCACGAAGTACTGGATCTCTACCCTTCCTATGTCCATTTAAGAATCCTATCATATACTTGGAATCATTGAACTATATCGAAGTTCCCCAAAACTTCTGCTTGTTGATAGGCACATCTCATCTCATATGTATATATATATGTGTACTCCTGAGAATTTTCGGAGGAAGTACTAAGGATGTGAGTTGACCGTTGTCAACAGATAAATAAATAAGGGGGAGTTTCTTTTGAAACTATGCTTAACTATTTAAAATAATTCGAGATAAATTCATCGACGATCTGAAAGTATTCGTATGATTTTCTGAAATCCAAGAGTATTTTAAATCAGGTTTAATGATTTTTAAATCATATTAAATCATTTAATAAATAATTAATAATTAAATAATAATTATTAAATAATTAAACCTCGAATAATTATATTTTAAAAGAATATATGAAATAATATTTCTCAACTAATTTATATTTAAGTAATTAAAGTAATCTTTAATAATATAATTAATCGAGTCCGAAATAAATAATCGTCGGAGAATAATTCTCCAATATTAAATGAATAATTGAAATAATATTCATTATTCGAGTAATTAAATATAGTTGAGGGAATACAATCTTTGGAAATTGTTTTAATAAAAATTCGAGGTATTAATGTTTTGCAAGTGGACATTGAGTCCCTTAGAATAAAATAAGTACGTACTTTAATCGTCCAAAACACCTCTAGAATGATTCCCGGGTTTTCATTTTAAAATTCTGACCGACTCTCGGTCTTATAATCATACATCACACTCATGTCGGCGTTAAACATTCTACGACATATATTAAGTATTTGAGTTTTCGCATATATAGCGATTGTGTTACGATATATATATATATATATATATATATATATATATATATATATATATATATCGTAACACAATCGCTATATATGCGAAAACTCAAATACTTAGTATCATGGAAAGCATGACATTTGTGCAAAAGATAGTAAAACAATCCTTTCACAACACAACATTATATGGAGTTGGGTTCGTAAACTTTCCTGGGTACTTTGAGGTGGAGGATGCTCTAGGGTCCGCTCGGAAATCTATAATCATAAACATATATCATTTCGTTATATTCCGTTCTTATTTATGGCGACTCGTACATACGTACTACTTATTAATCATTCTCGTAACTTGTTTTACTCTTGTTATTATTTTAAGTACTCATTCATGTCACGGTCGCTTTCTTGTCGAAATCTTTTATGTCCGTTTACATTTCCATCGTCGGCTCCGCTTATGATTTGTAACGATTTTCTAATCGCGCGGTCTCGGTTCCGATATTTTTATAAAATTGAAAAATTCTTATTTTCAATTGAAATTTTTATATCAGTTAAGAAACTCTATCTATTACCCTCTGTAAAATTTTATGATTTATGAATATTTTTAAGTCGATAATTTCTATTCCCAAAGTTCGTAATTCGTAGCAGTTTTTGTCGCGTAAATCACTTTTACTAAAACGGTCATAACTTTTGATCTGTAAATTGGAATTAAGCGATTCAAGCGCATAAAAGATCCTTATAACATTTTATATTATAATCAAGTATTACTTTTCAAGAAACTACAGTTTATAAACCCGGGAACTTCTGCAGAAACTTAATGTTGAGTTTTGTTCGTTTTAGCGAGATTACGATTACGATCCGAGTTTCGTTTACATCTTAAATCATTATATCACCACCAACAATTATCAAATCATCATCCCCACACTAACTCCTCTCAAGAACATCATGTTATTAAGGAAAAAATCATCAACCTTAGAACTAATTAACTAAACATCAAGATTACAACAAACCAACCACTAAAACTAAGTTTATAACTAGGATTTCAAAGGTTCTTGAAACATAAACCTTAAATAAAGATTGGTCAAAGATTTATACCTTTATTGAAAGATTATATGTGTTCTTGATGATGGAGTCTTGGGAATGCTTGGTAGGGTTTTTGGAACCTAAATCAACCATTAAAATCAAGAAACCAAAGAAAAGTTACTATATGGTTGCTGCTAATAAAGAAGTTAGCAGACTTACAAAGATAAATGAGAAGCTTGAAAATGAGAAACATGAAGCTGAATTGTTTTTGGTAGAGCTTGAAGCCGTAAGATAAGAGAATGCATATCTGAAGAACAAGCTCAAGTGTGCTAGTGAAATTGAAGCAGTATTAAAGGAGAAGCTGGAAAATAATGAAGTCAAGTTAAAGTCCTGCAAGAATGCATCTGAGTTGGTTGGACAATACCATGAGAAGAACAAGCGATGTGCAAACATTGCTATTGATCTTGATTATGATGTCTTGAATAGAAAGAAGAAAAATATAGGTGACACAGGAAAAGCAGCTAAAAATGAAAATGTTCCAGCTATACTGAAAAAGGTTGTTTCACCTATGTTCAAGGCATGTGAAGTTAACTTCAGTGAAGAAGAGTTGATTATAAAGCAAGAAATTGCTGATAAAGACAATGAGAAGAAAAATGCAGAAGCAACTCAATCTTCCAAAACTGAAGAGAAGCTCATGGATAATCAAGGTTCCAAGACACCTGTCAAGGAAATAAAAATTGAAGATGCAAAGAAGAAGAAGAAGAAGAATAGGAATGGAAAATTTGGAATAAATAAAAGCAACAACTTTGCTTATGTTGCAGATGCTCCAATAAAGAAATGTGAAAAGTATGGCTCTGTAAATCACCTAACCTATCTTTGTAAAAATATGGTTAGCAAGCCAGATGGGGGAGCTTGCAAGTATAATGAATTCAAGGCAGATGATCCCTATTCATTCTGTAGTAAGTTTGACTGCATTTTCTGTAATTTAAAAGTAATGAAGATTTGCCACAAGCTGAGAGTAGATCTTAAAGAAGGTAGTATTGGATCTACAGCTGCAAGGGAGAATGTACAAACATCTATGAACACTATTCTTTCTGAGACTTCTAACTCCACTTCTGCTAAATCAATTAACAAGAAGAAAGTGCCCAACACTTCTTGGGTTTCTAAACACACTTAAACTCATTGTGTACAGGGCAAAATGAAGAAGGTCATATGGATCATAGACAATGGATGCTCCAGATATATGACAGGTGATAAGACCCTGCTATCACAATTTGAGTAGAAGGTTGGCCCCTTGGTGACCTTTGGAGACAACAACAAAGGATTCACAATGGGATATGGCAAGATTGTTTCTGGAAATGTTGTCAATAATTATGTAGCACTAGTAGATGGTCTTGAAGTGAATCTTCTCAATGTTAGCCAATTTGCAGACAAAGGCTTTGAAATTTTATTTAACAAAGAAGAATACACTTTTATCAGCAAGAAAACTGGTGAAGTTGCTCTGAAAGGAGCAAGAAAAGGAAGCTTATTTGTTACAGACTTGAACTCAGCAAATAAGGATGGAATTTGTTGCTTCTACACTAAGGCATCAGAAGAACAAAGCAAATATGGCATAAATAGTTGTCTCACTTGAATTTTAAAGCAATTAACACCTTGGTCAAAAAAAGGTTAGTAAGAGACATGCCTAAAGAAGATCATAATTGAGCACATAAAGAAGATAGAGAAATAGACTAAAGATCAAAACTGTGTAAAGAGATTGAGAAGTGATAATGGAATAAAATTCAGAAATACAACATTAAGTGAATTCTGCAAAAATAAAGGCATTGTTCAAGAGTTCCCTGCTGCTATAACACCTCAACAAAATGGAGTAGTTGAAAGAAAGAACAGAACATTAGTTGAAGCTGCTAGAACAATGTTGCAAGATGCCAAGTTGCCAACAAGTTTTTGGGAAGAAGTTGTTAACACTGCATGCTATACTCAAATCAGATATCTCATTAACAAGGCCCATGGAAAATCACCTTACTCAATCATGTCTAAGAGAAAGCCTATTGTAAAGCATCTTCTTGTGTTTGGAAGCAAGTGTTACATTTTAAAAGATAACTCTTAATATGTGGAAAACTTTGACTCAAAGGTTTTTGAAGCAATTTTTCTAGGATATTCATTGGAGAGAACTGCCTACAAGGTCTATGTGATTGATCAAAAGAAGATTATGGAAAGCACATATGTGACTTTTGATGATGACAAGTGTCCGGGCTTGGAATGCCTTGATGATAATGAAGCTGAAGCACTTGCATTTGAAAATCTCAACATTGATAGTGATTCTGATGGAGAAGATGAAGATAATGCACAACAGATGATGAACGGAGATACTACTGAATAGGAAAATTATGGGAATGAAAGCACATCTCAAACACCTGAATTTCATAGCACAAACTCAGGGGGAGAAAGAGAAGAAGGATCTACAAGTCATACCAATGATTAGGGGTGAGTATCGGTCGGTTTGGGCGGTTTGGAGGGTCCAAACCGAACCAAACCGAAATTAGCGGTTTCCCTAAAATCCAATCTGAAACCAAACCGTTATGTGAAAAATCCAAACCAAACCAATCCGTTTAAAACGGTTCGGTTCGGTTTGGTTTCGGTTTAAACCGTTTTTCCTATAAAATAAAGTTAGAAATTAAATTAAACTTGAAATTGTAAATAAGAATCAAATTTTTGTACCATATTATAGAATTATATTTTCTATTATAATCATATTCAAAAAGAATATATATATATAATGACTTTGAAAAATAAAAAAAGGCAAGAAGACGTACAAAAAAGATGCGACCAATTCTTATGCTTTTATTGAATAAAAATAAAAATAGAGAAAATATAACACATACATGAATATTTATATCTTAGAATAAAATATATTATGATTAGTTTTTTTATATGTTTTAGTTTACACATATGTTATACATAATAATTTTATTATTAATTGCACTTTATTAATATATTTAAATATTCGGTTCGGTTCGGTTATATCGGTCGGTTTGGAGGTAAAAATCGAAACTAAACCGAAAAAAATCGGTTTTTAAAATGTAACCGAACCAAACCGTTAGTAAACCGTAAAATTCGGTTCGGTCGGTTTGGATTGGGCGGTTTCGGTCGGTTTGGGTAATTTATGCTCAGCCCTACTAATGATGAAGGCACAATTCAACAAAATCACACAAGGAAGTGGGATAGAAGTCACACTAGAGAAACAATTATTGGTAATCCTATTGCTAGTGTGAGAACTAGAAGTACAACTGCTAATGAGTGCCTACATGCATGCTTTATGTCTCAAGTAGATCCTAAGAAAACTGAGGAAGCTCTAATGGATCATGATTGGATATCTGCCATGTAGGAAGAACTGAATCAGTTTGAAAGAAACAAAGTTTGGGAATTAGTTCCTGCACCAAAAACAAAAGTGTAATTGGAACAAAATGGGTGTTCAGGAACAAGATGGATGAAAATGGTATAGTTACCAGAAACAAGGCAAGGTTGGTTGCAAAAGGTTACTCACAGGTAGAAGGAATTGATTATGATGAAACTTTTGCTCCAGTTGCAAGACTTGAAGCAATAAGAATTTTTCTAGCATTTGCTACACATTCAAATTTTAAAGTGTATAAAATGGATGTTAAGAGTGTCTTCCTAAATGGTGAGTTAGAAGAAGAAGTGTATGTGCAACAACCATCTGGCTTTGAAGATCTAGAATTTCCAAATTTTGTGTACAAGTTACTCAAGCCTCTATATGGAATAAAGCAGGCACCTAGAGCTTGGTATGATACATTGTCAGAATTCTTGCTTAAACATGGTTTTACTAGAGGTACCATAGACAAGACTCTCTTCTACAAAAACCATGGTGATGATATGATCCTAGTTCAGATCTATGTGGATGACATTATCTTTGGTTATACAAATGAAAAGCTTTGCCAAAGATTTTATAAGCTTAAGCAGAGTGAATATGAAATAAGCATGATGGAGGAATTAAGTTACTTTCTTGGACTTCAAGTTAGTCAAAGAAGTGATGGGATCTTCATCATCCAAACTAAGTATGTCAAGGATTTATTGAAGAAGTTTGGTATGGTTGATTGTCCACCTGCTTCTACACCTATGTCTACAGCAACAAAGTTGGATGAAGATAAAAAGGGGAAAAGTGTAGATATTTCAAGCTATAGAGGGATGATTGGATCATTGCTTTACTTAACTACAAGTAGACCAGGCATCATGTTTGCTACATGTTTGTGTGCAAGATTTCAAGCCAATCCAAAAGAATCATATTTGATGGCTGTAAAGAGGATTTTCAGATACTTGAAGGGGACTCCAAACATGGGATTATGGTATCCTAAGGGAACTGGTTTTAAAGCTATTGGTTACACAGATGCAGATTTTGCTGGATGCAGGGTTGACAGAAAGAGTACTAGTGGAAGCTATCAATTTCTTGGACAAAGGCTTGTATCCTGGTATAGAAAGAAACAATAATTTGTATCAACTTCTACAGCAGAGGCTGAATACATAGCTACTGGAAGTTGTTGTGCTCAAGTGCTTTGGATTAGAAATCAGCTAATGGATTATGGCCTAGTGTTACACAAAATTCCTATCATGTGTGATAATACTAGTGCTATATCTATAGTGGCTAATCCAGTTAATCATTCTAGAATAAAGCACATTGATGTAAGGTACCATTTTATTAGAAAACATGCTACAAAGGGTACCATTGATTTCATTCTTGCTCCAACAGAAAAACAATTAGCTGACATTTTTACTAAATCTTTGGATGAAGCAACTTTCACCAGACTTGTAGGTGAAATTGGAATACTTAACTCTTCATCCTAAGGCAAGAACTCAACTAATATTTTGCAGTATATTAATTTCTAGTAAATCAAAATTAATTTGATTTAATTGGAAAGTAACTGAAATACGAATTATAAATATTTCAGATATCTCTGCATATTTATTTTTCAAAAACAAATTCCGCATGGAATTTTTCAAATTCTAAGTAAACTACCTAAATGTTAATTTACATCTTCAATATGTAAAATTAACACAAGGCAAAATCAAATTGATCAAAAGTATATAGGAACTGAGTTCTCGATGAGTCTAACTGATTTATCAACAAGTCATTTGAGGACTTTATTGTGCATATGTTGTGTACTTTGTAACACCCCCAAATCCGGGGTCGGGGATCCGGGTTGTCACGAGTTCCATTTCCCTTAATAACACCTAATCTTAATAAACAATCAACTACTCCGTACTGTGACCCCACAATAAACACACACACCACAAATTATAGTCTCAAAGATGAATATCCAAATATAACACGAGTCATTTTATTCCACAATTATATGCCATTACACCTTAAAAGGGTTTCTACATTTCTTTGCCATTATTACAATTCATAAATATACATAAGTCTGGTACATCAAAAGTTGAAAGCCTAGCCTATTGGTAGTTCCTACCTCAGCTACAGCGACATCAACGCCTATAGGAAACTGCGGAACGTTTCCTATCCGCTCGCGAATTGGGAGCTTGGTCATGTTCATCTTGTCTATCTAGTGTTGTGTGATGAAAGAAGAAAGCAAGGGTGAGCAACAAGCCCACCGAAATAGTATGTATAATAATTTACAATATATGAGCATTCTCATAGTACTCAAGAAAGTCTTGGTCAAGAAGAAATGAACCAAGTTGATATCTTAACGCGACCAAGTCGCATAATATTCAGTATATATATACATATATACTTTTCACAATCTTTGAAATCCTCTGACATGTATAATATACACAAAGTTCCAGTTTATAACTGTATAAAAATATCGTTGCAAGGTGATCTCATATATCTAACCTTGTCTCAACGTTTTTCTGAAAATCTTTGTCATGCATAAGATAATCATTTACTAGATATAAGTTGAAAAGATGAAGTTACAAGATACTCCAATATACTTATATCATTTCCGAATACTACTTGAACTACCACCATTCAAGGTATAAATAGTTCATCACATATATGAAGCTACCAGGCATAACTGGTATAGAATCAATCTTTGAAATATCATTCAAAAAAATGAAGTTACGAGATACTTCATTTGATGGAAACATCATTTTGAAAACTCGACCCTGCCAACACTCAACAATCGCCCAGCCGTAGCCTTTCTATCGAAGTGCTCTAGGTATTGTTGCAGAAATATCCAACTGGATGATGAACTCATTACGGGAGTTTTCCGCGCCAGGAAGACCACTTACGATGATCAGTCGTAGTAGTGCAACCCCACCATTTTCTACATGTAGAGGAGAACCTGTCGGATTTACTTGTCAACCGAACACTGGACTCCTAAGGAATGGACCATCTTAGCGGAACTTCCAGGCCATTTGGGCCAATATAATTAGGCTGGGCCGGCGCCACTCGACCACTTACGCCACTCCTAGTTCAGATGAAATCCATGACTCTGAAACGTAAAGCTCGTCCCCCCTTTCCCCAAGTAGAAACTTGTTGATACGGCTCCACCAAGAAGTCGTATCTAGATGGAAAGGAAAACTCACCGATATTTCCCAGGCGATGCCTGTTAATGGATTAACTTGTTCCAAGAATTTTACTTCCCGAGTGTTGGGTAAGTAATCAAAAACTCTTTTATCAAAATATCAACCTTGTCGCGAATATAAAACACACCACAGAGCCAGATCCCTCAGGTTTTGAGCGAGTATTTAAATCCCCTTCGAAAGGAGGATCTTAAATAAAAATAAGTTTTGGGATCCGCCCTAATCTTTTAAAAATCATTTTGAAGAATCGAAAACATTTTTAAGAATGTTTGGAGTAATGCTGATTTAAAGAAATAAATCAGTCCCGATATATTAGAAAATATCTGAATATTATTATTTAAATAATATTCCCATAAGGATAATCCTTATAAAAATAATCGAAGTAGAAGTTTTAAAACTCATACTTGAAATGAATAATAAATAACCAAAGATATACTTATACGAAAGTACGATCTTTATTTGAATAATCAAAAATAAGTTTGATTATCGAAACATTATTCTTTAATAAAATAAAGAATATTATTTAATAAATAAGCGGAGTCATAAGTCCTCAAATGAATATTCAAAATAATATTCATTAAATAAAATAAACAGAGTCTTAAGTCCTCGAATGAATATTCAAAATAATATTCATTAAATAAACTAAACGGAGTCATAAGTCCTCGAATGAATATTCAAAATAATATTCATTAAATAAAATAAACGGAGTCTTAGGTCCTCGAATGAATATTCAAAATAATATTCATTAAATAAACTAAATGGAGTCATAAGTCCTCGAATGAATATTCAAAATAATATTCATTAAATAAAATAAAGTTATCGAATAAACCTTATTCGATTAATAGTTTTGAAAACTATATCTATATATAAATATATATAATATACTCGGGAACATCGACTCCCGGTTTTAGAAAATGTTCACCTTTGGGTCCCCTATACTAAGGGTATACGCAACTACTGCTTATCTCTAGCATATGTATTATGCAACTTATAAGCATTTGAATCAACAATTAGATATTGAAAGACATATGTCATAGCCTATTTGTTTATTCGAGGATTTAACTCAACTCAAATAAGAATGTAATAAGTAAATAGTGGATCTATCGTCAGAGAGATCTCACAAAGTAACATCTGTCAAAGGGTTAAGAAACATTATTCATCTACAGACTTGAAGACTTAATTACTGGAAGAAGCTCAAGATATTGATCAAGCCTCAGTGATATAAATCAAGATTGTGGATTTAATCAAGTGACAGAGATCTCGTCAGGGTATCAATTAATTACAAGGATTTAATCTGAAGAAAATCAAGAGTATCAAGGTCAAGGCTTGAAGAAACGTCACGAAAGTTAGTCACTCATGAACCAGACAGTACATCGAGTGTCTACATTGAAGTGGTGGAATTGATTCATAATTGACAGTGATTTTCAGAAGATTTTCAGAAGAATGGTTGTTGTTCAAGAGTAGTATTAATTCTCTATTAATTAATTAAGTCATTTAATTTAATTAAGAGAATAAATTAAATCTGCAAAGATTAATTTATTGATTAATTGAATTAGTTGGTTAATTAATTCTGAATTAATATTATGCATTTTTCAGAAATGATTTTGGATTTATATTCAAAAAGAAAATCAGCAAATCAGATTTGAACTGGTATGACAATTGGATTGTCATACTGAAAGTCCTACCAAGTCTTTCTGGATAGTTCTATCAAGTCATTCTATTGTCCTACTGATAGTCTTTCCAAGTCAAGTAATTGTCCTACCGAAAGTTCTATCAGTTCAAATGATTGTCTTGCTACTTCATTTTGGATTGTCTTGTCGAATGTCATGCTGATTCAATTCGAGTGATCTGTTTACTTAAACAAACAGAAGCAGATCATTTCATTGCAATCAAACAGAGTACACAAGTCAAGAACACAGCAGAAAACAAAGGCACAACATTTCATTTTTCATCTGCTTTATTCAAGATCAAAATTCTAGATTGTAAAGTTAAATCCAATCCACTAGAATTATTTATCTTGTTCTTGTGTAACAATTTAGCGGATTAAAATCCCTAGAACTTAATCTCAAATCGCATTTAGCATTTGATCTTTTAATTACAAAAATAGAAAAAGTTCATGTCGAATTTATTCTAGATTTGTAATAATTGATTTGAGATTAATCCCTTGTAATCGATACCGTAGTTGTAACACCTTTCAAGTTTAATAAAAGTTTTATTTAACTTGAATTTTGTTTCACCTTTTTATTCCGCATTTTATTCGATTAAACGGTATTGTTTGCATTCAACCCCCCTTCTACAAACAAATTGGGACCTAACAATTGGTATCCGAGCCTTCTGATTAACGTACAAATCTAGATCCTAGACTTTTGTGTTTCTTTCACTCCTTGAATTTTTTATTCACTCAAAAAATTCATAATGACTACACAAAAAGTTGGAACCGTTAAAATTCCACTTTTCGATAAAGAAAATTATGTTATGTGGAAGAAGAAGATGCTACTGTTTTTACAAGTTGCTAATCCCAAATATCTGCAAGTGTTAAAGAAGGGTCCAAAAATTCCTATGGTTATTGAACCATAGGTAATAGAAAATGATGTGGTGATCACCAAAGCGAGAACTTATGTGAAAGATCCTAAGGATTTCTCTCCTGCTGAAATAGAAGAAGCCTCCCTGGATGCTAGCCTTCAATTAATTTTAGTAGATTCCCTTAATCCCTTGATGAATAGACATGTGATGAATTGTAAAGATTCCAAACATATCTGGGAAACTATTGAGGTTATTAATGAAGGCACAGAGGAAGTTAGGGAGAACAAGTTAGAAATCCTAACCTCTGAGTATGAATACTTTAAATCCAATCCAGGAGAAGGAATCACTAAAGTGTTTGAGAGGTACAATGCATTGATCAACAACCTGAACATTAATGGTAAATACTATTCCATCAGGGAGGTCAACAAGAAGTTCCTTTTAACACTGCCAACTCATCTCAAACATAGAATCACTGCCATAAGAGAAGCAAGAGATCTGAATGAGATTTCTTTGGAAAGACTCTATGGTGTGTTAAAGACTTATGAGTTGGAGCAGATTCAGCAGAAGGAAGTTTACGGGAAAGGAAGAGTGGTCAGCACGTCTACTGCTCTAGTAGCTGATGAACAATAACAACAACCACAATATCAACAACAATCTCAACAGTCAGAAAGAATGGTACAGTCTTCCAAGGTTGAAGATAATGTGATAGTAGCAGAATTTGATCCTCCTACTACAAATCAATCAGGAGATGATTTTTATTCCTTGGAAGAACTGGAGCAATTGGAGGATGAGTCAATGGCCCTGATTGTCAAGAGATTCTCAAATGTCAGATTCAAAAGGAATCCCAAGTTCAAATACAAGTCCAACTACAACAGATTCCAGAAAGGTGGATCTTCATCCTCTAACACCAGCAGTTGTGGGTATAAAACAGGGATGGTTGATCGAAGCACCATTCGATGCTTCAACTGCAATGAGTTGGGACACTTTGCCACAGAATGCAGGAAGCCAAAACAAGTTAAGAAGAACTCTTACGATTCTAATCAGAAGAGTAAATCTGAAAGGGCTTACCTGGCAAAGGGAAGAAGCTGAGATGATAGTAACAGTGAAGATGAAGAAGTTGGGAATCTTGCTCTCATGGCTAGTGATGCAAACACCTCATCGTCAAGAAAAGAGGTAAAATTTACTGATGCTGAATTAGTTTATCATCTAGGAGGTTCCTTAGATTGTGCTCGTCGTGATAATGAATTGTTAAATCAACAAATCAAAGACCTTGAGAAAGAGGTCAATGAATTAAGACTTGTGCACATTAATCAAGATAAATTAAAAGAACAAGTATCTTTTCTAGAGAATAGAGTTGACTGTTATAGACAACTTGAAACTATTCTCAAAGACAAGATCACCGGTCTTGAGGCTAAGGTTAAAGCTTACTTTAATTCTTGTTCGAAGTCCAAAGAGTTTTACAATAAGCAAGCTGTTAATCAAACATCTGGAATAGGTTATGATTACAATGCTGCTATTGGAAAATTAGGCATAAACTCCCCTCCTCATGTATGTGCTAAAGGCAGGGAAGTACCACATGTGCTTAAGGGTGTTGATGAACCCCTCTATAAAGAATCAATTGCTGAACCATTTGATGAGACCTCATTTATTATTCAAGAAGAAATCCGTGCTGAAGATAATGCTAATGAGAAAGCTGTCTCCAAGTCAAGTGTGTCAAAAGTTCCAGTCAAGGTTGTGAAAGCAACTGAGACTAACTCAGACACACATGAGTTGGATAACACAAATGCCATGTCTACCATGCATAAGTTGCCTATTGTTAATCCCTCTCATAAAGCATGTGGTGTTCCTGATTGTATATCTTGTGCTTTTAATCTGATGTATGCTTATTTTAATGGTAAGCATGTTTCTAATGTTAAGACTACTCCTCGTCAGCATGTGAATAATAGAAAGCATGATAGGTCTAAGACTGCTAGTCCTCCTAAAGCTAGAAAGGAGACATTTGTACCTAAGCCTAAACAGAAATCTGTCAAGGCTGTTCACAAGGTCAAATGTCCAGTCATTGAGAAAGTTGAGAATATTAAAATTAAGAATGTTGTTTTGCCTGATAAAGGCCAATTTTACAAATATGCCGGACCCAGCCAAGCTTGGGTTCCGAAGAAGGTCTAATCCATTTGTATTGCAGGGCATTAAACTGGTACAACCGGTAGTGTGGATTCTTGACAGCGGATCGTCAAGACATATGACCGGAGATAGAGCCCTGCTATCAAATGTGGTTGAGAAAGCTGGCCCAGTAGTTACCTTTGAAGATAACAACAAAGGTTTAACGGAGGGATATGGCTGTTTGCTAGCTGGAAATGTTATCATTGAAAATGTGTATGTTGTGCAAGGACTTGAACACAATCTGCTTAGCATTAGTCAGTTCTGTGACAACGGCTACAATGTTTTATTCGACAAGCTGAAGTGTCAGATTCTGCACAAGAAAAGTGAAAAACCCTCCTTAATGGGAATCCGGAAAGGAAATCTGTTCGTAGCTGACATGAACTCTGGAAGCAATCCTGAAGTCAATTGTTTCTATGCAAAGGCATCGTCAGATGAGAGTTGGCTATGGCATAAGAGACTTTCTCATCTCAATTTCAAAACAATGAATTCTCTTGTAAAAAGAGAATTGGTAAGAGGTCTGCCTCAGCTGGAATTCTCTCCAGAAGGACTATGTGAGGCTTGCCAGAAAGGAAAGTCAAAGAAAGCAAGTCACAGAGGCACTGATACATCTTCCATAACTGGTGTTCTGCAATTATTGCACATGGATTTATTTGGACCAGTTAATGTCCTTTCGATGTCAAAGAAGTGTTACTGTCTTGTGATAGTTGATGATTATTCCAAGTATACGTGGGTTTTATTTCTTCACTCTAAGGATGAAACACCACAAGTTGTGATTGATCATATCAAGATGATTGAGTTAGATTATAACGTCCCTGTTAGAGCAATAAGGTCAGATAATGGAACAGAATTCAAGAATTCACTTCTCAATGGATTCTGTACAGACAAAGGGATTACCAGACAATTTTCAGCTCCTAGAACCCCTCAGCAAAATGGAGTGGTAGAAAGGAAGAATCGTACATTGATTGAAACTGCAAGAACGATGTTAAGTGAATCAGGTCTTCCAATATACTTTTGGGCTGAAGCTGTCAATACTGCATGTTATACTCAGAATCGAACTCTAATCAACAAAGACTTCATGAAAACTCCTTATGAGATTTTGAATGAACAGAAACCTTCTATCAAATACTTTCATGTATTTGGTGCCAGATGCTTCGTGCTCAAGGATGGAGATGATCGTTGTGGTAAATACGAGTCAAAGGCATATGAGGGTATTTTTGTTGGATATGGAAGAAGATCATACAGAGTGTATATCATTGATCAACACAAAGTAACTGAAAGTGTCAATGTTACATTTGATGACACTAAACTCCCTAGTATCCAAACAGAAGATCCTTCTGAGAAACTGAAGTTTGATGATATGTCAGATTCAGAATCAGAACATGGTCAAGAACCTGAGGTTGTTGCTGGTGAAGAACCTGTTAATCATGATGATACTCAAGGTAATAGTGATGGAAACTTTGGCAACAATGGAGATACCACTGCTACTGACGGAGAATCTTCAAGTCAACATGGCAACAACTCAGGGGGAGATGCTGAAGGATCATCTAGTAGGACACAACATCCCAATGAATTTCAAGGTGAATCATCAAGATCAAATCTTCCAAGACAGACTGTCTGGAATAAAGCTCATCCTTTTGAGTTGATTATTGGTGATCCAGATGTTGGAGTCAGAACTAGACGTGCTACTCAAAATGAGTGTCTGTTCTCAGGATTTCTTTCTGAGATGGAACCTAAGAAGATTGAAGAAGCACTAACTGATCCAGATTGGGTGATTGCTATGCAAGATGAATTCAATCAGTTTGAAAGTCAACAAGTCTAGAAACTGGTACCTAGACCTACACACAAGAAAGCTGTTGGTACTAGGTGGGTATTCAGGAATAAACTAGATGAAGATGGTGTGGTTACAAGAAAAAAGGAAAGACTGGTAGCAAAAGGGTATTCTCAAGCTGAAGGCATTGATTATGATGAAACCTATGCTCCAGTGGCTAGACTTGAGGCCATCAGGATATTTCTGGCATTCGCAGCATTCTCAAACTTTAAAGTTTATCAAATGGATGTCAAGAGCGCCTTTCTGAATGGAAAGCTGAATGAAGAGGTATATGTAGAGTAACCTCCTGGTTTTGAAGATCCAGATCATTTGGATTTTGTCTTCTTTCTTTTCAAGGCTATCTATGGGCTCAAACAGTCTCCAAGAAAATGGTATGACACTCTCTCTGAATTTCTTATTGAAAATAGCTTTATTAGAGGTGTCATAGACAAAACTCTCTTTTCTAAAAAACATAAGAATGATACTATATTAGTCCAAGTCTATGTGGATGATATAATATTAGGGTCTACTAATGATAATCTCTGTAAGAGATTTGCTAAGTTAATGCACAGCAAGTTTGAAATGAGCATGATGGGAGAGCTGAAGTTCTTTCTTGGATTATAAGTAAATCAAAGGTTAGATGGAACATTTATTTGTCAATCCAAGTATCTCAAGGAACTCCTCAAAAAGTACAATCTAGAGGATTTTGCATCAGCAAGGACTCCATCAACTACAGCTGTCAAGCTTGGACCATGTGAAAACTCCATTAAGGTAGATGTCTCAAGCTACAGAGGTATGATTGGATCATTACTCTATCTTACTGCAAGTAGACCAGATATTATGTATGCTACATGCTTATGTGCAAGGTTCCAAGCGGATCCTAGAGATATTCATCTCGTTGCTGTTAAACGAATCTTAAGATATCTTAAGGGAACACCAAATCTAGGTATTTGGTACCCTAAAGAATCTGGTTTTAACCTTGTTGGATATACAGATTCAGATTACGCAGGAAGTGTTGTTGATAGGAAAAGCACCTCAGGGAGTTGTCAATTCCTAGGAAGCAGGCTAGTCTCATGGTACAGCAAGAAACAGCAAACAGTCTCCAACTCAACGGCCGAGGCTGAATATATTGCTGCTGGAAGCTGCTGTGCTCAGATCTTGTGGATTAGGAACCAGCTACGAGACTATGGCTCTGTATTGAACAAAATTCCTATTTTATGTGATAATACAAGTGCAATAGCCATCACCAACAACCCTGTGCAGCACTCGAGGACAAAGCACATTGACATCAGGTTTCATTTTATTAGGGAGCAAGTCATGAATGGTACTGTTGAACTATTTTTTGTTCCAACAGAAGAACAAATAACAGATATTTTCACTAAACCACTTGATGAATCCACATTTACCAGATTAGTTGGTAAATTGGGCATGTTGAATAGTTTTAGTGATTAATTTAGTTAATATCTGAGATCTGTTCTTGAATGAATTTACAAATGAATTTTTCATAAATGAAAAATTCATTTGCAAATTTATTTTATCATTTTATCATATTTCTTGCTTATTTCTATGGAATTTCTATTATCTTATCTTATTTATTTACTCAACTTGTTAATTTTAATGTCTCAGAATATTTTATTTTCTCTAAAAATATTTCTCTATGAATTTAATTTGTTAAAATTCAAAAGAAATCTATTTTTGGACTGAAAATATTATTATCTCTGAAATATTTTTAATTATTTTAATTATGTAAATATTTTCTGCAATATTTATTTCAGTTTTCTGAAATTGAAATATTTTATATATTCTGTTTTTATGTTAATTATTCAGTATATATAAATACTTATTTATCTTATACTAGAATGACAATCGGCAAGACAATTGAAATTGTCTTGCTGAAAGTCATTTTAGTAATAATGACTGGTTATTTTAAAATCAGATTAATTTTATAACTGGCAAGACAATCGGTATGACTATTGATTGTCATGCCAGTAATAAAATTAATATCAGACTTATTATGTCTTATTTTGTACTGATATGACAATCGGTATGACTATCAGATTGTCATACCAGTTATATATTATTATTTGTTTTGTTTTATTTGTTTTTTTTCTGTCTTTAAGCTGGTGTGACAATCGGTATGACAATCCGATTGTCATACGAGTTATACTACTTAATCGTTTTTGTGTGTTTTAATTTCCATTCAGTTTCTTTTTCTTAAAAAATTCCAACAGTTTATCTTTTCTCTCTTCTCTCTCTTCGACCAAAAACAAACTCAACTGCCATTGTCTTCCTTTGCTCGAGTTTTTACTCAGCAATCTAAATCATCACTCCTGTGATATATACTTACATATATATACATACAGGAGTGCTGCCAAAAAAAAATTTTCAAAAACTTTTTTTCGAATCAATTTTTTTTCCCCTTCAAATTCAGTTTGTGTTTGTTGCTTTTGAGTATTTTTAATTTTAATTTCAATTTCTGTTTTGTGTCTTTTGGCTTTTCAAATCTGTGTTTGTGAGTTAGGAATTTTAACGAGATACATTCCTGTCTAAATTTTTCGATTATAATTAATTTAATTCAAATTATTAAATTAATTTAATTAATTCGAATTTTCTTAATATTATTCTTAAAATTCTGAAAGTGTGTGTCTTATTATTATTTTAAATGGCTCTCAATTTCCAAATTGTCGCGCATAATCAGGTTGGTTATTTTAATCCAGAAAAATGTGATGTGGAAAAATTTAAGCCTTGGATTAGATTTTTAAATGACCATTCGATTGTTAGCTCTGCTATTAAATCAAATGTGATTTTAAATATCGATCTGCTTAGACTGATATGCACAACCTCTACTGTGGCCGATGATTCAAAATCTTTTTCATTCACCGTGGCAAACACACAGTATGTGGTTGATGAAACAGTAGTCAATCAAGCGTTAAATTTTCCATTGGACAATTTCTGTAATTTACCCTCTGAAAATGATATCACAAACTTTTTCCATGCTATTCACTATCAGGGGGTGATCAATTTAACCAAACTTTCTAAATCCAATTTGGTGTCTGAATGGGACATTTTCTTCGATACACTTTCTAAAGTGTTTGCCAACTGCACTAAATCCAACTTTCACAACATCACTTCCACTCTGCAGTATATTGGTCTTGCGGTTGTTTTCAATCAAAGGATCAATTTTGGCAAACTACTTTTTCCCATTCTCTTGAGACGTCTCGCTACTGTTTTACGTGATCATTCTACAAATCGTAGGGTATCATGTTACTATGCTCGTTTTCTCATGCTTATAGCAGATCATCTTCTCACACCTGAGCACAAAGCCCTTTTTGCTAACTCCGCAGTAACCGAACCCCCTCCTGTAAGCAAAAAGATTTACACCCGCCAAGACACAACCTTTAAATTCATGCAAGTTCCAGTACTTGTATCTGCTTTCATGGCCACTTATATTCCTTTACCTATTTTCAATCTTCCCGGTCATGAACAACAAGTTCAACCTCCAGTGGTTCAAGCCACCCAGGCTCCTCCAACATCAGATGCTCTTCCATTACAGATAGTAATTCCTCACTCTCACTCCATTCCTACTTCTGTTGAAAGACCCCCAGTGGTCGATAGGACTGACCATGAAGTTGTAGAACCACAGCTTCAATCCCAGGTCATAGAGCCAAACACAGAGTCACAACCTATCTCAACCTCTCCCCCACTGTCTAAAATGTTACCCAAAAGATTAATAGGAAATAGTGCATTGTTAAATGTGAGTGAACCCTCAGCTCTGCCTCCTCCAAAGAAAAGAAGAACTTATACTGAGGCATCTGAAAGCCCATCCTTGTCCTCCCAACAGGACATGGACTTTGAAATGGCCAATGAACAGTTACTAGAGACATTCTCTCAACAGGATGAATCTATTGAAATTCGCCATAGGGCCATGGCATCTTGTACTGAGTCAAGCACAATTCCATTACTCACAATGGAACCATACATACCCACAGATGATACTCAGGACACAGAGCAAGGAGTGCACATAGAATCTGTTACAGTTCCTACCATAGTTACGGCAGAAGAGCAGTCACATGCTTCTGAGGGAAAATCTGACTCTCAGCCACCCTTAATAGAGTCATTTTCTCCCCTCCCAGATCAAACACCTCTGGCTCCCTCACGGGATTCTCCACTCGCAGATTTATCTGGAGAAAGTGGAGGGCAACTCGGTTAATCTATCCCTGAAGCAATTCAGACATCTATTTCACATGAAATGATAGGTTTGACTGAGGATCGGGACTCGCGAATTCCCATTGCACCACCACTGACCTCTCTTGAAGAGGCTAGGGTGATTTTAACTGTAGGTACAGAAGAACAGCAACAGGAAGACTCCTCACGAGCAATTATATTGAGAGAAACACAAGCACGTGAGGTGAGTGAACCAAACACGAGTGAAATTCAGGTGAGAGCACACACAGACACGAATACTGAAAACCTGTTAGCTCAAATTGCTGCTCTAAAAGAAGAACTTGCTAAAAGCCAAGCTGAGGCTCAAGCATTCAAAGCACAAGTGGTTGAACGGTCTTCTTCTTCCACCTCTGTTAACAATCAGCTGGCACTCATAAGGAATGATATCTCAGATCTCAAGAACACTGTCACACCAAAGCTCAATTCCATTCAGGAAACTCCAACTTTATCAGCTGATGACATTTCTAACTTCTGCTCTCTACATATAAGGATGACTTCTCTTGAAGATTTGGTTGAAATGAATCATTCACTGGATTCCTCCAGATTTCTGAAGATAGAGACAGGTATGGAACATCTGAATGAAGGGATGAAGCACCTGTACTACATGATCAAAAATTCTCACTGTCCCAATGAAGAATAAAAGACTTACTTTGAAGGGCCGTCTGGTGGAGGCTCAGGCTCGGGAGGTGATGGAGGTCATGGAGGATCTAAGGGAAAGTCCGTAGAGGATCCCTCAACTAAGGGGGAGAAGAAAGAGAGTAGTGGAAAGGGGAAAGAAAAAGATACCTCTGCTGGAGACAAAGGAAAGGCTGATGATGTCTACTACAGTGGAGAACATGATGACTTTGATATTTTTGACATTCCCACTGAACCAGTCTTGGAAGATAAAGATGGTTTATTTGAAGCTAAAGAGGAAAGTGATTTTGGAGAATGGGAAGAGGAAGCTATAATGGATCCTATCTTTGAGAAAGAGTCTCGGCAGCAGCAGTCAGAGATGAAAAGAAAAGAAGCTGAACTCAAAAAGGTCTCCCAGATCATTGACATGAAGAAAGACATTCAAAGAACATAAACTCTTCAAAAGCAACGTCTTCATGACATTAAGGCTCAAGAAAGGAGAAGAGATGTCAGACTGAAGATTGGTGAAAAATGGGATGAAGCTAGGAGAGTACTTGATATGCCTCAGCTGAGCACTAACAATGATAGGCAGTTCCTACATCTTCTTGACAAGCTGGAAATCTCAAATCCTAACAATGACATGTACATGAATGCTATCAAGACTGAAGTCTCAAGGATCACGGCTGCTTTTGACAGATCCCTAAATGAGATGAGCATTTTTGTATATTGTCAGAGTGAAGGATCTTTCAAGGTGTCACTTCATCTGTTTGAGAATCGTTCTTTGTCAGAGATTTAGGTTCTTCTCAACAAAGTAAAAAGAAGCTTAGAATTGAATGAAGTTCTTCGAGAAAGGCTTAAAGAGTTTGCCAGCAGGGCTAGTCCTCAAGTGGTCAACAATCCTCATCAGGTGAGATTCTTTAAGTCTGATTGTATTCAAATCTGTCAGCTAGATGTACAATCTCTTAAAGACTACTCAGCTAAGCATCTGGTTTGGATGGAACATCATTTAAGAACTGTTGGATACTCATCCATGTTGAAGACTCAAGCTGCTGATTTGATTCAAGCTTATTGTGAAAAGAATATTAAAAGGTACAATCAGATCAAGAATAAGCTGAAGTCAGTTGGAGTTCAACCAGTCAGACCAGCAAGCTTCACTTCAGAAAAGGATCGTGTCTTTGACAAAGAGTTGCTTCAAGATTTAGAAGAAGGTGAAGTCAGAAGAGAAGACAACTGAAGTCAATTAGCTCAAAACTCAATGTAATATGATTAGAGCTTTATGAATCAAGATATTCTAATGTAGTTATATGTTCAGGCTAGAGGAACATCTATCTTGTATTCCCTTGTAAATTTCTTTTGGAATCTGGAAAATGTTAAATATAATCCAGAACTTTTCTGCTATTTACTTTGCATTACTGTTTATATCTTTTTCTTATTTGTTAGTTGAGTTATCCTCTAGGTATTTGTGGTTATTGTCTAACAAGCAAATAGGGGGAGATTGAAAGGCATATGTCATAGCCTATTTGTTTATTCGAGGATTTAACTCAACTCAAATAAGAATGTAATAAGTAAATAGTGGATCTATCGTCAGAGAGATCTCACAAAGTAACATCTGTCAAAGGGTTAAGAAACATTATTCATCTACAGACTCGAAGACTTAATTACTGGAAGAAGCTCAAGATATTGATCAAGCCTCAGTGATATAAATCAAGATTGTGGATTTAATCAAGTGACAGAGATCTCGTCAGGGTATCAATTAATTACAAGGATTTAATCTGAAGAAAATCAAGAGTATCAAGGTCAAGGCTTGAAGAAACGTCACGAAAGTTAGTCACTCATGTACCAGACAGTACATCGAGTGTCTACATTGAAGTGGTGGAATTGATTCATAATTGACAGTGATTTTCAGAAGATTTTCAGAAGAATGGTTGCTGTTCAAGAGTAGTATTAATTCTCTATTAATTAATTAAGTCATTTAATTTAATTAAGAGAATAAATTAAATCTGCAAAGATTAATTTATTGATTAATTGAATTAGTTGGTTAATTAATTCTGAATTAATATTATGCATTTTTCAGAAATGATTTTGGATTTATATTCAAAAAGAAAATCAGCAAATCAGATTTGAACTGGTATGACAATTGGATTGTCATACCGAAAGTCCTACCAAGTCTTTCTGGATAGTTCTACCAAGTCATTCTATTGTCCTACCGATAGTCTTTCCAAGTCAAGTAATTGTCCTACCGAAAGTTCTATCAGTTCAAATGATTGTCTTGCTAGTTTATTTTGGATTGTCTTGCCGAATGGCATGCTGATTCAATTCGAGTGATCTGTTTACTTAAACAAACAGAAGCAGATCATTTCATTGCAATCAAACAGAGTACACAAGTCAAGAACACAGCAGAAAACAAAGGCACAACATTTCATTTTTCATTTGCTTTATTCAAGATCAAAATTCTAGATTGTAAAGTTAAATCCAATCCACTAGAATTATTTATCTTGTTCTTGTGTAACAATCTAGCGGATTAAAATCCCTAGAACTTAATCTCAAATCGCATTTAGCATTTGATCTTTTAATTGCAAAAATAGAAAAAGTTCATGTCGAATTTATTCTAGATTTGTAATAATTGATTTGAGATTAATCCCTTGTAATCGATACCGTAGTTGTAACACCTTTCAAGTTTAATAAAAGTTTTATTTAACTTGAATTTTGTTTCACCTTTTTATTCCGCATTTTATTCGATTAAACGGTATTGTTTGCATTCAACCCCCCTTCAACAAACAAATTGGGACCTAACAGATATCAAGATTACGAAACAGATATGCATATATACCATATCAGCATGCTCCAATATATCGCAAAATTTGCTAATAACAATCATGCACTTATCACAAGATAATGCATATACATATATTTACATCACAATAACAGTATAACGGGTAGAAAACTTGCCTGAGTGCTCCGGGGTAGACTTAAGCTTAGAGTGGGTCCGGTAACCTATGAACAACAACATAAGCCGGAATTAAACCACGGTCTCTTAAGAAACTAGACTTTAACTAATTGAACCCTAACGTTTGCTTATGGTCATTTCTACGCTTAACAAATCACATAAGTCGTTCGAGTACCCTCGGCTCCACCATTTTTAATAAATTAACCGTTACGAATTTTAAGGCGACGCTTTCGCGAATACCCTACCAACTGCCTAGTCCACTTTACATAATTGTTTCATACTCCAATTAGTCATTTAAGGGCCTTAACCAAGGTTTCAAAGTAAGGCGAGGGGTAATGGTTCGTTCGCGAAATGTCGTTACTTAAAACGGTCGTTTCTCTTAAACCGTACATCGGATTCAAGCGAACCACATATCAAAATGAAGCTTACGACATAATCTAACTAAACATGGAAAAGTCACAGATTCAATAGTTAGCTCTCTATCCCGAACACTAAGAACAAGCAGTTGTATGAAATTGGGCATTACGACGACTATGTTTACGCAATTACCAAGTTTTAAACCACTCCAAACAACCACCATTCAACTCACAACCAAAAATACAACCAACCCTCATCCAAACCTTACTACATCAGTCTCCAAACCTCAAGATTTTCCAATTTATAAAACCCCACACATGAACTACTAGCTATACTTAAGTTTCATTAACTATAAACAAGATTTCAACATCCAAATCACTACAAATCCAATCCAAACTCTAAACACACAAGCATCATGCTTCTCATTTACTATAACCATCAAAACCATCGTAATACTCAAAGTAAAGCTAGGGTTTGGAGGTGTTATACCTTCCTTGGAGTGATTAGAGTAGCTAGGAAGTCTTAGGGATCCTCCTACAAGCTTGATCTTTCCAAAGAAATCAAGAACACAAAGTTAGGTTTTGAAGTTTCTAAAAGTCAGATTGAAAGAACTGTCAAAACGAGGGTCTTACCATGCTTATTTGGACGAGACTTGTGAACAAGAGTTATAGGCCATCTCAATACCTTTACAAAGAGCTTTAGAACATACTATTTGAGTGAGTATTGAAGGAGATATGGTAGTTTGAAGTTGCTGCTCTGGTTTTGGCCGAGAGCTTTTGTTCTTGGAAAGTAAAAGTCAACTTCTAATTTGTGTTTTGTGTTTTTGATTTGTTTTGCTTGGTTGTTTCCTTTTGTTTTGCTTAATTACCTTTTAACCATGGTAAAATTTGTGTGGCTTGTAATCAACCAACAATCCCTCCATTTGTCATGCTTATGTCACCATGTCTATATCATCCATTTGCCACATGTCTCTTCCTTGTGGTTTGATGATGTCACAATCCCTGGCTTCTTGTACAAGCTTGTCTCTTGGTCGCTTATTTGTTTTACGGTTCGCTTAACTTTCGTTCTCGTTTATCGTTTGAGAGATCATACCCGGGATCTTATTACTTGGGTTCCCCTAAACCCTACTTAATAATTTATATTTCTTTTATGATCCTCTCTTATAATCCTTGAATTTAAATCATTTTAATCATGTTACCTTATACCCAATTCTTTCGGTATCTGAAGGATTTTTGGGAAAAATCAAAGTGTTCGAATTTGGATTCTGACGATCTTTACATACACTTATTTACTTTATGGAGTACTAATACGATCTTAGAATTTCCATAACAGCACTCCTATATAGCGTGTTCTGATAATTTTTCTTAATCAGCATCATCAGCAAAAGTTACTATTCATCCGTGTTCAAAAAAAAAATTCCAAAAATTGGGGTTATTACATACTTGATGATTACATGAACAAAACACCTAAATAGATTTTACTTAGTGAAATAATGTAGCACTCGACGGATAAAAATTATAGTCCTGATGGATGATGACTTATTATCCATCGAGTGAGTAGCTTATGTAATAATGAGTCTGTAGCACATTTCTGCAAACACCTTTGTATAGATTCTGTAGTAGCATATAAGTCATGTCGGCTTTAACTAGATATGCAGAATAGGTTGATTAATTGTACATAGATGATGTCCTGTAATTCTGCATAAATGAATTGAAGTCAAGTGCCAAAATAGCTACCAACAGATGATTAACAAAGCCATCGACGGATGATCAAATGGCTATCAACGGATGTTCAATATAGCAGTCGACGGATGATCAATAAAGCCATCAACGGATGATCATAAACTCGACGGATGATCATGTACTCAACGGATAAAGAATTCAAATATCAGTTGATAGTGACAGCATAGTCACATGCGTCGAAGTGTATGTAAATGGAATGAGGAAGCCTATTAACTGGGTAATAGAGAACAAAGTAGCAAAGCATTAGACCCGATAGTTTTTATGAAGATCCTGTCTTTTGACTTTGTAATCTCGGTAATATATATAAACCAAGTAGCAAATAGAAACAGAGATATGAGATATAACGATAGAGAAACATTGTAAGCAGAATTCTTAGCATTTCTCTGTATTCTCAGTAGTTCAACATTTGTAAGCAGCTGTGAACATTACACAGAGTTCTCTCGATATATAATATATATCTCTGGTGGAATCATTCAAATCCACCAGAAAGTTTTTAAAGACTATTGTTTTTAATTACTTGTGTTTTGATTCACTTAAGTTTTATTCCGCATTGTGCTAATCAATACACTTATATTTATATTTGAGTTAGAACATTTTATTTCAAGAATTCTATTCAACCCCCCTTCTGTAATTCTTGTCATATTGTTAAGGGACTAACAATTGGTATCAGAGCAAGCTCTTAACTTGCAAAGAGTTTAAAGATCAAAACAATTCTGCAAGATGAACAAGAAGGATGTTGGAGTCAAGATCCCTTTTCTGGATAAAGATAATTACCATCATTGGAAGGTAAATATGCATCTTCACATGCTTTCTCAAGATGAGGCCTATGTGGACTGCATAGAAAGAGGCCCTTATGTTCTAATGAGAGCTGCAACAGGAAACGAGCCATCAGTTGCCAAGCCAAGGCATGAATGGTCTGATCCTGACATTGAACAAGGAAGGATAAAAAGGCCATGAATATCCTGTTTAATGGAGTTGATGGAGATATGTTTGACAATATTATCAACTGCAAAACTGCCAAGGAAGTCTGGGATACAATACAGATCATCTGTGATGGCACTGAGCAAGTTAGAGAAAACAAGATGCACCTCCTGATTCAGCAATATGAGCATTTTCATAATGAAGAAAGTGAGTCTCTCATTGACATCTTTAGTAGGTTTCAGAAACTACTAAATGCTCTAAAGTTGTATGGAAGGGTCTATCAGACAAAAGACTCCAATATGAAATTTCTTAGATCTCTTCCAAAGGAATGGAAACCAATGACAGTCTCATTAAGAAACTCATAGGATTATAAGGAGTTTACTTTGGAGAGACTGTATGGCATCGTGAAAACCTATGAGCTTGAAATAGAGCAGGATGAAAGGATGGAGAGAGGAAAGAAGAAAGGAGGATCCATTGCACTAGTTGTTGAGTTGGAAAAGGAGAAGGAAGTAAAGATGAAAGCTGTTGAATCAACTTTAAGGGTCTGTGAGAACAAGGGCAAGGGGCTTGCAGTAGAAAGTGAAGATTCATTGAGCCAAGATGACATGGAGAACATTGATGAGCACCAAGCATTTCTTTCAAGGAGATTTTCCAAGCTCAAGTTCAAGAAGAACTTTGGAGCAGCCAAGCCAAATAGAAACATGGTGGATAAATCAAAATTCAAATGTTTCATATGTGGTTTGGCAGGACATTTTGCCAGTGAGTGTTGGAAGTCAGATTCCAGTAAGAAAAAGTTTAAGTCTGTGGATTATAATGTGCTTTAGTCTCAGTTTATTGATTTTGAGAAATTAAGTATTGAGTGTAAGATTGCTAAGGAGGAATTAACTGAGTCCTTGAAAAAGGAAGAAATTTTGAAGAAGCAGCTCGAGCGTGAACAAGAGGTGATTAAGGCATGGAAAACATCCAGGGATGTCCATGCTCAAATCACCAAAGTTCAAGGAATCGAGTCCTTCTGTGATGAAGCCTGGAAAAAGAACAAAGAGAAACTAGAACCCAATTTGGTAGAAGGTATGCTAACAGATGTAGACTCGATGAATGATGAGGATTATCCATCGGATAACAAAAAGTGTTGTCCGTCGATTGATGAAAATCATCATCCGTCGGCTGTGAGCAAGCCCATCTGGTAAAGCCAAACTAGTTAAGCTGAATGAGAAGTATGGGTCTGTTTCCAAGAACTTTGTTTCACGAGAGTCGAGTCAAGTTAATAAAGGGAAAAAGGCTAATGTTGGTCACATGACTGTCAAACAGTTAAGTGACAGACTTGAAAAGATTGAGGTAAAAACAGAGACTAAAAGGAAAAACAATAGGAATGGTAAAGTAGGGATTAACAAACACAATAACTACACACCTGATAAATATGCTCCTAGAAAAATCTGTGTCAAGTGTGATAGTGTAAATCATCTGTCTGTTAATTGCAAATCTGCCATGCCTAGTTCCATGTCTGTGCAATCTTAATTTCATATCATGAATGCCATGCCTCCCATGCCTGTTAATGCTATGTCTACACAGAACATGAATGCACAGTTTGTTAATATGCCATTTGCACCTAATCCTTATTATGCTGCATATAGTATACCACAAATGCCATTTAGCATGCCTTACTGGAATAACATGTTTACACATAGCATGTCATTTCCTGTTAGTCATAATATGCATGATAATTCTGTTGCAATGAATAGTTTCAAAGGCCCAACTCAAATGACTAAGGATGAATCTGAAATTCCCAAGTCAAAAGAGATAAAGCCTAAGAAACAGAAAAAGAAAGCTAACAAGGCAGGACCCAAGGAAACTTGGGTACCAAAATAAACTTGATTTGATTTTGATGTGTGCAGGGAAACAGAAAGAATCTTTGGTACTTGGATAGTGGTTGTTCAAGACACATGACTGGTGATTCTACCCTGCTCACAGAGTTTAAGGAGAGAGCTGGCCCAAGTATTACTTTTGGAGATGACAGCAAAGGTTATACTGTGGGATATGGCTTGATTTTAAAAGACAATGTCATCATTGAGGAGGTTGCTTTAGTGGAAGGTCTCAAACACAATCTGTTGAGTATCAACCAGCTTTGTGATAAAGGCAATTCAGTAACCTTCAACTCAGAAGCCTGTGTTGTGACTAATAAAAGAAGCAACAAAGTGGTTCTCACTGGTGTGAGAAAAGGAAATGTGTACCTAGCTGACTTCAACTCATCTAATGCAGAATCCGTAACTTGTCTTCTCAGTAAAGCAAGTCAAGATGAAAGTTGGCTATGGCACAAGAAGCTATCCCATTTAAACTTCAAGACCATGAATGAGCTAGTAAAGAAAGAACTGGTCAGAGGCATTCCTCTAGTGGAGTTTTCTAAGGATGGACTGTGTTATGCCTGCCAAAAAGGGAAGCAGATCAAAGCATCATTCAGGAAGAAACTTGATTCAACAATTGAAGAGCCTTTGCAACTGCTTCACATGGATTTGTTTGGACCAGTCAATGTATTGTCAATCTTAAGGAAAAGATTTTGCCTAGTAATTGTAGATGATTTCTCAAAGTTCTCTTGGACATATTTCCTAAAGTCTAAAGATGAGGCTAGTGAAATCATCATCAATCACATAAGGCAAGTCAATAATCATCATAATTTCAAGGTTAGAAGAATGAGGAGTGACAATGGAACTGAGTTCAAGAACTCTGTCATGAGAGCATTTTGTGAGGAAAATGGGATTCTGCATGAGTTTTCAGCAGCAAGGACTCCACAACAAAATGGAGTAGTGGAAAGGAAGAACAGATCACTTATTGAAGCTGCAAGGACAATGCTTGAAGAATCTAAGTTACCAACATATTTCTGGGCTGAAGCTGTAAATACTGCATGCGACACTCAGAATATTTCTCTGGTTAATCAAGCAAGATGCATGACTCCCTATCAATTGTTCAAGAACAAGAAGCCAACTCTAAACTTTCTTCATGTCTTTGGCTGCAAATGCTATATTCTGAGAAATCAAACTGATCAAAATGGGAAGTTTGATGCTAAAGCAGATGAAGGAATTTTTGTTGGATATGCTGTTGGTAAAGCATATAGAGTCTACAATCTGAGAACCAACATTGTTGTGGAATCAATACATGTTTGGTTTGATGATAAAAAGATTGAAGGACTGAAAGATGGAGATTACCATGAGAGCCTCAAATTCGATAATGTGGAGATGGTTAGTGATGACAGTGATGATGAAAATGATCAAGAGAATGTATCTAAGGATAATGCAGATAAATCTACCACCAATGAAGCACAAAACTCAACATCTGTCGAGTTGCATAATACTTCATCCGTCAGAAGGCAATCAGCATTATCCGTCAGGAGACAACCAGCATCATCCGTCGGTACTCAAAATTCACCATCCGTCGGGTTATCAAAAGGAGTAGGAAGTCAAGATAGATCACCTATAGAAAGTTCCCCTTTCTCAAATCAAAGATCCACAAACTCAGGGGGAGTTTCTAACAATCAAAACTCAATCACACCTCAAGACAACAATGAGGTTTCTTCATCTAGAGCTAATCTACCTCAACAAAGGAAATGGACAAAAGATCACCCCTTTGAGCTTATCATTGGTGATGTTTCTTCTAGAGTTCAAACAAGAAGAGCAACTCAGGAAGAATGTCTTTACAGCAGCTTTCTTTCTAATGAAGAACCAAAGAAGGTAGAAGAAGCTTTGTTGGATCCAGATTGGATTTTAGCTATGCAGGAGGAGCTAAACCAATTTGAAAGGAATAATGTATGGAAGCTGGTACCCAAGCCTAAAGAAAAGAATCCAATAGACACCAAGTGGGTATTCAGAAACAAGATGGATGAAAATGGCATAGTTGTCAGGAATAAAGCTAGATTGGTTGCCAAAGGCTACTATCAACAAGAAGGAATAGATTTTGATGAAACATTTGCTCCTGTTGCAAGACTTGAAGCCATCAGAATCTTCTTAGCCTATGCAGCCCATGCCAATTTCAAAGTCTATCAAATGGATACCAAAAGTGCCTTTCTGAATGGAAATTTGGAGGAAGAAGTTTATGTCAGTCAACCTCCTGGTTTTGAAAATCCAAATTTTCCAGAATATGTCTATTATCTTCTGAAAGCACTTTATGAACTGAAGCAAGCACCTAGAGCCTGGTATGACACTTTATCAAAGTTCCTTTTGGAAAATCACTTCACAAGAGGTACTGTAGATAAGACTTTATTTTTCAGAAATGTTAATGGCTCTAGTATACTTGTTCAAATTTATGTAGATGATATTATTTTTGGCTCTACAGATGAGAAACTTTGTAAAAAGTTTGCCAAATTGATGCAAAGTAAGTATGAAATGAGTATGATGGGAGAACTAACTTACTTTCTTGGTTTACAAGTTAAGCAAGTTAGTGATGGAATATTCATTAGTCAAACTAAATATATTTTTGATCTTTTAAAGAAGTTTGATCTAATGGATTACACATCTGCAAAAACTCCCATGGCCACTGCAACTAAGCTTGAATTAAATACTACTGAAAAGTCTGTAGATATTTCAAGTTATAGAGGTGGTTGGCTCACTTCTGTACTTAACAACTAGTAGGCAGATATAATGTTTGCTACATGTTTATGTGCTAGATTTCAGGCTGATCCTAGAGAATCTCACTTAATAGCTATTAAGAGAATTTTCAGATATCTCAAGGGAACACCAAACATTGGCATTTGGTACCCTAGAGATTCTGGTTTTGATCTAACTGGTTATTCAGATGCAAATTATGCAGGTTGTAGAATTGATAGAAAGAGTACAACAGGAACCTGTCAATTTCTAGGAAACAAGCTTGTGTCCTGGTTCAGTAAAAAGCAAAATTCAGTTTCTACTTCTACAGCTGAAGCTGAATATATTGCTGCTGGCAGTTGCTGTGCACAGATTTTATGGATGAGAAATCAATTGCTAGACTATGGTTTGTAAGTTGAGAGGATTCCTATTTTCTGTGATAACACAAGTGCAATTGTCATCACTGAAAATCCTGTACAATATTCAAGGACAAAGCACATAGATATTAAGTACCATTTCATAAGGGAACATGTAATGAATGGTACTGTGGAACTACATTTTGTTCCCAGTGAGAAGCAGCTTGCAGATATCTTTACCAAGCCACTGGATGAATCCACCTTTTCAAGGTTGGTAAGTGAGTTAGGTATGCTTAATTACTCTTAAATCTATCTGAGTTAATTTGCAAGTTGAAATGCAGCCAGAAATTTAATTGATTTTTCAGTCTTGGATGAAATTTTGGCTAAGTCAAAATTTACATCTCGACGGATGACCCTTATCCATCGAGTTTGGTCATCCGTCGAAATACAATTTGCTAATAAAAATCAATTACTTTTCTGGAATATTTTATGTCTCGACGGATAACAGTTTATCCTCATCCGTCGAATTGTCTTAATCTTAGCCGTTAATTTCCCTGAACATTATCCATCGAGTATACTTACAGTTTGTAAGCATAACACGACGGATAATGGATGGAATTTTTACAGTTTATTTTTTAAACGGCTATTTTAGGCAATTTCTATTGGTTACTTTATTTTACTTTATTATTTTTATCAGTTATTTTTAAGAAAGTATAAAAGCTTATTTCATTGCAATTGCTTTTCTTTTATCATTCTCAATTCAACTGCTCTAATTATATTCTCTCTCAAAGCACTTACTCTCTTTCTCTCCAAGCTCTTACTCTTTAACAATGGCACCGGTTGTAAAGATTATGTCTCAAACTGGGTTCATTTATGAGAAGAACAATTTCACTGTATTAGTGAATAAGGGTATTCAGCAATCGGATGACTATCACAAGATGATGGACTTTGTGAAGAATTGGAAGCTCAATTATGCCATGCTGGAATCACCCACAATCTTCTGTGAAGCTGTTGAAGAGATGTGGACCACTGCTACCTATAACTCTACAGATAAGACCATCACTCTAACCATCAAAGGTAAATAATTCTGTATAAATAGTGATGTGATAAAAGCATGTTTCAAAATTCCTGATAACAATGTGAATTCACCACACACTGACACTGATATAATCAATATGCTCAATTTCATGACGATGCACTTCCTACTTCTAAACTGAGTGATATTAGGAGAATGGGTCTTAGGAAAGAGTGGAGTTTCTTGTTTGATGTAGTTACAAAGGTTTTCTCGGGAAAAATCAGTAATTTTGATTCAGTGAATATTTCCATGATTAACATGCTATACATGCTAGTTACAGATAAATTTTATAATTTCAGTGACCTTGTCTTGTTTGAGTTAGGTTTCAAATTAGGGGAGTTAAATAAAAGAGGTAAAAATGTGTATTATGCTAGATTTCTTATGTTATTAGCTAACCACCTTTGTGAAGAGATTGTGCTTCAGAATCCAAACAACGAACTGGATTGTTGGGTTCAAGAGAGAAGGCTCATTGCAGATTTGAACAGGGCCAATCATCGCAAGGATGTGCCAATGTTCTACTTTCCTGTAATGCAAGCACCTCAGGTAAGTGAGGTAAGTTCATCCATCCCTACAACTATTCCAACCTCCACAATTTCTTTGAGTTCAAGAGTAGCTATGACAACTGTGTCAATGACCAAACAGTTGCCTACCAAACCTACTATTATTTCAAAATCCAAATCAAAGAAAGCCCCCTCTGGTATCTCCCAAAAGATGCCAGTTGAAAAATCCACCAAAGCCAAAGAGGGGAGTGTGAAGGAGGGTAAGTTAGGTGAAGGAAGGGGTGAACATAAAAGAAACCCCAAGGATAAGGTTGGAGAGTTGAGTGAATCCCAGCCTAGCCACACTACAGTTTCCCAACAAACTGCAGTGCTTAAAAATGATAAAAGCTCATTTCTAGCTGCATCCTCCCAAAAGGATGTAGCTATTGAACAAAGCTCTCAACCAAGAGCACAAACCAAGAGGGTTAGGGACACAAGCTCACCCCAAACTTATGCCAGAAATAAGAAATCAAAAACCTCTGGGGATGCACAGGGTACACACACTGTGCAAACTGGTGCTAAAGTCACAGTCACTGCACCTTCACAAATTCAGCTTGATGTGGCTCCAATAAATGTGGAGTCACAGCCAAAATCTCTAGTTATAGAAGCACCTCAAACACCATACTCACCAATAAATTCTCTGGATATGGATATGATAAACACATCAATTCCTGATTCCCCTTCTTTAACTCTGTTGGGGAAGCCAAAATCTAGTGCAAGTGAGCATCATCTTTTAGATGATTTGTTGGCTCACTTGCCAATTCTTTCAGGAACTATTGTGTCATCTGTGCCTAAAATATCTTCAATCAACACAGAGTCAACAATAGTTTCTATTCCCAGCTCATTCATTTCTACTCTCTCGACGGATATTGCTCATCCGTCGAGTAGTGATTGTATCCCGACGGATAAGCCTAACAGCAGTTATTCGTCGGATAGCAAAACCACTCACTCGATGGATATCACTCATCCGTCGAGTATCTCTGCACAGCTTCAAACTTCAATTATTTCAAGTGCAGAAGATTTAGTGGTTGTACAGTCGCTCTTAGGATTGAGAGAGAAGAGTGTTTTGAGTGAGAGTCTGGGTTGCTCCCAGGAAAAAGGAGAGGAAATGAGTGAATATCTGCAATCCATTTCTTCAGGATTGGCAAAAGGGAGTGAGAGGAGTCCCACCTTAGTAGGTGAAGGTGAGGGTTGAGGGTGGGGAGCCAGGGCGAGACCCTGATGCAACAAAAGAGAGAAAATGAGAGAAATGCATGTACTGGAGCAATAATGATGGATGTCATTGCTAGTGAGTCAATGAATGTCCAGGATGTAGACAGGGAAGGACTATCTCAGCATCCTAAAGCTGTTATAGATTCTACTTCCCTTGATGCTGAGGCATTTACTCACCCTGTTCCAGCTTATCAAATTCTAGCTGAACAGGGCAATGACAATGCAGAAAGGATGCTCAATCTGGTGCATACCACCCAGTCTATGCAAAGGGCTAAGGATGCCATCACAGCTTTGCCTTCTACAGCTGGTGATGTGGACTATGAGATGGGGGTTCAACTGACTTCTTTGGAGATGGGAGTGGGGATAGTGGAGATGAAGCAATGGACATAGGGGAGAAGTAGGTTCAAGCTCAAGGTCAGGTATGCCATCATGGGCATTCTTAAAGAACTGTGATGAGCATTACTTCAAGACAACCCTGATCCAGTTAATCAATCAGACAAATATTGCTCTTCAAACCACTACCAATGCAAGCACCAAGAAGCTCATTCAGACACATCTTGCCTCCTTGCAACTTCAGCAAATACAAGGCCTCCAGCATGCTAGAGATGTGGATTCTATGAAGGGTGATATTGAGGAGATGCAGAAGGCTATTTCAGACAGGCTAGATTCTAAACTTCCAGAAGCTACAATGCTTGACATCAAGAGGCAATTAAGGAAAAATTCTGATATGTCAACCAAGATAGATGCCTTGGATACAAGAATGTCAGCCATGGAAGCATCTTTGACTTCCATTCATCTCCATCAAGCCCAACAGACTAATCTACTTCAAAAACTGGTGGCAGCTCAAACCCCCTCCACAGCTCAACTTGATGATAACAAAAAGGGGGAGAAAGGACTAAGTGAGGGGGAGAAGCTTCAGATACAAATCAGTAAAGTAATTGTGCCTTCAATTACTATCTCAAAGCCACCAGTCACAGATGGTATAGATCTGATTCAAGCAGCAGCAGCCAACTTGAAAGTTGCTGAGACAGAAAAGTTGAGTTTGGTCAACTGGGAGAAGATTGATGAGGAGATACATAAGAAGTTTGAACTTGTCAAGGAGCCAGTTAAGTCAGCCATCCATCACTCTCAAGTCAAGCAAATTAGTGTGAATGAGATGAGCATGAACTATCTGGAGAGAGGACAATCTTCATGCATCAAGTCTCCAAAGGCTGAAATGATTCTTAAACCAAGGGCAAACTACTCAAAATCATCTTTGAAGAACCCCTTAGACAATGTGTATGAGACACCCAAGCCTGATGAGAAGAAGCTTTTGTCAAGATCAATTGCCTTCTATAAAGATCCAGCTGATTCAGCTTCTAAAAGGAGGATTGCTAAGATTTTCAAAAATGGGAAAGAAATTTGTGTGGTGGTTGGACACCCTCAATTTGTTCAAGCAAAGAGAGAAAAAAAAGCTAGATTGAAGCAGGAAAAGAAGCAGGCTGCTCTAGATGCTAAAAGGGCTAAACAGAAGAAAGAGCAGATTGTTATCTTGGCCAAGCTACATGTTGTAAATTCATCACAACAAATTCCCTCTCAACCATCTGAAGCTACTGAATCAAGGAAGCAAGTTGAAGAACAGAATAAATCTCCAAGAAAGAAAGAATTGGCTAAAAGAACTAAAAGAAGACTGGATATTGTTGACAAGGAATTGGAAGATCAATTTCCTAAGGAATTCACACCAACTACAACTCAAACATCAAATCCCTCTGTGGTATTTGAAGACATAAGGGTGGTGGATCCCTACAGGAATATTCATGGTGAACCTATTGTGCCCAAGGATGAGCCAATAGAATTGGAGAACATACCAATTCCAGACTTCAATCTACCAATCCTTAGAAAGCCAAAAAGGACAAAGTCAAGAGCAGTTAAGAAAGTGAAGTTGTCACCTCTCAAATCCAAATCTATAGTCAAAGCTCAGCCCAATAGGGGAGACTATCTGTACTTGTGTGACATCAAAGAATTTTCTGATCTAAATCTCTATATGGATGAACTAGATGAAGTAAGAGGTATTGATGCATACAGGAACCTACCTGAAAGGTTAGTGTTCAAGTACAAAGGAGGAAAGGAGATTCAGTGGCCACTTCACGGGATTCTTCAAGAGAGCCAAGCTGTACTGATTAAAGTTTATTCATCCTTCAAGAAGAACTTTGGGTTCAATATCACTGCAAGAAGACTAGTATTGAAGAAGATTGAAGAACTAAGGAATGTTAGAGCTAAAGATGCACTCCCAAAGACTCTAATCATCCCATACACAAGGAGAAGAGTGTATCTAAGGCCCTACTGGCTGATGGAGTTCATAGATGACAAAGGTGTGAGAAGATTCTTCAGATTAGAAGACCAATTGAGCATCTCCAACAATGAGACTCTCTTGGAAATGCAAGGAAAGCTAAATCTCTCAAAATCTGATGAACTGGAATTCCACAGGCAGCTCCAAAATCAGATTGATGAAAACAAAAGAAAGCTTGGAAGAAGATCCAGACCTTCAAGAAACTAGAAATATCTGCTCAGGCTAGAGGAGCATCTTGAAAATGACTGTGAGCTAAACTTTGTATATTTTGTTATTTGAAGCACTTTTTAGTATTGTCTACTTTCTTTTAAAGTTGTATGTTTAGGGTGTTTTGTTATCATCAAGTATCTCTTAATTTATGGCTACAATTCCAGTAGACATAAATTGGGGGAGATTGTTGTGCATATGTTGTGTACTTGATGATTACATGAACAAAACACCTAAGTAGATTTTACTTAGTGAAATAGTGTAGCACTCGACGGATAAAAATTATAGTCCCGATGGATAACTCATTATAGTCCCGACGGATGATGACTTATTATCCATCGAGTGAGTAGCTTATGTAATAATGAGTCTGTAGTACATTTCTACATACACCTTTGTATAGATTCTGTAGTAGCATATAAGTCATGTCGGCTTTAACTAGATATGCAGAATAGGTTGATTAATTGTACATAGATGATGTCTTGTAATTTTGCATAAATGAATTAAAGTCAAGTGCCAAAATAGCTACCGACAGATGATTAACAAAGCCATCGACGGATGATCAAATGGCTATTAACGGATGTTCAATATAGCAGTCGACGGATGATCAATAAAGCCATCAACGGATGATCATAAACTCGACGGATGATCATGTACTCAACGGATAAAGAATTCAAATATCAGTTGATAGTGACAGCATAGTCACATGCGTCGAAGTGTATGCAAATGGAATGAGGAAGCCTATTAACTGGGTAATAGAGAACAAAGTAGCAAAACATTAGACCCGATAGTTTTTATGATGATCCTGTCTTTTGACTTTGTAATCTTGGTAATATATATAAACCAAAAAGTAGCAAATAGAAACAGAGATCTGAGATACAACGATAGAGAAACATTTGTAAACAAAATTCTTATCATTTCTCTATATTCTCAGTAGTTCAACATTTGTAAGCAGCTGTGAACATTACACAGAGTTCCCTCGATATATAATATATATCTCTAGTAGAATCATTCAAATCCACCAGAAAGTTTTTAAAGACTCTTGTTTTTAATTACTTGTGTTTTGATTCACTTAAGTTTTATTCCGCATTGTGCTAATCAATACACTTATATTAATATTTGAGTTAGAACATTTTATTTCAAAAAAAAGTTTCAAGAATTCTATTCAACCCCCCTTCTGTAATTCTTGTCATATTGTTAAGGGACTAACAGACTTATCGAGTGAATTCTCGATAAGTCAATTTACTGACTTCTCGAGTGACTTCTCGAGTGACTTCTTGATAAGGTTTATTATGAATTATCGATAAGTCATTGTAGAGTTCTCTAGAAGTGAAAACTTATAGAGTTCTCTACAAGTATGTTTTTGGACTTATAGATAACTCAGAACTAAAATAATTTAATTCCATAAATTATTTTGGCAAAATACTTTTGGCAAAACTAATCTGATTTTATTTTAATTTATTCAAATAAAAATTGGAATCAAATTCAGTCCATTTTGGACAAACTGGGTATATATTTGACATCTCGATAATCTTGTTTTTAGTTCTCTACAAGAATTAATAAAATGACTTATCGATGTGTTTTTCATATTTCAAAATGACTTCTCGATAAGTATACTCCAAACATCTATTTTTGACTTCTCAACAAGTCATTTGCTTTTACTATAAATACCCAAACATCTCGACACATATACTTACTTACACCTTCGAGAACTCAAGTGACCTAGCTTTTCAATCCAAAACCGATTTCTCTCTCGTTTTCACTCTTGTCTCACTAATTTTTCTTACCCATTCACTCTCATAAACAACAATGGCACACAATATTGTTAGAGCTACTATCCCAGAGAAAGGAACAAATTACCTAGCTTTTACTGATGATAACCAAACCCCTGATAGTTTCAAGGGGTTTGTAAAATTCGTGTCTGAATCCTACCTTGTAGGAGCTTTAACTGTTAACCCAGTCTTGTACTTGGATGTTTTGCATGAGTTTTGGAAAACAGTTATGGCAATGACTGTTATGAATGACAACTCTGTATCTCTGGTGGTAACTTGCTTAGTTGGAGGCCAACGGATATAGTTCAGTAAGCAATATGTGAATATAGCTTTGGGTCTTCCAACTACAAACTTAGTGGAGGTGCCAACCCAGGATGAACAAACTGAGTTTATGGACTTCATCAACTATGGTGGAAGAATTAACTTGTCAAGCTTGAACAAGATAAACTTAAGGAAATAATGGTCCTTTGTGTTTGATTCTGTAGTGAGGGCCTTCACATGCAGGAAGACAGGGTATGACAACATTTCAAGTGTGGTATAGAAGCCGGTGTACTCAATAGCCCACAACAGACACTTGAATGTTGGTCTATTGATCCTGGAAGAACTTGCAACCTGGATGACCATGCCCCAATCTGCTATAGGTAAGGAAATTTTCTTTCCTAGATTCATTATGTCTAATGTAAATCATAAATTAACAGATATACATTTGTTGAATGATATAGATAGCACCAAAATAGGTAATTGTAAGCAAGTGTCCAAAATAATATTTGGTTCACTTACTACAAAGAATAAGGTAAATGTGAGTCTGAAAATCACTTCATTCATGATAGAGAGATTTAGGACTTACCCTTACCCAATGCCTGACATGAGATCAAATGTACAGTCTAGCAAATATATGGTCCCTGAACCTATGAAAGTACAAGTACAGGAACACCCACAGGGACCTTCCCAAGCTGAGACCACTTCTTCAACCCAACGAGCAGCTAGGAAACCAACCACTTCATCCTCTCAAAAGGGTGAAGTGAGTAAAAAGAAGAGAAATGAGATAACCCTAACAACAATATATGAGAGTGGTGAAGATCAAACTCAAGCTGAGTCACCTTTGGTCAGAAAGACAAAGAAGGCTAAACAAACTGAGCTGACCACTCAAACCACCTATGTATCCTCCCAAAACGATGCAGTTGTAAAATTGGGGACTAAACAAACTCTAGATACATTCTCTCAACATGATGTGTCAATTGAAAAGAACATTCACCCCAATGCACCCTGTATAGAGTCTGCATAACCAAAACCTGAAGAAATTCAAGTGTATGGTAGGAGAAATAAGGATGGCAAATACTGTGAGAGCACATCTATTGAAGCTCCCTCATCCATTCAGGGGGAGCTGCCAACACTCAATTCTGAGCAACAAATATTAATCTCACAAATTTCTTCCTCACCTACAGCACTTGAATCCATTTCTCAAGTTCAAGCTAAATCAAGTGACTTGGTTCAAGAAACCTTGATCACCACCTAGACACTACAATTAGATAGTGATAGGCTACAAGCTGGGGGGGATTCATTAGTTTTTACTTAAGACCCCATAGATGTTACAAATGCACCTTCATGTGTAAATAAGTATTCACAGACTGTTAAGTTTGAGGGTAGTACTCCTGAGGGGGTGCTATCTAAATCCTCTCCAATTCAATTGGAGGTTCTTGTACCAGGAACAACTCCTCTCAAAACCCTAGCAGAAATTGCATTAGCAGCTGATGCTAGTAGTACAATTGCCAATGATCCTGTCATGGAGGAGGCAAGTATAGCACATTCAGGTGACAGTGTGGTGCAAGACACACAAGGGTTTGAGACTGGTGCACATGACAGGAACCTAGTCCAATCCCCTCCAATTCAATTGGAGGTTCCCACAGCTAGTATGGAATAACAACTTGTCATAAACACATAACAATCTGTGAGTAAAACTATGACTTCTGTCACAGCTGCACCTCAATCAAATCTTGAAGAGTTCATGGTGGATCAGCTACCCAGATTTCTCAACAGCTGCTCACATCTGATATGTCTAATTAGGACTATCAAGCAATTGTACTCTCCTATCAAACAGATGTCCAAGCACAACAAGAAAAATTGTTAATGAAGCTGAACATGATGGTAACTGTGATGTTTGGCTGAACAAGGACTACAATCTGGAGATGGAGGGTGTTTTAGCCAAGTTCAGGGAAGATTATTTGACAATTTTAGGCAGCCATGCTAAAGCACTAACTCCCGGTGAAGTTTATGATGCCATTAATGAGGTCTCCAAGGCTCAACTCAAAGCTTTCCATCTCTTTGGAAGAGCACCAGAACTCAAGATGGTTGGCCATGAAGACAAAATTAGGAAACTGGTGAAAGAAAAGATGGAAGAGATCATACCATCACAAGTCCAAATCACTTTTAAATTCAAACATTTTGCTGATCAAATGGCAAGGATGAATTTGACTACTATTGAAAAGGAGGTCAAAAATCTCAAATAATCCTTTCTTGCTCTTTATGAAGTGCTCCAACAGCAAATCACCAATGCAAATGACACAAAGGTCAAACTGGAACAGCTTCACCAGAGAAGATATGAGCCTTCTGCCTTGCTTATGGATGGCATTAAACAGGTTGTGGAAGCAACTTTTGGCTCCTCAACATCTACAAGCTCTCATCAGCCTGGCTCAACCTCTACAAATCTTCTAATCCAATCTCTTCAACAACAAGTCTCAGACTTGCAGACCTCAAATGCTTCTTTAAATGCACAAGTCCAAGCCTTGACTTCTCTAGTCAAGAGTCAATAATCAGATATCCACAACCTGGTGAACTCTCACAAGCATCTCCAAATGCAGAATTTTGTTGCTTTGGGGCCATCATGGGGAAGCTCAATATACCACTGCCCTCACTACCTGAACAAATAAGGCCAGAAATTAACAAGACATGCCTGGACATTAACAAGACGTGCCCTCAACAATCTTCTCACAAATTGAGGGAGATTATTGTGTAAGACATGCCTGGACATTAACAAGACTAAGTCAAATTGACAACCCTAAGTAAGTTGTATTGTAATCTTAGTTTGCATTTTGTATTGTAACATTTAAAGTCTGTAAAAATGTCAAAGAGCAGACTGGAGTCTTTTTCTTTAAAGAGTATCAAGCCTAAGAATTCTATCCGGAAGAAGATCAAGAAGATCATGCCTCAAAAGAATTATGAAGAAGCTTGGAGTTGAATAAATCTGTTTTAAGAAAAATGTCTTGAGTCAAGATCTCTATAATTCACATATTTAGTGTTATAGAGAAGTTATTCGAGAACTCCGGAATGACTTATAGAGAACTCAGGAAAGCCACTAAAGAACTTAGAGATACCGACAAGCCAAATTGAAGACATGAAATTTGGAGATATCGACAAGTCATTTCTTCACTGGAGAATTCAGAGTTATCAACAAGTCAAATATCATTAGAGAACTCTGAGATATCGACAAGTCAAATATCATTAGAGAACTCTGAGATATTGATAAGTCAACTATCACTAGAGAACTCTGAGATATCGACAAGTCAAATATCACTAGAGAACTCTGAGTTATCGACAAGTCAATTAGTCACTAGAGAACTCAGAGATGTCTATAAGCCAAAGTGAAGACATGAAGTGGAGAGATCTCGACAAGCTAAATTCTCTTATAGGGAACTCAGAGACCTCTACAAGTCAAATCAACTATAGAGTAATAAGATATCTCGATAATCCAATATACTTATCGAGATGTCAAGTTCTATATATACCAAACTGGAGATCTTGGGGTAAAACTCAAAGTACAAAGTTCAGACCAGTTCAATATCCAAGATTAACAATCAACAAACAATCCAACCTGTTGGATTGACAAGTCTACAAAAAGCAGTTTGAAGAGTGTGCAAGATCAAGGGTGAAGATTAACTGACAAAGGAAGATCAAAGTTAACACAGTAAACAAAGATATGCTAAGCCAGAAATGGAAGATATACTTTTCCTAAAATGGAATGATAAGTGACAGTTTACTAAAGTGAATAACATCTCTTATTGTACACTGTGTAAATCAGTAGTTAACTATCGTATAAAGTTAACACTAGTCCTTTGTTAGTAGTAACAATTTAGATAAGAAAAATCTTGTATTCTCTCAAGGAAGAAGTTAAGCTCTTTATCAACAAAGAGCCTAGAAATTTTGTAGCAAAACATTCTTAATTTTAATATAAAATTAAGTGAGTTGTGAAAGATCTGTGTTCTTTACTGTTATTGTTTAATTTTAGTCTTAACATATTTCACTATAAGATTTGATTTACTTTGTTCACAACCTTAAACACTTCAAGACAAGCAAAAAAACACAAAAACACATTCACCCCCCCTCTGTGTAATTCATTACTAACAACTAGCAACATGTTATGAGAAAGTTCAGAAATATTTGCAATATATCTCGAAGAAGGTTCAGATGTACTTGCCTTATCACAAATGATTTCCAACTTTACTTGCACTCATCTAACAGTTCTATTCATCATTCACTTTCCTTTTTTTCCAATGCTTCGCTTCTACTCACTTATCACTTGCTTTCTTTTTCTATGCTTTGATTCTATTCACTGATCACTTGCTTTTCTTTCATATACCTTGCTTTTCTCTGTTTGTTATCACGAGTATATATCAATACTCAATCTCATATTATTTTAATCGTCACATAGACGTCAAAAGCTTTTATCTACACTTCATTTTACCCAAATCCGATTAACGGATTGAAAGTTACAGTAAAAACAGTAAAACAACGCACATAAAGTCATATTATACATCAATCAGATCATATATAGCATGTAGCACGTAAGATATTCGATCAAAATAATTATTTAAAGAAGATTTGGGGTTAAACTGATTTTTCATGTATTTAATACGAATTTTTGAACATTTTTCGGAATTAAAACAGGTCTCCGACTCATTTTATAATTAAATAACAGGGTTCGAACACCCGGATCTGACTTTAAAATCATTTAATTATCGAGCCTTGAAAATAATTGAAAATAATATTTTTAAGCTCGAAACTATTTTTCAGAATTTTTAAATCCAAATAAATAATTAAATCGAATTAAATAATCAATTAAAATTATTTAATAATTAATTAAATCAATTAATTAATTAATATATAAATTAATTGACTAATTAAATAATTAATTATCAACTAAAATCAATTTATTAAATAATTTAGATTTAATTTCGAATTAATTTTTTTTAAGAATTATAAAATATTGATTTTTGGAATTGAAAATAATTAAAAATAACTTCTGAAAATAATTATAAAAAGAATATCATTTTTATAACTTTTATAAACAGAAATCCATTTTTTATAAGTTTTTAAAACAACAGTACAATTTTTGCAGACTTTGGAAACGAGGGGGTGCAAACGATAATTTTACCGTCTTCCCCGTTGTCCCGCCGTCACCGCCGGCCCGTCGCCATTAACGGCGACTGGAGCTTTCCGTCCAGCTCGAAAACAACCCATAAAGGCAGAAACGAGCCAAAATAACAACAATCATTCCCCACGCTTCCAGAAACACAAATATGTTATTAATTAGAGCAAACGATCTTTGAGTCTCCAGGAAAATTCGATCAATATCTCGACGCAGGTGTGCGACATTTTACTGGCGAGTACGAATCCTCCGTCCAATCCATTTATACCATTCGATTTGTTTTTAAACGATCTACAACATGGTGTAATCAATTTCAACCAATAACCCACGAATTAAAAACACCAAATTTCAATTAAGAACATTCATACCCCTTATAAACTCTAATTCTAATAATTCGAGAATCAAACCCCTTTTTCTATATGAAGTGCAGCTCAAAATCCAACATATGATATACCAAAATGATCAGAATAAAATTATCTACAAGATGCAATCATCAAAACACATAAACAACTTCAAAATCAAAAAGCCTTAATTTAATCATAATTAAATTCGAATTTAATAAAATAAATTGGAAAATAACCTTGATTTCTGCACTGAAATTGATGGTGGATTCTGAAAGAACTTTTTGAGAGCTTCGATTCGGTATATAGCACGTTTGATTCCGAGTTCGATAACGCTTTCGTTTTTTGTTTTGATCCTCAATAATGCGACGATTTTACGGGTTTTTCTCTGTAAATTATCGATTTTAACTAGTTGATTATGATTATACAAATAAAATGAAATAAGAAAGAGGCTATTTATATATATAGAATATTAATACCCATTGGATCGTATTGGATCGAAAAATAAGTTATTTAGCCGCTAAGTAAATGCAAAAACGATCCGATTTGATACATGTTTTGGATAATTATCAAAATCGGACTTCTTATAAAACACTTAATACGGAAATATTGTAATAATATCCCGTCTTTCGAGAATACGGGTTTTATTAATCTATAAAAATGATTATTATATCGGAAATTTTGCGCCGGAACGTGTACGGGTCAAACCGTACTCCAGATCGGAAAAGGCAAAACACGGAAAATGTCCGAAATAATCAGATTGGGTTAGGAAGGAGTTTTCTGAAGAGTTTCGGGTTATAAAAACGTAAAAACGGTTGAACTTGGACGATGCTCGGTTTTATAAAATAGTTTTGTATTTATAAAGAAAATAATTAATAAATTAATAAATCTTTTTAAAATGATATAACGATCTAAAAATTATGAGAAAAATATCACAATTATCTATATTTTATTATGGACGTATTAAAATTAACATACTATCATTTTATTATGGACGTATTAAAATTAACATACTCTCATTCTATCACATATAAAATCTAAATTTTAATACCAACCATCAGATAATTCACCAAAATTCACATAATAATCATTTATTGATAAAAATAATTACACGCTATATCCCGGATATTACATTGATCATTACTTGAAAAGCATTATATACAAATTATTATAAATAATTGTAATGAACACCATAATAGAGAAATGAATAATATTTTATATAAAACCACAAAAATTCATTACATGCCTAGAAGGAGCGTTAGTTCAACATCACAACCAAACGAGATATACACAATGAATACATGGTATCAAGGTTATAATGAAGAAAATTAAGAAAAAGAAGATAAAACTCTATATTTTGATCTTGCTCCCCGAATTTTGTTCTTGAATGTTTTCATGTGTTCTTCACCCATTATTTCTCTCTGTGTTTTTCTTTGTAACTATCGTCCACCTAGACATGTACGTGTCTAATGTTCTTAGAATATATTAATATCAAATAATTGCCTTATATATAAATATTATTGTATTCTAACTAGTTACTAACAATAAAAACAAGTATCGTACATAAAGTATAATTTTTAAGTAAGAAATTCGAACTGTTTGTTTCTGACCTTTTTCTGAGCGGTTTGGAATGTCAATAAAATATGAAATCATACTTGAATTAAAGGTATTCTCGTAAGTTTTCTAACGGCGCTCGAATCGCCTCAGTTCGACACCCGAAACTCCCATAATAGTCAAAATAGTGAATATTGAGCAAACCGTCTCGAGAATCCAAATTTTGCTAAAATTTACTTCAAATTTTGTAATTCCAGCTATAAAAATTCACTTTTTTCCTACTATAAGACATGAAAACAAATTAAATAACAATCTGATTTCTAAACTCAAAATACATAGAAAATATAAGTATAAAGATCATACAGTAAAAATCCCTATACTTGAGTTTTTAATAATTTTTTTAATAAAATCGAATTAATTTTTTTTATACAATCGATCTATTATTAATTAAACCAACCAAACATATATACAAACCGATGGTACCTCCATTAACATTTAGGTTTATATATTTCAACATTGGGTTGTTCACGAACCGAGCTGTTCGTGAACAAACTCGAGCTCGACTAGTTAAGAGCTCGTTCGGCTCGGCTCGTTAACGAACTCGAGCTCGATCTCGAACATACAAATGTGTTCGTTAAGCAAAACGAGCTCGAGCCGAGCTTTGGGTTGTTCAGCTCGAACTCGCTCGTTAAAACTCGAAAAAATTATAAACTATCCTGAATATTTTTATATAAGTATGTTTTTTTTAAATCCGACTTCACTATATTTATTTTCATCTACATATGCGCGATATTTTGACATGATTTAGAAATTTTTATTTTTTAGTTTCTAAATTTAAAATTTGGCTTCATAATTATATTTTAGTTAAGAATTTTTAAAAAAATATTTTTCAACGATTCAACCGTATGAATTTCATAAAATATATATTCTAATGATATAACCAAAGTTTCAAATTAAAACAATTTTATTTGATTTTCTATTTTAACAATCAAGCATTAGTTTGACTAGTAACGCTAACTAGTGTTTAGTCCGAATTTGTTGTTTCGATTATTTTAAAAATACTTTATATTGATCCAACCGTATGGATGTCATAAAATATATATTTTCTTGATATAATCAAAGTTTCAGATCAAAATAATTTTATTTAATTTGCTATTTTAACAGTCAAACATTAATTTGACTAATACTAATAACTAGTGTCTAGTCCTGTATTGGTGTCTCGACTTATTTAAAATTATTTCTAATTGATCCAACCACATGGATGTCAAAATAAATATTTTAATGATATAATCAAAGTTTTAAATCAAGATAATTTTATTTGATTTTTTATTTTAAGAGTCAAGCAATAGTTTGACTATTACCGTTAACTAGTGTTTAAAAATACTTTATATCGATCCAACCGTATGGATGTCATAAAATATATATTTTATTGATATAACCAAAGTTTGAGATCGAAATAATTTTATTTGGTTTCCTATTTCAATAGTCAAAGATTAGTTTGACTAGTACTCGTAACCAGTGTTTAGTCCTGTATTTGTGTCTCGACTTATTTAAAATTATTTCTAATTGATCTAACTGTATGGATGTCAAAATAAATATATTTTAATGATACAAACGAAGTTTTAAATCAAGATAATATTATTTGGTTTGTTATTTTAGCAGTCAAACATTAGTTTGACTATTACCGCTAACTAGTGTTTAGTTTAGATTTGTTATTTTTATTATTTAAAAATACTTTATATCAATCCAACCGTATGGATGTCATAATATATCTATTTAATTGATATAACCAAAGTTACATACCAAAATAATTTTATTTGATTTGTTATTTTAACAGTCAAACATTATTTTGACATGTACTAGTAACTAGTGTTTAGTCCTTTATTGGTGTCTCGACTTATTTAAAATTATTTCTAATTGATCCAAGCGTATGGATGTCAAAATAAATATATTTTAATGATATAACCAAAGTTTCAAATCAAGATAATTTTATTTAGTTTATTATTTTAACAGTCAAGCATTAATTTGACTATTATCGCTGACTAATGTTTAATCATGAATTGGTGTTTTGATTTTTTTAAAAATATTTTTCATCGATTCAACCGTATGAATGTCAAGATATATATATATATATATATATTAGTGATATAACTAAAGTTTCAAAAAAATATAATTATTTGATAAGTTATTTTCACAGTCAAATAGCGGTTGACCTGAATTTTTTCTGACTCGGCTCGGATCGGCTCGTTTATGTTCCTGAACAAGCTTGTGTTCGGCTTGTTAGTTAACGAGCTCGAGCTCGAACACGATTTTTGTTCGATAAGAAAGCTCTGTTTGACTCGGTTCGTTAGAAAAAAGTTAAAGTCCGGCTCTGTTCGGTCAAAACTCGGTTCGGCTCGGTTCGTGACAACCCTATTTCACAAGGCTCATCTATCTATCTGACTTAAAATACTTGAATTCAAATTGAGTTACAAAGTTTGATTTTTTTTTTGTAAATTCGGCAAGAAAACTACAAATTCTAAATATTTTATAATTATAAAAAATATTTGAATCTAGTTACCAAAAGTTATGTTTGATACATTTCTATCCAATATTAAAGTATCTTTTATTTATAATAATTAATTACGCAATTCCTAACCATATGATAATAAACTAAACAAAAATATTTTAATAATTTAAAATCTGTAATCACAAAATTGATGAAACAATGTAGATCATAATAAATGACCAAAAATTTATTTTGAAAATATAATTTTAAAACCGTAATCTATAAAAAAAGACTTAATTACACGAATATGGCATGAGTTTTAATTATTTTGCACAAAAATAACCAACATATAATAATAGGTACCCGTATGACTCATGTATAATTCTTCTGCCACCCGATTGCATTTCGTTAGTTATATTTAACGGACGTTAGGATTTTTTTAAATTAAAGATGTAATTACACAAAGATGGTCTGAATTATAATTTTTTTGCACAAAAATGATCTATCAAAGAATTAAAAATCAAAGAGTATTTACAAATTAAATCAATCACAGAATTAAAAAATAAAGAGCAACTATAAATCTTCCTATAGTTCTGTCCAGGCCCTGTTAAAAAGAACGGTTTTGCCGATTTCTTATGTGAAGTCGAGTGCAAGACTTTGTGTGTATTTCTTGGTTTTTTCTGTATAACCTGAAGGTCTCACTTTAGTTTATTCTATCTGTGTTGGTTTTATACTGAAATATTTTGGTGTTTCTTTACATCATGCTCATTAGCTTATAGTGCTTATTGAAAATGTACTAATTTTGTATGATTTGTCTCGTTCCTAAGATGTAAAACTTTAATGTTCTCTAACTATCACTTATAGATGTTGCCTATCATAAAATTTTGAATCCTACATTTCGATATGAAGTTTGGATTCATGATATGTTGGTACATGAGTATTCTTTATTGGTATCCTTAATTATTTTTTCCATGTTTTCAGACTGTACATGAAAATAAGAAATTACATTATTCGAAGTAAGACAAGGTTGATATGCATGTTTTTAACACCTATTTTATGTGGATACTATAGTTTTGAAAGGTAGGTGATGAATGTTCCCTCGTCTCGTTCACGGTGAAAGTATATTACCATAAGCATATTGACTTCTCACATACGAATCCCTTTGCTGCGGGTCGACCTGGTAGAGTTAAGCGAATAAACCATAAAGTTGCTTTAAAAAAAACTAATGGTGGAGATGGAGACGATAAAGATGAAGATTAAGGCGTTAAGGTTAATATACTTCTGAATGCTTATGTTTGAAATACGGTTTACTATTTTCCGTTTTGGCTCTGGCCCAAAAATATAGATTAAGGTGTTGGAAAATATGGGTATAAGTCCCATATTGGTAAGTCATATTTTTGAGCATTATGACTAAAAGATGTGTGAGATATGATGATATTCTCTTAATAATGGAAATTATTATTTTCCATTAGAATTTGGCTCAAATATTATGGCATAAATTAATTTGATTTTGTTTCAGATTAATTGATATGGTGTATGTCTTGATATATTCAATCTGATTCCGTTTCAGATTATTTATGGAATAGAGTAGCTTGCAAGTATTACACCGATTCCATAATTAATGATATTTAATTATGGAAAAGAGTAGCGCACAAGTCTATCTACACCTATATAAACACCTCTAAGGCGTTAGGGTTAGACACACCAAAAACATATTCGTCTCTAAACACAAATCTCTCTCTCTCGGTGATAGTTTCGTGCCCGTTCAAGCTCGCTGAAGGTGCTCGTTATCCGTAACGCCGCCGCTACCTCGTTTTATCCTGGGAGGCTATCGACTCGCACATACGGTGAGAGGCGAAATAGCTTTAAGGAGACAGTTTCAACTGGACTCGAGGATCTCTCTTCTGTTTATATCTTTTCTTCCTCCGTTTGATTTCGTTTACTCACGCACACACTTGTTTGATTATTTGTATTAATCGCAGATTGTTTTCACAATCTTAAAGCTATTTATTTTATATACATCTGTGACTGATACATCTGTATCTGCTTATTTTGTTGAGTAACAGATCGATGGAGAACCAAACTATGAATGATTCGATGAACATGACGGCTGATCCCAACGCACAGATCACTGGATCTGATGGGGTTCACCAGCAACCGATTAACCCTAACGCACGGATCGTACGATCTGATGGGGGTCAAACGCCTGTTGGACATGTGCCTTCGGGACATGTGCCTTCGGGACATGTGCCTGTGGGACACACTGTCATTGGACAGTTTAGTGTTCCTCTTGGACAGATATCGGCAGGATTCACTCCTCCGATCATACCTGCGGTGCCTACTGGTGTGCATACACCTGTAGTACAGACGCACGTACCATCTGTTCCACCCGTGGTGCCTGCTGCACCTGTTATGCCAACTGTGCCTGCTGCACATGCTGAAAAACCTGAGAAGTTCAACGGAACGAACTTCAAACGTTGGCAACAAAAGATGCACTTTTATTTGACCACGTTGCATATGAATCGCTTCCTTAAGGAAGAACCACCATTGCTCACTGCTGAGAGTAACATGCAGACTGTGTATGCTGCTGATGCTTGGAAGCACTCCGACTACATCTGTCGGAACTATGTGTTAAATTGTTTGTCTGACTCGTTGTATAACGTATACAGCGCAAAGCCAACAGCTAAGGTCTTATGGGAGTCACTTGACCATAAGTATAAAACCGAGGACGCTGGGGCAAAGAAGTGGATTGTTGGCCGCTTTCTTGATTATAAGATGGCAGACTCTAAGACTGTGGTCAGTCAGGTGCAGGAACTGCAGGTGATCATTCATGACATTCATGCTGAGGGAATGGTCATAAGTGAGTCTTTCCAAGTTGCTGCTGTTATTGAAAAGCTTCCACCTGGATGGAAAGATTTCAAGAACTACCTTAAGCACAAGCGAAAGGAGATGTCTATGGAGGATCTTATTGTTAGACTTCGTATTGAAGAAGACAACAGAGGGTCCGAGAAGAAAGTTAACGTTGCCACTGAGAAGGCAAACATGGTGGAGCATGCTCAAAGCTCCAAGCCCAAGAAGGCTAATTCTGGTAAAGGGGCAAAGCTGGCACCCAAGGGAGGGATTTCGAAGTCGAAATTTCAAGGGAAGTGCTACAACTGTGATAAAGTTGGTCATAGGTCTTCTGACTGCAAGAAGCCCAAGAAGCCCAACAAGAAGAAAGAAGCAAACATGGTAGAGAATATCTCCAAGGAGATGGGTGACATAGACCTCTGTGCTACGGTCTCTGAAGTGAACCTGGTCGGTTCTAATCCACGTGAATGGTGGATTGATACTGGTGCTACTAGGCATGTTTGCTCAGACAAGGCGGTTTTCTCTAGCCTCAAAGCTTCCGATGCTGGTGAGAAACTCTACATGGGGAATTCAGCAACTTCTACCATTGAGGGTGAAGGCACGGTGATCCTGAAGATGACCTCTGGGAAGAATCTGACTTTGAAGAATGTACTTTATGTGCCTGATATTCGCAAGAACCTTGTGTCTGGTTCTCTGTTGAATAAGCATGGCTTTCGCATTGTAATAGAGTCAGATAAAGTTATTTTGTCTAAGAGTGGTATGTTTGTAGGCAAGGGTTATTTAACTGATGGGCTTTTTAAGCTCAATGTAATGTCCGTTAAGGACGATAATGAAATGAAGAATTCTTCTGCTTACTTGCTTGAGTCTCCTAATTTATGGCATGCTAGATTAGGACATGTAAATTATGACACTTTACGACGTTTAAGTGCAAAAGAATACATACCTAAACTTACTATCGATCCAAAACATAAGTGTGAGACTTGTGTTGAGGCAAAATTAACGAGATCATCATTTAAACGTGTGGAAAGGAACACCAAAGTGCTAGACCTAATACATAGCGACATATGTGATTTAAAATTCGCTCCAACAAGAGGAGGAAACAAGTATTTTATTACATTCATTGATGATTGTACAAAATACTGCTATGTATATTTGTTGAAAAGCAAAGACGAAGCTATAGATAAATTTAAAATCTATAAGGAAGAAGTTGAGACACAACAAACTGAGAAAATCAAAACGATACGAAGTGATCGTGGAGGTGAATATGTTGAACCGTTTGGGGAATTCTGTTCACAACATGGTATAATCCATGAGGTCACTGCACCATACTCCCCTCAGTCAAATGGTGTGGCTGAAAGGAAGAATCGCACTCTGAAAGAGATGATGAATGCGATGTTGTTAAGCTCTGGGCTCCCACAATCGATGTGGGGAGAAGCCACTTAAGCGCAAATAATATTTTAAATATTACGATGCGCAAGAATAAGGATGTAAGTCCTTATGAAATGTGGAAGAAAAAGAAACAAAGTTACCAACACCTGAAAGTGTGGGGGTGCCTTGCAAAGGTACTGATCCCTACACCGAAGAAGGTGAAGATAGGTCCTAAGACTGTGAATTGTGTCTTCATCGGATATCCTCCACACAGCACTGCATATCGGTTTCTTGTTCATGAATCCAAGATTCCTGATATTCAAAAGAATACCATTATGGAATCAAGAAATGCCTCATTTTTTGAGACGATGTTTCCCTGTAATCCAGGAAACCAACAACCTACGACGTCTAAACGATCTCATGAGTCTGTAGATGACGATAATGAGAGTGACGAAAGTGAAGACGAAAATGTGGGGGTAGTGAGAAGGAGCAAAAGACAACGAACGGAGAAATCCTATGGGTCTGATTTTATGACCTATTTGCTCGAAGAAGGTGACCCAAAAACTTATAAGGAGGCGGTTACCTCACCTGATGGACCTATGTGGAAAGAGGCCATCAAGAATGAAGTTGATTCAATTATGCAAAATCATACTTGGGAATTAGTGGACTTGCCAACTGGTTGCAAACCATTAGGTAGCAAGTGGGTTTTTAAGAAGAAGTTGAAAACTGATGGCACTATTGATAAGTATAAGGCCAGACTTATAATTAAAGGATACAAGCAACAAAAAGGCCTTGATTACTTTGATACATATTCTCCTGTAACGAGAATAACGTCCATAAGGATGATGTTTGCTATTGCTGCAATGCGTAATCTAACTGTACATCAAATGGATGTGAAAACAGCTTTCCTAAATGGAGACATAGATGAAGAAATCTATATGGAACAACCTGAAGGGTTTGTTGTCCCAGGACAAGAAAGGAAAGTGTGTAGATTGGTGAAATCATTGTATGGTTTGAAACAAGTGCCTATGAAATGGCATGAAAAATTTGATGAGGTCGTGCTGGCCAATGGTTTCAAAATCAATGAATGTGATAGCTGTGCCTATTACAAGGATAACGAGAACAGCTATGTCAAGGAGAATGACAATGGCTATGTCATGATGACACTATATGTAGATGATCTACTTATTGCTGGAAGCAATGATAAAGTTATCAAATCTACAAAGGACATGTTGAAATCAAGGTTCGACATGAAAGATATGGGACTAGCAAATGTAATTATGGGAATTCAAATTTCTAGAACATCAGAGGGTCTCGCATTAAGTCAACCACATTATGTTGACAAGATCCTTGAGAAGTTTCTTAAGGATGACTTTGAGAAAGCTAGGACACCTGTAGATATGACTTTGCACCTATCCAAGAACAAAGGTGTAGCTGTTTCCCAATTGGAATACTCGAGGATAATTGGTAGTCTGATGTACCTCATGAGTTGTATAAGACCAGACATTGCATACTCAATTAGCAAGTTGAGTAGGTTTACGAGTAATCCGGGAGCTGATCACTGGAAAGCGATTATAAGGGTACTAAGGTACTTGAGGGGAACTCGAGACTATGGACTGCACTATGGCAGATACCCAGCAGTATTAGAAGGATATACTGACGCAAATTAGATATCTAGCAAGAAAGCACTTAAGTCTACGAGTGGCTATGTGTTTACATTAGCTGGAGCGGCAATATCATGGAAATCCTCAAAACAAACGGTGATAACTCATTCCACGATGGAAGCTGAGTTTGTGGCACTAGATAAATGCGCCGAAGAGGCTGAATATCTACGTCAATTTCTGGAGGATATTCCAAGATGGCCAAAGCCTGTAACTGCAATAGGGATTCACTGTGATAGTCAATCCGCTATTGGCAGAGCACAGAGCACGATGTATAATGGAAAGTCTCGTCATATATGACGACGACACAGTTCCATTAGACAATTGATCTCAACCGGAATTATCACTATTGACTATATACCGTCAAAGGATAATATCGCGGATCCACTAACCAAAGGGTTATCAAGAGAAGTGGTTGAGAAATCATCGAGAGGGATGAGCCTTAAGCCTATTGCTTAACGGCATCATGGTGGACACCCAACCATTGCTGACTGGAGATCCCAAGAACTTGGTTCAATGGGACAACTAAATCATGATGACCAAATCACTGTGGGGGTAACCCCTGGCCTGTTCCTATGATGAGGAAACAGTGAGACCCGTAAGGTACGAGGTTAAGCTTTGAGCCTTTAATGATCTTTGATGAATACGTGGAGCTCAGGAGTGAACGCATGGAATTCAGTTGAGTAAACGCGGGTTACTCTATAAGATAAAGATCACCTATGTGGGAGAGAAGTGGGGCCGCTTCAAAGGAGAATTGCGAGGCACAATTCTTTAGAAACTTCTGCAGAACCAGGACGATGTTCCATGGCCAAAATGGACATACTCATGAGAGCTGAACGAGTCAGAAACGATATAGTGATAAGTATATCATCGTTTACATAAACGGTCGAACAGTTCAAGGACAAGCACGTCTACTGTCTACCAGTAAATTCGGTATGCTTACTCGAGCGAAGGTTCAAGGAGCATTCTCTACCTATCGTATGCTATATCTGATCGAAGAAACTATCACCAAGTCAAACTCCGTGTCTGTCTGTCTGTCTGTCTGGTGTGTGCTACTAAGATTACCAATCTCACCCATGTGGGGGATTGTTGGAAAATATGGGTATAAGTCCCATATTGGTAAGTCATATTTTTGAGCATTATGACTAAAAGATGTGTGAGATATGATGATATTCTCTTAATAATGGAAATTATTATTTTCCATTAGAATTTGGCTCAAATATTATGGCATAAATTAATTTGATTTTGTTTCAGATTAATTGATATGGTGTATGTCTTGATATATTCAATCTGATTCTGTTTCAGATTATTTATGGAATAGAGTAGCTTGCAAGTATTACACCGATTCCATAATTAATGATATTTAATTATGGAAAAGAGTAGCGCACAAGTCTATCTACACCTATATAAACACCTCTAAGGCGTTAGGGTTAGACACACCAAAAATATATTCGTCTCTAAACACAAATCTCTCTCTCTCGGTGATAGTTTCGTGCCCGTTCAAGCTCGCTGAAGGTGCTCGTTATCCGTAACGCCGCCGCTACCTCGTTTTATCCTGGGAGGCTATCGACTCGCACATACGGTGAGAGGCGAAATAGCTTTAAGGAGACAGTTTCAACTGGACTCGAGGATCTCTCTTCTGTTTATATCTTTTCTTCCTCCGTTTGATTTCATTTACTCACTATAAATCTTCCTATAGTTCTGTCCAGGCCCTGTTAAAAAGAACGGTTTTGCCGATTTCTTATGTGAAGTCGAGTGCAAGACTTTGTGTGTATTTCTTGGTTTTTTCTGTATAACCTGAAGGTCTCACTTTAGTTTATTCTATCTGTGTTGGTTTTATACTGAAATATTTTGGTGTTTCTTTACATCATGCTCATTAGCTTATAGTGCTTATTGAAAATGTACTAATTTTGTATGATTTGTCTCGTTCCTAAGATGTAAAACTTTAATGTTCTCTAACTATCACTTATAGATGTTGCCTATCATAAAATTTTGAATCCTACATTTCGATATGAAGTTTGGATTCATGATATGTTGGTACATGAGTATTCTTTATTGGTATCCTTAATTATTTTTTCCATGTTTTCAGACTGTACATGAAAATAAGAAATTACATTATTCGAAGTAAGACAAGGTTGATATGCATGTTTTTAACACCTATTTTATGTGGATACTATAGTTTTGAAAGGTAGGTGATGAATGTTCCCTCGTCTCGTTCACGGTGAAAGTATATTACCATAAGCATATTGACTTCTCACATACGAATCCCTTTGCTGCGGGTCGACCTGGTAGAGTTAAGCGAATAAACCATAAAGTTGCTTTAAAAAAAATTAATGGTGGAGATGGAGACGATAAAGATGAAGATTAAGGCGTTAAGGTTAATATACTTCTGAATGCTTATGTTTGAAATACGGTTTACTATTTTCCGTTTTGGCTCTGGCCCAAAAATATAGATTAAGGTACTGTTTTTTTGTCTTGGCAATATCCCGGAAATGTAGATTAAGGTGTGATTCTGTAGTCTTACAAAAGGAAAGTCGTTTACCTATATAAAAAACAAGTTTTTTCTGCTAATATGTAGCCGCTTTTTGGTTTTTAATTCCGTGATTGATTTATTTTATAAATGCTCTTTAATTTTTAATTCTTCGATTGATATTTTTGTGCAAAAAATATTATAACTTAGGCCATCTTCGTGCAATTACATATTTAATTTATGAAAACCCCATAACTAACGGAATGCAATCGGATGGAAAAAAAAATATACATGAATCATACGAGTGTCTGTTATTATATATTAGTCATTTTTATGCAAAAAAATTATAACTCATACCATGCTCATGCAATTAAGTCTAAAAAAATAAAACAGAAAGTGGGGGCTCCCGCCCGGTGAGCAAAGCAAGAAACTGCATAATAATATGCTTCCACGCTTGACAGGTGACGCAGCTCTCGGCGCCCACACTCCCACTTCGACTCGTACTAGCTTTACTTCTTCAGTTCTGCTCGTTTATTATTTTTATTTTTATGAATAAAAACTTCCTTAATACTTTTTTTTTTATTTCCAAATAACTAAAATGTGACGTATTAAAAGTCAAAAATTTAGTTTTGAACGAACAACTTTGATTAGTTTTAATTCAAAAAGTATACAGCTGACCAACAATGTATTTGCACATTGTTTAACACTTGCTGCCCTTCAAAATTTCGACCACTAACATGTAACATGTATGTGTATTATAATTTAAATCTATTAATTTATATAATTTGTATATATATTTGCTGGTTTATGATGTAATATTAATATTCAATTTTTTTTTGAACTTTTAGTGTCTATTTAATAAAATTAATTTATAATTGTGACTTCAACAAGCATAAACTAAACCACCTTTACTTTATAAAATGGCATTTTCTTATAATATTAGCAAGAAAGGTTATGAATTTAAACAATCCCATTTTAGCAAACCACAAAAAAAACACGAGTTAATTGTAAAATCAGTTGTAAATAAAAATAGGAAAAGAAAAAGGATAATTAATTAAGGATAAAATTAATTAAAAGAATCTAAAAAGGGAACGATATCCAAACCCATTAAAACAGCGTATCTTGAAACAAAACCCTAACACAGTCCCTGTAAGAACAATCACTTCTAACTCAATCTCCACCGTCCATCTTTCTCATCCAACGGATGAGATCTCTTCTCAAATAATACTTATCAGTCTCTGTCCTTGAGCTCACTCCTCTTTTTCACACACTTAACTTTCTTCCTCCCTATAAAATGTCATCAATCTATACATACACACACTTGTATCTATACATTTAACAAAAGAAACACATTGTAATGAAATGATGGATTTGAGTGATTGATTCTTGTGTTTTGATCGGTAAATTGACTAATTTGAGCTTAAAGTTTCGATCTTTGATTGAATTGAGGTGTTAATTTAGTGTTTTTATTGTAAAGTTTCGATCTTTGATTGAATTGAGGTGTTAATTGAGTGGTTTGAGTGTAAAGTTTGGATCTTTGATTGAATTGAGGTGTGAATTGAGGGGTTTAATTGAAATGATTACGGATAGTTATTCGAGAATGCGATCGATGATTCAGAATGAGGAGTTGGGGTTTATGTTAAGGAATCAAGATGTAGGTGAGAGAGATAGTGAATTAGGAATGTATCGAAGCGGTTCAGCTCCGCCGACGATTGAAGGATCGTTGAATGCTGTAGGTGGATTAGTGTCTAATGGGGGTGTTAGTGAAGAGGAAATTAGGTCTGATCCGGCTTACATTTCGTATTATTATGCGAATGTGAATATGAACCCGAGATTGCCCCCGCCTTTGTTATCGAAAGAGGATGGTCGGTTTGCGCAACGTATGAATGGGACTGGAGCTGCTATAGGTGATAGGAGGAAAATTGGGAGAGAGGAGGGAGGTGATGGGAGTCGGTCATTGTTTGCGGTGCAGATGGAGAAAGGACAGAGTAATGGAGAGTGGAGCAGCGATGGATTGATTGGATTGCCTGGTTTAGGATTAGGTGGTAGACAGAAGAGTATTGCTGAGCTTATTCAGGTGAAGTTAGTCGGGTTTAATGAATTTGTTCATTTTTGTTTTGTTCTGTGCATCGTGCTGATTGTTTATATCCGTTGTATATGTTTTTGATCTTTAATGTTATTTGTTGATTTTGTGTAAATTCTTCTTGTTTGTTAGGATGAATTTATTGCCTAGCGAGTTATTGTTGTTCATACTTTTGGTAGATATTACGTATATTTGATCGGTGATACGTTAAGTATTGGTTTTGTTTGTTCAGCAGCAAAGTGTGGTTTTTTTGAGTTCACTCTCCTTCAGTTTATTACTTGAATGTTAATTTAACTTATTAATGAATGTAGTAGTATGATCGAGAAAAAAATATATTTTTCTGCTAAAAATCTGATCTTTCAATTTTTTCTGCTAAAAATCTGATCTTTTAATTTTTTCTAGTTATCTATTATAAAAGTTTTTGATTTATGAGGTTGATTGTTGATTTTGTGTATCTTAATTGTTGCTTGTTTCTTCGAATTTAGTACTCGGCTCTACTTTTGCTAGATATGGAGTATATCGAATCCGTTATGTGCTGGTTTTGTTTGCTCAGCGGAACAGTGCTGTTTTATTTAGTACCATTGCCTTCATTTAGTTCCCTATTTCCTAACTTACATATTTACTTGTGTATATAGATATGTATTAGTATCATTGAAATCAAAAATAATACTTTTACTGCTATAAATGTGATCTTGCTGATTTTTCTCAAGTTATTAGTATGTTATTGGTATTATTTTACTGCTAAAAATTTGATCTTGCTGACTTTCCCAAGTCATCAGTATGTTATTGTTTTTTTTTACTGCAAAAAATGAATAAGTATGTTCTTCACTTTAAAAGTTTACAAGTGCTACAGTTTGCATAAAAATATTTTTATGCGATCCTTTAATCAGTAGGTTAAACCTTCATGCAGGATGATACGACTCATCAGACATCTGCTTCAGGACACCCTTCTCGTCCAACAAGCCGTAATGCTTTTGACAATGGTGTTGAGCCTTCTGAATCTCACTATACGCAGTTTAAGCAGGACTTGGCGTCACTGGATTCTGTGCATGTCTCTGCACACATACAAGGCGTGTCTTCTACTCAGAATGTCAATTCCTCAGCTTCACATACTTATGCTGCTGCACTAGGGGCTTCCTTGTCAAGAAGTACAACTCCAGATCCTCAGCTTTTAGCTAGAGCTCCTAGTCCTCGAATCCCTTCTGCCAGAGGAGGCAGAAGCTCTCTGGATTTACAAAATGTTAATGGGTCAATCACATACAATGGTTCCGCTGGGCGTGCGAGTCAACAATCAGATCTGGCTGCTGCTTTGTCAGAAATAACTCTATCAAACAATCTTCTGGATGAAGAGAATCATGCAAGGTCTAGAATTCAGCAAGAGATCGATGATCACCAGAACTTATTCAGTTTGCAGGGCGATCTGTACAATAATAAACAGCATCAATACTTGAACAGGTCTGAACCTGGGAATTTGCAATCTATATCCCAGTCAGCCAAAGGATCTTATGGTTATGGGATAAGGGCGGAACTGAATAACTCTTCTTTATTATCTGATGTTCATGTCAATCTTCACAAGCCTTCCCTGGCCTCTGCTAACTCGTACTTGAAAGGCTCATCCACACCCACACACAATAGTGGAGGAAATTCACCTTCTCAATATCGTAATGTTGGTAGTCCAAATCCATCATTTTCAAACTATGGTTTAAATGGACACACCATAAATCCCGCGTCACCATCAATGCTTGGGAATCAGTTTGCAAGCGGTAGTTTACCACCTTTATTCGAAAATGTTGCCGCTGCAACAGCTATGGGAGTATCTGGCATGGACTCCAGAAGAATGGGAGGCTTGACTCTAGGGCCCAATTTAATAGCTGCAGCAGCAGAGTTGCAGAACCTTAGCAGGGCTGGAAATCAAAATGCAGTGAATGGTCTTCAGGTTCCCTTAGTAGACCCATTATATCTTCAGTACTTGCAATCAAATGAGTTTGCTGCTGGCGAGAGCTTGAATAATTACATGGATCTAGCTGGAATCCAGAAAGCCTACTTAGGGGGTGTGCTTTCACCCCAAAAATCACAATATGGTCTTCCCTACCTTGGAAGTCCATCCAGTTTGACTAATGGTTACTATGGAAACCAACCATTTAATCTTGGCATGTCCTATCCAGGCAGCCCATTGGGTGGCTCCCTTCTACCAAACTCTCCTTTTGGACCTGGTAGTCCTATCAGGCATGGTGATAGGAGCCTTCGTTTTCCTTCAGGGATGAGGAACTTTGGCGGGGGTGTAATGGGACCATGGCACCCCGAAACTGGTGGTATGTTGGATGAAAGTTTTGGATCCTCTCTCCTCGATGAGTTCAAAAACAACAAGGCTAGGTGTTTTGAGCTTTCGGAAATTGCAGGACATGTAGTTGAGTTCAGGTATATCTTTTTGTATGATTTGAAGGTGATGCTTGTGTATATATGTATGCTTTCTATAGAGGTTCATTTGTTCTTAAACACTGTCCAAGCAGTGCGGATCAGTATGGGAGTCGCTTCATACAACAGAAACTTGAAACTGCCACAACCGAGGAGAAAAACATGGTTTTTAATGAAATCACACCTCAAGCGCTTTCTCTGATGACTGACGTGTTTGGCAATTATGTCATTCAGAAGGTAACGGCAGAGTAACATGCTTCAGTAACATGCTTGTGTGGTATCTTGCAAGTAAAAGACTTGTTTTCTGGTTCAGTTGTTTTTTTTCCCTCGATAAATTGCGTATATCAATTATAATATATATCAGCCTCAGTTGTAATTTTCTTCTTTTTGATCTAGTTTTTCGAACATGGAAGTGCATCACAAATAAGAGAACTGGCTGACCAACTCAATGGGCATGTTTTGAACCTTAGCCTTCAAATGTATGGTTGCCGAGTGATACAGAAGGTAAAGACATTTTGCAACTTCATTGACATCAGTATAAGATATAATTTCATTTCTGAGACGAAAAGAAAAGAAAGCAAGTGAGGGACGCTCTCTTAATTGCTTCTGTTTAAGTGCAACTTTTCTTGACAAAGTCTTGGTGGCTCTTGGTTTTCCTATTATTCTTTGCTAGCCTAATAATTTATTATACACTTAACATTGAGATTGCATAGTGATTCTGAAATATAGTAGTGATGATAATCCTAGCAGAGATTTCTATACTCTTAATTTATTAATATATTGGGTTTATATATTGTATTGAGATTATCACGATACTATATCTCAAGTTCACTGTAGATTATCTTCTCCACTACTTTATATGTGTTGAAGTCTGGCTTGGCATAGCAAGCAGAGGAGAGTGCTTCTAGCATATATAAGCTTAGTGGAAAGGGGCGGACTTTGATATACTTTCAGGAGGTTTTTTTTTTCAGAAAGAAACTAATGAATAACTTCTATGTAAAAGATATATGATTATATCTACCACTAGCACTAATTGGATTATCATCACTCACGTTTAAGGTTTTGACTCTTCTATATTTTGTGAAAAACATTGATTATGCTTAAACTTCTGCTTCTGTTTTATTTCGTCAACAGTTTTCTGTTTTGTTTGTAACGCTTCTTGTTCATATCCAGGCCATTGAAGTTGTTGATCTGGACCAGCAAACTAAAATGGTTGCTGAACTTGATGGCCACATTATGCGTTGTGTAAGAGATCAGAATGGCAATCATGTTATTCAGAAGTGTATTGAATGCATCCCTGAAGATACAATTCAATTTATCGTGTCCATATTTTATGATCAAGTAGTGACATTGTCCACCCATCCGTACGGTTGTCGTGTCATACAGGTGGAAATTACGCATTATTAAGCAAAACTTATCATAGCTACCTTTTTCGTGAACTCTGAAATGGTCGGAACTTGCAAGTATGTAAATTTGATTGTATAGCTGTTCAATTTTTATGTTACAGAGAGTTCTAGAGCATTGCAGTGACCCCAAAACTCAACAAGTAGTGATGGACGAAATTATGCGGTCTGTCTGCATGCTGGCTCAAGATCAGTATGGAAATTACGTTGTTCAGGTTTATAAGCTTTTCATGAATCGTTCCTTCTTTGTTTTCTCAATGATATTGTATGCTTCAGATTTTAAGTGTCAATTTGGTTTTATTGAGTAATTTCAGAAAGAAAAGATGAGTAAGCAGAGATGCTCGTTCGTTCTACTAGATGTTAATATCTATATTCAGTAGAGTTCTGGCTCTCATTTATGTAGTGCATATGCAAACCTCTATAGTTTGTTCTATTGCTGCAAAATATATAAGATTTAGGAAACAGTATTCTACCAAGTGATCGTGTTGACTAGGAGTAATTATTCCTGTGTTTCTTTTTTCTTTTCTTGTGGTTACCCTTTGAAGTGGTTATCTTTATCTGTGTTATCTGCATATCTTTACTTTGATATTTTGGTGGTTTTCATTGTTTTATCTTGTTGATTAAAATTTCTTTTGACAAGTATTTGTTGGTATTCTTATTACATGGAAATTACACATATGATTTAAAATAAAAATCTAATTAAAATTTTAACAGCATCTTTCTTTGATAGTTGAGACAGTAGAAGGCATAACTGAGCACCGTTACAAATTTGAAGGCTCGTTATTTTGCAGTATATGGTTACTTGGTTAGTGATGTATATTTGTTTCCCAGGGTAGTGAGCCTTAAAGATTTCTATACCATAAGTTGCATATGATTCTGGTTCAATATTATTCTGGTGTTTAGCAGCATGAATGTTTATCTTTGGCTGCCACTATATGGGTGCTAGATATTGCCACTATATTAGGATTTAGGTTGTGTATGTTTCAATGTTGTTTATATTTTAAGCTGCGAAGCAACCCGTCCCATTATTAAACCTATATGCTGATTAGTTTTTGTGATGCCCTTTGTAGCACGTGCTGGAGCATGGGAAGCCTCATGAACGTACTTGTATAATTGATAAATTGATAGGCCAGATAGTTCAGATGAGCCAACAGAAATTTGCCTCCAATGTTGTGGAGAAGTGTCTTACTTTTGGTACTCCGGAAGAGCGCCAATCACTAGTTGATGAGATGCTGGGCACCACTGATGAAAATGAGCCTCTCCAGGTTTGTTTTGTTTCTCATTTCACTTATTTAATTAAAGAAGCATGCTCAAATATGGATCCAAGACCCATTTTTGATCTAGTTTCATGTAATGTTCCTAGTGACCCTTTTCTACTTCTGCAGTTGTCTTTAATAACATGTCTATGTTTATTGAGTTAATCTATTAGTTTCCAAAATCTTTCCCATGTACGGTAGAACATCTGTTGCATGTTTTTATTGTAATATATTATCCCTGGTTCACTTTATCACTCAACTTAACCAACCGAATCCGAATTATCGAGCTATGACACAATTAAACCTAAACCTAAATGAACAAATTATTAAATTGAATTGTATTGGGTCATTTATAAAAATATACAGAAATTATGTCAACTAAACGATCTTTAGGGTGAACAATATCAAGCTGCTGCATGTTCTATCCTTTCTTCATCTGTGTAAAATTATATGTAAACTATACTAAATTGGAAAAGGGACTTACCTAAGAGGTTAAATTGTCAATTTACATTATTTGGGTTTTATTTACATTTCTGACATATTTTTATGGTAAGGTTTCATTACATTATTAAGTTTTCCTTTTTCTTGAAGTGAAACTATAGTAGTGCCAAACTTTCTCACAGCTTCTGTTACATATTAAATTCAACCTTCATATATTTTGAGATCTAATATGTTTACCCTCTCTGGCACCAGGCAATGATGAAAGATCAATTTGCAAACTACGTTGTGCAGAAAGTGTTGGAGACTTGTGATGACCAGCAACTTGAGCTTATACTTAACCGTATAAAGGTTCATCTTAATGCACTGAAGAAATATACATATGGAAAGCATATTGTTGCCCGTGTAGAGAAACTTGTTGCTGCTGGAGGTATTTTCTAGCTTCCCTTGATTTTTTTTGTTTTACCCCATACTAAGTATCACTTTAGACCTATTTCTTGTAAATTTTTATGAGTTCATCTCAATGAGTTGAAATTGCTTAACTTGTTAAATTTACATGTAGACTTCAAAAAAGTAAACTGTACCTCTTATCTTGATCGATTATGTAATCTTGTGATCCTAATTGCTTGCAAGCTGTATCTACAGACATGTCATTTACAAAATTAAAAAGTTTGATATAATTTTCTACTATGTGTTTACAATTCGTCATGCATACTGGCGTCATAATATTATTTGAAGGCTAAATTGTAGGCATTGTGTTTGTTTATTGCATAATCAGTATAGGATACAGATATTTTTAGGGCGAACTAGTATCCAGATATTTTTTTCTTTGGCAAACATGAGTGAGTTTTTTTTTACATTTTTCATATTCATTGAAATCCTTTTGACCTGGTTTAATACTCTAATACCATGCAGAAAGGAGAATTGGCGTGCTGGCTTCATATTCTGCTGCTGCTGCTGCCGCTGCCGCCGCAGCTACCTAGCCAACAAAAGAGCTGTACAGCTAACTGGGTTTAATATAATCGCCTTCTTAGTCTTTGTTTTCATGTTTAGTTATGTATTGGCTCGATCCATCTGTTTATAAAGATGAATAAGAGCTGATTGCAAATAATGTAAACTGTACATTGTTAGTTTTGAGGATATACCTAGAATCAGGGTGGCTTAGCTGAGGCTAAGATGGTGATACACACCCAATGCCCCTGCAGAGGAGATTTAAAAAAGAGTCACTGTACACGGTGGTGTAAAAAAGGAGGATGTAGAAGTTTGTCATCGTGACTGTACAAATGTTGTTGGGTGCATAGCATAGCCTTTGATGTTTAGAAGTGGCCAGAAATTTTCATTAATGTGTACGGATTTGTTTAAGTTTTCTTTAATTGTAAAACTTTTTCCCCAAATTATTTCTAAGAATTGCTTGCTTTGTTATTTACTGCATATGGCTTGTTCAGGAACTCGAGTTATATTTTGGATCCAGGGAATGACTCAAATAGCATGTTTGGATGTTAAACTAAATTGGATTCGGAATTGATTCTATTCAAGTATAAGCCTTACAGGAAGTTCGAAAAATGAAAACATCTGAATTTAGTTAGAGGGCGAGTCAGGCTAGGTAAAACAACCTTGGACATAATAGATTAGAGTTGTTCAAATCTCCATTATACTAAAATAAAGTACAGCAAACTCTCATTTAGGAGCTTATATCATCAAATCTACGTGTCAAATTCTCCTTAAAAGTTTACATCATCAAATTTATGTGTCAATCACTCATCAATTTTGCTATGTCATTTAATTACTTTGAACTTCTTTCTTTCATTTATTATCTCCACTAATTCTCTCTATTACCCATTTTTCATTTCTCTCTTACCTTTAATTTTATTTACACCAGTATTCATTATTATATTTTATTATTTAATAAAAAGTTGATAATCAATATTTGTAGTTTGGGTAATATTATTTTTTGAGTTTCCGTGTTTATAATTTTATTCTACTTTCATTATTATGTATTAAAAATATTATATATATTAATATATATAATTCAAATTAATTTATTTCAAAATATTTTTTTAAAAAATAATTATAATATAACCTGACATCGCCGGGGAACTAATCTAGTCTTATACTAATCATAATTCCAAGAAATTCATAAGCAGAGGCTGCAAGTTATGTATGCTAGTATGAAGTATCTCCTGTGAAGCTAAAAACGATATATTTTCATTGCAAGTGCACTGACAAAGGTAAATGTCAAGTTTCAGATTGTATCAACTGGTTACAACAATACAAGTTACACATTCACGCATTGTCCAACTTGAGGATGTCAATGTGACTCTTCCCTTCCATTTTTCTTCCCAAAGTGTATCGAAGGTAATCAAGGTACTTAACATTTTTGAACATCCTGGGCAGATGATTTTCATCCACCATTGAATCTAACGGTCCAATTTCCATTTCGTCTTCTGGAATGAAAAAAGCAGCTATCGACATTCTTGGATTCTTTTGGTTTGTAACAGCTCTGTGCTCTATACTTTTATACACCCCATTACTCAATACCTGCAATATCATGAATGCATAAGAGTATTGCATGAAGTTTTGCATATAAAGAAGATCCATTGCTAGTTATATTAACCCTAATTTGTGTTCTTGTGATCTTGTGGACAATATTGGTAAGGTTGTTTGTTGAGCAATTACCTCTACAGCATCACCTATGTTCACAACCAATGCATTTGGAATTGGCTTTACAGGTACCCAGATTCCCTTGTGCTTAATTTGAAGGCCAGTAATCTCATCATCTTGCAAGAGTAAAGTTAAGGAGCTGGCATCTGAATGTGGACTAACACCAAGAACTAGATCAGGCTTTGCACAACTAGGGTAATAATTCATTCTAATGCCGAGTTTCATCACACCATGAATATCTTTTAGACTCTCTCTTCCCATTCCCATTAGCACTGACATATTTGCAAAAATTTCATCACCCACTTTCTGTAATTCTGTCGAGTACAATTCAACTGCTTCCCTGTCAAAAAACAAAAGAAGGTCTGATCATTTTGTAGAATTGTAAATATTACAGATGTTACTGTTTGATATGTCTTGATTTGCATACCTGAAGCCTGTTAGAGTGGTCGGCCACTGCTTCATATTCTTGTATTTAGGCGGTGATGTGATCAAGAACATTAGGTCATTCCAATCAAGTTTTTGCTCATCCGAGACAACATAACCTTGACCATATCCTTGAAAATCATTAGATGCCATGGCATACACCTTCTTCTCTACCAGGGGGAGTTCAAAAAATGCTGCTACAACAGCTTTCATTGACTGCAAGACTTTGTCTGGTACCCCATGATCTATTACCTGATAAACACAATATTGTTTTTATTGAAGTCTTTAAAAGTATATGCATACACAGAATTATACCTGAAAAAAGCCCCATTCCTTGCAAGCCAAATCAAGGTTTCGTCTTTCATCTTCATCACCATTTGCAAGCTTAGTTAAATTTATGACAGGTATTTCGCTTGAAACTTGACTGGTCTCAAAGTGCAACGGTCTGTCCTCGAGTTTCTGTATATACCTTTCAGGAACACACTGAGAATCATTTCTAGCTAATTCTTGAACACTTGGTACTGCCAATGAACTTCCCCAACCTAAGCCTTCACTGTTCTCCACCATATTACTTCTAGCCTCTGAACTCATTTCAAGTTGTGGCCTTACTTACCTAGGATCAGAAGAATTTAAAGCAACCAATGCTATAAGTTAACAAAATTACTATTGGAATCTTCCCCTTACTATTCTTCGATATACCTTTAGAAGCAGTTGGAGCATTCCTTTTGTTTGACTTGCAAAATTGCAATTTTAAATTCAGCAAGTAGTCATAGAATATTGTTATGTACTTCCATTTGGCAAAAAATAAAAAATATCCAAGGGCGCCAAATATATTAGATATGTCCGTCGGAAGCAAGATGCCAAACCAATCCAAAGTCCACACATACAGGATATATCCCGCTTGTGGCCGGGTTAGGCCTCGTTCCCAAGAATAAATAGATTGTTTCCAGAAAATAACCCTATTTATGTGTGTACATGTACAATCATAAAAAGAGTGAAAAGTAAAGAAATATACAAAAAGAAGCAATAACAATTTCACACATAAAATTTTTGCTCATATAATTTGGAAGATGCCAATAATACAAAATGTATTTAAGCATAAGAGTTGCCAGTAAAACAAATTACAAATATTCTTAACATCAGTTAAAGGGGACAAAATGTAATAACATACCGAGAAGCCCTACAAGTCTTAAGTGCAGATGAATCATCAAAAGCATAACTATAAGCCTTAGGACACATAGCCTTAAAAAGATGACCAAAAACACTAGGCTTACAAATTTGCGGATTGGCAAACTCCCCTGTACAACAATACCTATCTGATCTTGCAGCCATACAAGCACTCTTACAAGCCACAACTCTCCCATCTTTCTTCACAACCAAATTCGATGGACAAAAAACATTCAAATCCTTCTCGCACGACACCACATCACAACCTTCAGCAACACCTTCTGGTGTCATGGCCACTGGAACATTAAATCCATCAACCAACGAGACATCGTAGTAATGCAAAGCGGATTTACAAGTACCAAATGTCATTTCCACCAGAGTGGTTGGTGGATTTCCCCCTGTTCCATTGCATTGTAAAAAACCTCCACAATCTCCTGACTCACAGTAGCCTTTACCCGAGTTTTGGTCAAAGCAACAGCCTTGCCTTGCCCATATTCTTCCTGACCATTTTCCGGGGACATTAATGGACACTTGCTCGTTGCTGTAGAGGCGGAAACCGCCATGGTTAGGCGTTGGATGGCCCGTTGTGGCGAGGATTCCAGGCCAAATGGTGTCCTTGCAGTTGTTTACTATCTTGAGTTGAACCCCATCTGTTAAAAACATAAAACACATCAATGAGAAATTAGTTTGCATGTAAATATTAGTAAATGATCATTAAAAGAACGTACTGGATGTAGAAATTACCAGTGAAATAGCGGAGAGTAATGAAGAAGCGGAGAAAGAAAAGAGTGGGGGAAGACATAGCTTTGAAATTGGAGAATGTGGAAACAGAGAAAATGAGTTCATGATAGTTTTATAACTGCTCATAACTGCATGAGTAGGAGGATTAGCGGTTTGAGAAATGGTGCATGGTTAGGCTCATGACTTCGCTTATTCTTCCACTCTCTTCAAGTGCTTTTTCTTACAAATTTGGTTATTGTACTCTGTTATGGTTGTGGACCACATGAATATTAAAAATTTTAACTTTCAATATTAAAAATAACCGACTACTCTGATTTTTGATGATATATTTGACTTCTTTTTATAAAAAAAATAATCAAGTCAGTGATTAATCGCCAATTTTAAATTATCGTGTATAATCTCTTTAACTTTGGAGTTGGATCCGCCACCAGATATTGAACTCAATTAGCGGAGTCGAGTTCGAATCTTGACAAATCCTGCAACTCTAAAAGATTATAGATATCCATGAGCAAATCCAGTACTCAGCTCTACAACTACACTCTAGTACACGATTTTCAAGTGAGGAACCAAGCGAGTGTATCAACACAAGTATGTTAAAGAGGTGAACCTAAATGCCTAATCCAGCTACTGTCCTCATCCATTATCTGGAGCAACTAGTAGAATATTCCAGTGTGTTACTATGAAATAGAGTTGGATCTCAACTGGAGAGATGCTACCAAGTTCCACGGAGATTTACAGAACGTACATCATTGACGTGAAGCAAAACTAATGAACAAGTACTACTCAGTGTATTCTAACGAATAGCTAGAAATTGGTGATTTAAAGCTTGTATCTTCACAGGAAGAAAGGAAAGAACAATTCCTAGAGAACCCGCAAGAAAAAAAAAGGATCGAAATCATATCCAAACTCGCTACTCTTCAATTACACGACCAAAAATATCTAGATATTAAGATCCAACAGCACACCGCAGGTAACTCCTTAGTTTTGCATGCTAAATTCTTGATGCTGATATTCATAAATCGAAACGTCAGCAAGTGCATCTTCTGCTAATAGATATACTCAGAAAAGAAATTTCACACGAGAATTGCAGTCCGGTCATATGAAGAACCTGTAATTCATTTAAGAATTGCAGTAGTAAATATAATTATCACGATGAGAAGTGAAACCAAAACTATTTCTACATATCTGAGACTAAAAAAATCAATTTCTAATCACAAAAACTCTTGGTTGTAAATAAATTCAGCTTATGTGGTGGATATAAAGCTACCAAAAACTTAATGTTATCATTAGGTAAGGGACCACAGATTCAGCATCTAGTGTATGTTTATGTGGACATATACAGATCATTAAATTTCAAGAAAATCAAGTAATAAGCTATCTATCCATCTAATTATCTATGCCTTCCAATAACAACACTAACAGAAGAAAACTTGTGTACTGTTTATACAGTTGGGAATTGGATTTATACATGAGATTTTAGAAAAGAAGTGAAGAAGAACATTACCAAGGGATATGATGGTAAATAGTTGCTGGCAAATTAAGAAATAGCAAGAAGAAAGAATGTTGGTATTTGGCGGATCATCATGCAATCTTAGCAGATGTTCAATGCTATGTTCTTACCATGGAGTAAACAGTGTCAAGTGTGGCTTGGATAACAACACTAGCAAGAAAAAAGTAGTAGCAAATGCGGTGGGAACCAGCAAACGAGCAATGACAATTGGCTTAGTAGCGACAGCAGCTGCAGCTTCAATGCTAATATCGGTCATGGGATCAAATGCGATAAACATTCAAAGCCAACTAGATGATGAGACTCTGTCAAACATACCACAAACTCTTTCCGGTGCGTGTGTGGAGGGTAAAGACTGCAGAAAGGCTAGGATTCAAAAACCCAAGTCAAGAAAAGCAGAGTCCTGTACTATAAAGTGTGTTACTACTTGCATCCGTGGTGGCGAGGGGTCTCCTGGTGAAGGCCCTTTAAATGTAAGGAAACCACTAGTGGTTTTCAGGCAAGGATTTCGGAGTCGCCAATATTGTTTGGTGGAATGCTCTGATATATGTAACTTGATCAAAGATGGGGAAGATGGTCCGTGACTCATCTTCATTCAAAAAACTTTCATCAAATTCCTGAGATTTTTTCCCCATTTTAGAGTTGCTTATTCAATATTCTTCATACAGTTAAAATTGTACAATGAGATAATCAAGTTTTACTAAACTGAATGACAATACAATAACCATTTAAATTTCTAAGAATTATGCAACAAACTGCTTCTTTTTTGTTGAGAAAGTTATATATTTTTCCAATACAAATTAGACATTTAATTTTACTGAGGTAACAAGGATTCGATCTGGACCAGTCTGCCTATATAGTATTTGATTACCTTGACGACACTAGCCACTAGGTATGAAGTTACTTCACTAATGTATTCGACTTTCTCAAACTCGGTCAAGGCTCAGGACTGGGAGACAATCTACTTGTTAAGGCTTATGTCCCATGTTAAAATGTAATCTATATCCAAATTATAGGTAGCAAGGATTTGCTTGGGACCAATGTGCTATATAGTCTCTGGAAATCTTGAAAACACTAGGTACAAATTTGCCACCTGAAATGTTGCCACTATGCCTGGCGCAACCAATCTAAGTTTCGCAAACTATCAAACCTCACAACTGCAAGACAACCTAGTTGTAAAGCATAGGTCCGATGTTACAATGTATTATGTACCGGGAATCCACTGTTTAAAGAAGAAAAACCCTATCGAGCCTTATTCAAGCTCACTAAACTGAACAAGACTACACATAACACCATACAACAACAATTTTAATGCATCAACTGTTACGCAAGAAAAAAACTTAACAAAAAACTGTTACACAAGAAAAAACTTAACAAAAGGACTGTTACACAAGAAAACGGGCAATTTCAATATTTTTATATCCTGAATACATATGAAGATCAATTTCATACTCATACAACACCAAAATAAATAATAAAAAAATAAAAATAAGCAAGGTTCATGTTCAAAACTTACCAGATGTACATACCTAGTTGAGCAGAAAACATAACTCCTTTTTCATCTCTATCCATATATCTGTAAATTCATCCACACATAAATCTAGATCTCATATTTTATTTACAAAAATTAAAAAAACCGGTTTAATTTGCTATACCAAGCGGTCCATCTGGGTCAAAACCGGATCCCAAAACAGACAACCGAAACTCCCGGTTCTCCATCCCTAAAAACCGGCCCAACATAAAAATTGACCACAAATAAACCGGAATATCAGGTAAACCCGGATCTATTTTAGCTATTCACCCCTTGCCCCAACCGGTTTATCCGGTAATCCACCCGATTCTTCCTTCATCTCTAAAAACAATCCCCAACTCGGGTCATTTATATCTATACAACTATACATACAATTTTTTCTCAAAAAATCACACATACAAGAAAACCCACAAAAATCAATTCAACCCCAGGTAACAATTTTACCTCTTGATTGTGAAGTTACTGTCTTTATTTCTGTTAAAGTTAGATTCTTGATTTTCTTGAAATTCATGTTAGTTTTCTTGATTCTTGATAAAGTTTGCATTTTTATTTCAAGAAACAATATGAATTGTTGTGTGTAGATGTTATAAATGATGGGGTTGTGAAAAAGATTGTAAATTTGTGAGAAATGTCATCTAATATGGAACTAGTGCCAGTTACTTCACAAAAACATGACCCAGCATGGAAGCATTGTCAAATGTTTAAAAATGGGGATAGGGTTCAACTTAAGTGTGTGTATTGTACTAAAATGTTTAAGGGTGGTGGGATTCATAGAATTAAGGAACATCTTGCGGGGCATAAGGGTAATGCGTCGACGTGTCTTAGAGTTCCCCCTGATGTTCAACAAATTATGGAAGAGAGTTTGAGAGGTGTTGTTGCGAAAAAGAGGAAGAAACAGAAACTTGCGGAAGTTATTTCCGGGTTTGACCCTTCTGCGAGTGAGGTTGATGGTTTAACGAGTCGGTGTGATTTGAGTGGCGGGGTTGGTTTGTTGCCTGTCGGGAATACGATTGATCAGAGTGTAAGTGTTTTAGAGGATGGTTCGAGGAAGAGAGGTAGGAAGAAGAGGGGAGGTAAGAAAGGTGCAGGTAATACGAGTTTGGATGTAATTCCGTTGGATGTAATGGGTGGAAAGAGGGTGAATGAGCAGGTTCATTTGGCGATAGGGCGGTTTTTTTATGATGTTGGGGTGCCTTTAGATGCTGTAAACTCGGTTTATTTTCAACCGATGCTTGATGCGATTGCTTCACATGGATCAATGTCTGTAGCTCCGAGTTATCATGATCTTAGAAGCGGAATTTTAAAGAATTCAGTTCAAGAAGTAAGAAATGATATAAATTTATGCATGAATCATTGGGGACATAGTGGGTGTTCTGTTTTAGTTGACGAGTATGTGTCAGAGAAGGGTAAAATATTGATAAACTTTATGGTGTATTGTTCTGAGGGAACAATATTTTTGAGGTTTGTTGATGTAACTGACATAGTGAATTCGGAAGATGCTCTCTATGAATTGCTCAAGGAGGTGGTTGAGGAAGTTGGAGTGAGAAACGTCTTGCAAGTGATTACTAATACTGAAGATCGTTATGTTGTTGCAGGAAAAAGGCTAAGTGATACTTTTCCTACTGTTTTCTGGACTCCTTGTGCAGCTCGCTGCATAGACCTGATGCTCGAGGATTTCGGAAAACTCAAGTGGATAAATTCAATACTTGAAAAATCTAAATATATATCAAGATTTATCTACAATAATAGTGTAGTTTTAAATATGATGCGGAAGTATACATATGGAATTGATCTAGTTGAACTTGGGGTTAGTAGCTCTGTTACAGACTTTGCAACACTGAAGAGATTAGTGACAATTAAGTCCAACTTGCAATCCATGGTTACATCAGAGGAGTGGATGGAATGCCCATACTCAAAGAAAGCCGAGGGAATAACTATGTTGGACCTGATCAGTAATCAGTCATTTTGGTCAACATGTTCATTTGTCACCCGAATTACAGATCCATTATTGCGACTCCTGAGAATAGTAAGCAGTGAGAAGAGGCCGGCGATGGGATACGTTAATGCTGGAATATACCGGGCAAAAGAAACTATTAAAAAGGAATTTGAAGATAAGAAGGAATATGAAGATTATTGGAATATTATAGATTGCAGGTGGGAACAGCTTCAACATCATCCACTTCATGCTGCAGGTTTTTACCTTAACCCCAAGTTCTTCTATGGTACCGAAGGGTCTATACATCGCCACATCCCGTCCTCAGTGTTTGATTGTGTAGAGAAGATGGTTCCTGATCCAAAAATCCAAGATAAGATAATGAAAGAAACAACATCGTACCATAATGCTGCGGGAGATTTTGGCCGGAGTATGGCGATGAGAGCTAGAGAAACATTATTTCCTGGTAAATCATTATGTTATATGTAACTTTGCTCTTTTCTATCTTTTAGTAACTGACCTTTACCTTTACCTTTTCTTTGTCAATACTCCCTCCATCTGGTCCCAGAAAGGAGTCACTTAGAACGAAGAAGTCAATATACGTAACCTTTACGATTCAAAATTAAATGTTTTTTGCCCAATCATCACACAACTGTGAAGTAGGTAAGAAGGTTTGTAAATTACAAGTTGCAGGAAGTACTATGTATAAAATCTAAAATTATAAGGATCATATAAATTCATAAATTAGCATTTTGTAGGTTAATTCTTAAGAAGTTATAAATATGTATTAGGTACCTTTTCTGGGTGAGTGGAAAGAAGGAAGTGCTTTACACAATAAGTGGCCAAGGAAATTTGGTGTTCGAGTTGGCGGCCTAGTATGCTAACCACGTCCTTTGTCCATAGATATGCTATATAGTAGATATCTGAGGTTGCTTGGCATGAACTTCTTTTACATTAACGTTTAGCCATTAATAAGTACTTAAAGCACAACTCACACAAATGGCATTCTCATAAATTTCATTTGACCAGCGTGGCATTGGCCTTGGTTTGCAATTATAATAGCATTTTAAGTAGTGTTTTTTTTACCATTAAGGAACTTGCCGGCTCGGTATAATTCAAGAGGTGATTTAAATTTTTATGTAGGCAGTGAGGTTTTTCTGGACTTTATATAGGTTTGCTGTGTGTTCAGTTATGCTTATTGGAAACTTTTGTATAATAGTTGCTTTCTTCTTGTAATGTCTGCTCAGGAGTTTTTGTTTAGATCTTAACACATGAAGTCATTTCATCATCATCTTCTAAATGTTTTAAGCTTGCTTGCTTCAGCTGAGTGGTGGTCAACATATGGAGGGGCTTGCCCACATTTATCGCGCTTGGCTCTCCGTGTGCTCAGTCAAACTTGCAGTTTGATGAGTTGTAAGCCAAACCGACATTATTTTGAACAGATAGACAGAACAAAGAATTGCTTGGAGCATCAGAGGCTCACTGACCTCGTTTTTGTGCAGTACAATTTGCGACTGAGGCAAATGTAAGTATATGAAAATTTGTAATGGTTTAAAGGTTTTTTCTTCTGTAAGGTTGAAAACTATGTTTGATGCCTTTCCCTTGCAGGGCTGTAAAGAATAGAGAACAGGATGCTGCAGATCCCATTTCATGTGATATTGTTAATTCAAGCGAGGACTGGGTTACAGAGAATGAAGTAGGTTTGGAAGACACTGGCAGCGCAGATTGGATGAATGTTGCCCCACCTTTTGGCAACATGACACTCTTAGGATCAGAAATTGAGGATATAGAGGCCTTAGGTGCAGGTAACATCATAGTTGCACACCGTAAACTATTTAAAAATACTACGACCTTCTTTAACTTGACATTTCCTCATTCAGGATTTGATGATTACGAAGAAGTATTTAATGGAATTAAAGATAGTGAAGGCGAAAATGGCGAGGACAGGGAATAAGACAGTACAGTGTAGTCAATATATTTGTCTATCATTCTATTTGTGAAAAATTTGTAGATGGTCTGTGATAGGGATAAATAAATCATGATTATGTAATTAAATATTATAGTAATTATACATGATTTGGGCTTCTAGGCCCAATAAGAAGATGTATGACATTCAGACCAAAAATGTCAACACATTGATCTGGCCTGATGGACCAGATCAGGTCTAATGAAACAAAGAAGGCCCAAAAATCCTGAATATTAATTAATTTCGTAATTAATTAATAAGGGAAAAATCAGCTATTGAGAAGAGTCCCGATAATGACATAAATTCTTGCAGATTAATCTCAAAGGGACCTAGAAGAATAAGTAATCAGTTTCCTACTATTTAGGACTCCAAAGTCCATTCTAATTCTGAGACTTGGCTATCAAGTCTTCTATATCAAGTCCAATTCAAGGACCACCAAAGTCTATATAAAGGGTCTCACCCCTCCAATCAGAACTACGTTTTTTGGCTTGATTCTCTAATTCACAGAGATACGTAGGCATCTCGTAAAGCCAGAGTTAAGCTATGAAACACGAGAGCAGTCATTAAAGGCCTTGAGCTCCCGAACCTTAGCAGTAAATATAACAAATAATAACCTTAGTTTTTTTATCCATAACATTTGGCGCCATCTGTGGGATAGCACAACAAAAACCATGGCGAGAACACGGAGAACAGTTAGAGTCCTTGGAGGAGGAACACCAACGGGGACAACCTAAGTGATTTCTTCAACTGTGGAGGTGCCTCCTCACTCAACCTATGCAACCACGCAAGGAGAAGCCCAAATAGGGGCAACTGAACCTTACCCACAAGGAACGGTTCCCTCGATTACTCAAGGTACGAATCCTCAAGTTCAACAAGTACATGCACCTATGAATTCTCGACCCATTGGGTACGAATATTCGACTGTTGTTACTACTTACCCCCTTATGTGATGCCCCTTTACCCCGAGGCTGGAAGAAGTGGACATGCTGGACGTAGTGAAGCACGAGGGCGTTCGCCCCCATACATACGAGGTTTGGCTCCTATCCCTGAGGATCAAGAATTTTCTGGTCCTTACATTGAAAGAGACTCCGAATCTTCGGATGATGAAGTAGCCCCAAAAAGGAGACGTGCTGGCAAAGAGCCGATGGTTGATGGTAGCCAACGCCCTCAAAGCACCCAAGGGACGAATCCCCAAGAAGTGCAGGAAATAATCAGGGCTCACGAAGCTGAAATTCAAAGGCTGAGGCACGACTTGGAGGCGCACCAAACCACCAGACCCCCAGTACCTCCTAGGGGGAGAAATCCTCCTCCTATCATAGACCTGGATGGTCCAGTGTAGAGAAGGGCTGTTGTCCCAAGGGCTGATCCAAACAATCTTCTTCCCCTTGGAGATCCCGATGATCCCACTCCACCTTTCACTGAAGACATAATGAATGCCCATATCTCAAGAAAGTTCAAGATGCCAACTATAAAAGCTTATGACGGCACGGGAGATCCCGCTAATCATGTTTAACATTCTCTAATGCGCTGCTGTTGCAGCCCGTGAATGATGCTATTAAGTGTCGAACCTTTCCTCAAACCCTGTCGGGTATGGCTCAAAGGTGGTATAGTCGTCTGCCCCCGAACTCTATTGGGTCGTTCAGAGAATTAAGTCAGGCTTTTATTAAGCAATTTATTAGCGGGAGAGTACATGAGAAAAGTTCAGCATCTCTTATTAGCATTGTGCAGGGAGCAAAGGAATCTTTGAGAGACTACCTGAATCGTTTCACCAAGGAGGCTTTAAAAGTCCCAGACCTTGATAATAAGGTAGCCATGATAGCACTGCAACAAGGAACTAGGGATGAGTTTTTCAAGATGTCCTTAGCCAAACGCCCCCCTGAAAGCATGTTGCAGCTCCAGGATAGGGCAGGGAAGTACATCAAGGTGGAAGAAAGCATGAGGAAGACCGTAGTGAGTAATGAGCCCACTGGAGGCAAGAAGCGGAAAACTGATATGGAGTATATTGCTAAGGATAAATATCCTAGAACCGAGCAAAACCCTGATTCAACCCCCAAGAAGGGAGGACCTGGGCAAAAGTTCAGTGAATATGCTAAGCTGAATACTCCTATAATCCAGATCTTGATGGAAATCGAGAAAGATCGAGATATTCGTTGGCCTAAGCCCTTGAAGGCTGATCCTGCCAAGCTAGATAAGAACAAGTATTGTAGATTTCACAAAGATGTCGAGCATGATACCGATGAGTGTAGACAACTGAAAGATGAAATTGAGTTCCTCATTCGAAAAGGAAGACTGAATAAATACACTGGAGATGGAGGGGATAGGAATAACAATGGAAGAAAGAACTTTGAAGATCGTAGGAGGGACTAAGATGATCAGGAGCGGAATCCCCATCCTAGGGGACCTGTGATAAATACGATCTTCGGAGGACCACGACCCCGAGGGCATGTGATAAACACAATCTTTGGAGGACCAACTGCTGCTGGGTTATCCAAGAACTCCAGGAAAGCGTACGCCCGAGAAGTTATACATATTGTTGGGGAAGCCCCGAAGAGGGCCAGGACAGGAGTAACAATGTCTTTTGATGATTCTGATCTGGAGGGTGTGAAATTTCCCCATGACGATCCGTTGGTTATAACCCCGATAATAGGGAACAGCCCAGTGAGAAGGGTCCTTGTGGATAATGGTGCTTCAGTGGATATCTTGCTCCATGACACCTTTTTGAGGATGGGATATAATGACTCCCAATTGACCCCTACCGACATGCCAATATATGGGTTCGCGGGAGTGGAGTGCCCCGTAGAGGGGATAATCAAGTTGCCAACAACCATAGGACATGAACCAAGGCAAGCCACTCAGATGTTGGACTTCGTGGTGGTAAAGGCTAGTTCGACTTACAACGCTATTATGGGAAGAACATGGATACACGCCTTTAAGTCAGTCCCTTCTTCCTACCATTCAGTTATGAAGTTTCCAACTCGGGATGAGATCGGAGAAGAGAGAGGAGACCAAAAAATGGCTAGAAGCTGTTATGTAGCCTCTTTGAGGGCAGATGGAGTTGGGGGGCAGGTTCTTCCTATTGAAGATCTGGATATCCGAGAGAATGATGAGAAAAGAGGAATGCCAGCAGAAGACTTGGTTTCAATTCCTTTAGCTCCCGAAGATCCTGAGAAGGTGACTTTTATTGGAGCAACGCTCGAGGAGCCCCTTAGAGGGAAGTTGGTGAATTTTTTGCAAGAAAATAGTGACGTATTTGCATGGTCAACAGCTGATATGCCAGGCATAGACCCGGAACTGATTACTCACAAGCTAAATATGGACCCTAATGGGAAGACAGTAAAATAAAAGAAAAGAAGTTTTGCTCCAGAAAGGCAAGAAGCTATAAAATAGGAAGTGGAGAAGCTCTTGGAGGCTGGTTTCGTTGAGGAGATTCAATTTCCAGAGTGGTTAACAAACCCTATAATGGTGAAGAAGGCCAATGGAAAATGAAGGATGTGTGTGGACTTTACTGATCTAAAAGATGCCTGTCCTAAGGACTGTTTCCCGTTACCAAGGATCGATACTTTGATAGATGCCACTGCTGGGCATGAAATGCTGAGCTTCGTGGATGGATTCAGTGGATATAATCAAATTAAGATGCACAAGGATGACATTCCAAAGGTATCATTCATCACTGACTTTGGTGTTTATTGTTATCTAGTTATGACATTTGGTCTTAAGAATGCAGGAGCCACCTATCAAAGGTTGGTAAATAAAATTTTTAAGAATCTTATTGGCAAGACTATGGAAGTTTACGTCAATGACATGTTAGTCAAGAGTCTGGTAAAGACTGACCATATAACCCATTTGAGGGAAGTTTTTGAGGTCCTGAGGTACCACAAGATGATGTTAAATCCTACAAAGTGTGCTTTCGGAGTAGGGTCTGGATATTTTTTGGGATTAATGGTCTCCAAGAGAGGGATCGAGGCTAACCCCGATAAAATAAAGGCAATCCTGGACATGGAACCACCAAAAACTGTCAAGGATGTTCAGAAGCTCACAGGAAGGGTTGCTGCGCTGGGACGATTCATCTCCAAGTCAGGAGACAAATGCTTGTCATTCTTCAAGTCACTAAAAAACATTAAGGACTTTGTATGGAGTGAGGAAAACCAGAAGGTTTTCGTGGAATTCAAGAAATATATGGCCCAAGCCCCGTTGTTGGCCAAACCAGCTTTAAATGAAGTTTTATACTTGTACTTGGCCGTTTCAGAGAGTGCTTTGAGCGCTATGTTGGTTAAGAAGGAACTGAAAATCCAGAAACCCGTATACTATGTCAGCAAAATTCTGCATGGTGCTGAGTTGAATTATTCAACTATTGAGAAATTTGCTCTAGCCTTGGTAATGGCTTCAAGAAAATTACGTCCTTACTTTCAAGCTCATCAAATTGAGGTACTAACAAATCAGCCCCTGAGAAATATCATTCATAGTCCTAAGACTAGTGGGAGGTTGATCAAATGGGAAATAGAGCTGGTAGAGTTTGACATCAAGTCTAAGCCACATACGGCTATAAAAGCCCAGGAATTAGCTGACTTCGTGGTGGAATGTACCATACCCAACTTAGAATTCTGGGGGCAGGAAGATTACATACCTCAGGATAAGGAAGATAAGGGGGATAAAGAGACGGTTAATAAGGAAAAAGAATACCGGGTTCTCTATTTTGATGGAGCATCAAAAACGAATTCAAGTGGAGCAGGTTTGGTTCTACAAAGCCCTGATGGGTTCTTAATTGAGTATGCCATGAAGTTAGACTTCCCAACCACAAACAATGAGGCAGAATATGAAGCTCTGATAGCTGGTCTTGGCTTATCAGGGACACTTAGAGTCAAGAACTTAAAAGTCTGTGGAGACTCGAAGTTGGTCATATCCCAGGTAAAGGGAGAGTTTGAGGTAAGGGATGATACGATGGCTAAGTATGTCTGCCTAGTAAGGGTCGTGATGACCCAATTTAATGAATGCCATGTTGAGCACTTTCCAAGGAAGGAAAATGCTAAGGCAGATGCATTGTCAAAATTTGCTTCATCTGAGATGGAAGAAAGTCCTGGAAGTGTATACTATCGCGTTTTGAAAACACGGAGCATTGATATTAAGCTTGTGGCTCCTATAGGCCCGGGGACATCATGGATTCATCCCATTAAGGCTCACATTCAAACCGGCTGGTTACCAAACGATGCTACAGAAGCACGAAAATTGGTTGTCCGAGCACTAAGATACTCTTTGATAGATGAAATTCTGTATAAAAGATCCTTCGTGGTTCCCTACTTAAGATGTCTCAGGCCCGATGAGGCTCGCTTGGCTCTTGAAGAAGTACATGAAGGCATATGCGGGCAACACTTGGGGGGCAGGGCCTTGGCTCATAAGATAACCCGTTTAGGCTTCTATTGGCCAGAAATGATGGCCGATGCCAAAAAATATGTGAAAAAATGTGACCATTGTCAGAAGCACGCACCAGTTGTTAGAAAACCCCCCGAGATGCTGACCTCTATCAACTCGCCCATCCCCTTTGCTATGTGGGGAATGGATATACTAGGGCCTTTCCCCATGGCCACGGCACAAAAGAAATTTCTGATTGTAGCCATTGATTATTTCACCAAGTGGATTGAAGCCAAACCCTTGGCCAAGATCACAACTAAGCAGGTTGCACAATTCCTGTGGGAAAGTATTATGTGTCGGTATGGAATTCCCTGCATCCTAGTCACTGACAATGGAACACAATTCAACAACGAGGAATTCAAGAAGTATTGTGAGGAAAATGAAATTGAGTTACGATTCACATCTGTGGCTCACCCGCAAGCCAATGGGCAAGCGGAAGTGGCAAATCGAATAATCCTGGATGGACTAAAGAAGAGGATCGAGAAGTCAAGGAATAACTGAGTGGATGAAATTCTCCCCATACTATGGGCCTATAGGACTACCTGTAGAGTCACAACTGGAGCAACTCCCTTCATGTTAGCATATGGTGCAGAAGCAGTTGTTCCTGTAGAGATATCACATTCCTCCCCCAGGATTCAAGCTTTCAATATTGAGGAAAATGAAGAAGGGCAAAGGTTAGCCCTGGATCTAATTGATGAAGTATGAGATGATGCACATGCGAAGATAGTGGAATATTAGAAAAAAGCTTCGTTCTACTACAACCTAAGGGTTAAAGAAAGGTTCTTCAAATAAGGTGACTTAGTCTTGAGGAAAGTGGAAGCTTCTGGTGTAGGACAGAAAGGGGAACTTGCCCCAAATTGGGAAGGGCCGTACAAAGTCAAGAGCGTTCAGGGTAGAGGAACCTACAAGCTGGAGACTATGGATGGTTCTGAAGTCCCGAGGACTTGGCATGCGCAAAACCTGAAGGTTTACTATGTGTAAAACAGTTGAAGCACGATTCTCACTTGTTAGAGTGACAAGTAGGTTTAAAAGCACCTTGAAGCTTTGCTTGCTTAGGATTTTTTTTATATAGAAGATATGTTTAGATTTTATCAGGGTTGAACCCATTTCATGTAAGGTATCAAGAATACCAAGTTATAATATAAAGCCTTCGACTTAATTTTAGCCTATTAGATTGATGCATTGTGAAAGATAAAACCAAGTTATAAACTTGAGTTTGAAAAATCGAAATAAAAATACGACGATACTTGTGCAAAATACGACTGAAAATAATAAAATTCAATTACAAAGTTCAATATTGTTTAAAAAAGAAGAAATACATAAAAAACTTAGGTCTTGGAAGGCTGGGATTCTTCGGAACCACTATCCGAAGTCTCCTCAGATGTCTCTTCATTCGGTCCCTCAGAAGTCCCCTCGGAAGTCTCCGCAGAGGTTCCCTCGGAACTATCTTCGGACGCTTTGGATGTTGCAGGAGACACTGGTTTAGGAGACGCTGCCTTTGGAGGCTCTTCTACCCTGGCCTTCTTTATAAAAGGCTCAGGCTCCTCCTCAGAAGAAGATTCCTCCTCTTCAAAGCTGGACTCGAGCTCCTTCCTCTTTTGGCCTTGGCCTTGACTCCCCGATGGGCCGTCTTTGATCAAATCGGCAAGCTTGTCTGCAACGCCCCAAGTGCTGGAACCCGCACAGGACAAGGGAAGGAAGACTGTTCAAGGACTTCTGGAAACTCGTCCTGAATAGCCTCCACCGCGGCGTCCCAGCCTTCCTTATAGCTGACTGGATGAAGGAGGGCATCATGCTCCACCATTAAATCCTTGAACTCCCGAGTGTCCATCCAGCCGTCAAAAGCTTTATCCTTTTGAGCCTTGAGGATAACATTTTCAGCCCGGGCCATATCCAAATCAGAAGTAGATGAGGCAAGTTGGGCTTCAAGGGCCTCTATTCTTTGGTTGGCCTCCTCCAGCTTCTTGTTTGCATCCTCGAGGCCAACCTTCCAAGCATTGGCTTGATGAATCGCCCCTTGAAAATGGGCGTTCGCCTACAAGAAGCACAACAAAAGTAAGAAATGGGAAAAATAAAAAAGGCAACTATGAACGGCTAAGGAAAAAGACGTACCGTCGCCAAAGCCTGAGCTCCGAAAAGCTCGTTACCCTCCAAGTCCTGTTGAAGGACAAAGTCTTGATAGTCGACCGGGGAAATGGAATGCTTAGACCATTCCTTGGCAAGCGCTGTGTTGCCGACAATCGAATCCTTCCCCCGAATTTCCCAAGCAGGTTGGAAGTAAGACTTTGGTTTTTGCTTGGTACGTAAAACTTGGCTGGGCCTTCTTTGCCTGGTTCCATTGCCTGGAGTAGGAACTCCGGAAAACGATCCCCAAGGCGCGGGTCTTTAAAGACCTTTCCAGCACGCTTCATCCTGGTCGTTTCCAGGTCTTTAGGCTTTGTAGCCTCTTCAATTTTCTCAGCCACTGCAACAAATAAGATAAGTGAGTTGAGAAGTTAGCAAAGTAGAAGATAGAAGGAATGAAAACAACTAGACAAGGAAGGAAATGTACTCTTCTTAGGGATGGGAGAAAGGCCGCGTTCTACAAGAACGGTCTCCCTAATAAGATCCCAAGAATGGGAAGTCCCATTATCTTGCGTAAGGAGGTTGAAAGCTTTGGTCTCCTTCTCAGGCAAAATTATATCGTTTGGACTCCCATCTACGGCTAGCCCAAAAGATGAGCGAAATAGGGTGCCCCAATCGCCACCCTCCCAGACGACGAACATAAAATCTTTCTTCCACCCCAAGTTGTTGTCAGGGATGGACTTCCCGTTCACTATGTGGGGAATGGTTGGGCGCTGGTTTAAAGAAACCCACCCCAGATTCTTGTCAGGGTTGTTCTTGAAATGGAAAATCTTTCTAAAAACAGCAACAGAGGTAGATACATTGTGCTTGGCGCATTGCGACAGATAGCACAAAATCAACCTCCAAGAGTTAGGAGGGAGTTGGCAAGGGCTGATGCCCACATCAGCTAGCAGAACAGGGATGAATGGGTGAAAGGGGAGTCTAATACATGCCCTTAAAGTATCCCTGTAGACGCATAGTGCGTCTTTTCTCCACTGACAGGCCCTGTCGGCCGGACCTGCAAGAGCTAGCTTGAAAGGATCCTTGATTCTGAAACAACCGCTCAACTTGTCCAGCTCCTTTGGATCCCAGAAGGCGTTAATATGGTCGTGCGGGTACTCGTCCCCTCGGGTGTTGATTATATCAATCAAGGAAGTGTACCTTGACCGAATAGGGAATTCATTGGACTTTCTGGTCACATTCATCTTGGCCAAACGGGTCATTTTCTTATCAGCCATCTGAAAAAAAAGGGGCACATAAGGAGACGATTTTAAAAAACGCAAACTATGCAAAAACAAAACACAAAAGGAAAATGGAGAAATCTTACCTGAAGTAATGCTCCTAAAAAAGGCTTTGAGGCTTAAGATACTCCGACTTACTGTTATTGCTCTGAGATTCTTAACAGAAGAAAAAAGAAGAAGAATTTATAAGTGAGAAAGTGAGGAGCAGTAGAACTATACTCACTCCTTTATATAGGAGAAAAAGTGAAGTCGAAAGGACAAAAAGCCCAGTAAGGATAAAGGCCCAAAGAAAAAAGCCTAGAAAATGGAACATTCCAGAATATTCCAAGGAATTCCAAAGAAATTAAATAAAAATTCCCGAGAATTCTAGAAAATTCTAAAGAGGGTGTTTTAATATATTAAGCCCAGATTAATAAGAGGCCCAATATGAGCTAAAAAGCCCAAATCCAATTAAGATTTGGAAAAATAAAAAGCCCAAGTCCAATTAAGATTTGGAAAAATAAAAAGCCCAAGTCCAATTAAGATTTGGAAAATAAAAGGCCCAAATCCAGTTAGGATTTGGAAAAATAGAAGGCCCAATTCAAAGGCTTAAAAAAAGATAAGGTCCAATCCAAATTGGATAAGAAAGAAGCCAAATAAGACCAGGATTGAGGTCGAGTTCCAAGTCGTGAATTCTGCTCGAATTCTTTCGAACAGACACCCGAAAATTACGGGTATAAGAGACCAGGATTCAGGTCGAATTTCAGCTCGTGAATTCTGTTCGAATTCTTTCGAACAGACACCCGAAAATTACGGGTATAATAGAACTGGATTGAGGTCGAAAGCCAGACCAGGATCGAGGTCGAATTCCTGAATCAAGCACTATATTTTTCAAGAATGGGATGCAGAAACCTGGTCGAAGAATCGATTAGGATCCTGGTCGAAAACCAGATCGAGAATCCTAGTCGAAATCTAACGACCAGGAAGCAAATGAGCACAAGAGTCTCGACTAAGATCTAGGTCGAAGAATCGACTAGGATCCTGGTCGAAAATCAGGTCGAGAATCCTAGTCGAAACCAAACAACCAGGAAGCAAAGAAAGACACTAGATTTCGACCAAAATCTAGGTCGAAGGTTCGACTAGGATTCTGGTCGAAATCCAGGTCGGGGATCCTAGTCGAAGTCCTTCGACCAGGATTGGAAAGCTGGCCCAAAATTCGACTAGGATCCAGGTCGAAATTTCGACTAGGATCCTGGTCGAAAAAGGGTTGAAAATTTGAGAATATTTGTAAAAAAGTGCAAAAAATGTGAAAAAATCTCGGGAAAAAGGGAAAATTCTTGAAAAATACCAGAAATTCCTAAAAATAGGGAGAAGGTAAGAAAATAGAAGGGGAAGTTTTTAAACGACCCTGAAGCCACGTACAAGGCAAATTGTTGTAAGCGTGTAGGTCGCTCCACACTTTACGCAAAACGATACCCTGAAAGGGAATGAACGAACTTAACTTTTGCGAAATCTTATACAGTTTCCCAAAAGTTGGGGGGCAAATGATAGGGTTAAATAAATCCTGATTATGTAGTTAAATATTACAGTAATTATACATGATTTGGGCTGCTAGGCCCAATAAGAAGATGTATGACATTCAGACCAAAAAGGTCAACAAATTGATCAGGCCTGATGGACCAGATCAGACCTGATGAATCAAAGAAGGCCCAAAAACTCTGAATATTAGTGAATTTCGTAATTAATTAATAAGGAAAAAATCAGCTATTGAGAAGAGTCCCGATAAGGATATAAATCCTTGCAGATTAACCTCAAAGGGACCTAGAAGGATAAAAAATCAGTTTCCAACTATTTAGGACTCCAAAGTCTATTCTAATTCTGAGACTTGGCTACCAAGTCTCTTATACCAAGTCCAATTCAAGGACCACCAACGTCTATATAAAGGGTCTCACCCCTCCAATTAGAACTACGTTTATTGCCTTGATTCTCTAATTCACAGAGATACGTAGATTCACAGAGATACGTAGACATCTCGTAAAGGCAGAGTTAAGTTACGAAACACGAGAACAACCATTAAAGACCTTGAGCTCCCGAACCTTAGCAGTAAATACAACAAATAATAACCTTAATTTTTTTTATCCGTAACGGTCTGTTTAAAGAGATAGGTTTTTTTAAAGCACTAGTCAGTTAGCTTAAACCAGTGAAGACCAGCTGTGATATTGCCAAACATAGTGTTTTTGTTCTTTTCTTGTTGCAAATTATATGTAGCAACTAGCAAGTAAAGATTAGATTAATGGACAAGTACATTTAAAAAGATGATTTTTTTTTCAAATATAAAGACGAGGCATATCTGCACTAATATTTGTCATCTGTTGAGATCGCTCAGTTATTTGCTTCATTTTTTTAATAATTCTAGTAATAGCTTTTTTGGATATTAATGCGTACGGAAACATGATAGAAAATGACTTGCACGTAAAACGAAGCGATGTATGCTTTTATGTCAAGAATATTAAAATATTTGTGGACACATGTAACATTAGCCCGTCTAGCTCAGTTGGTAGAGCGCAAGGCTCTTAACCTTGTGGTCGTGGGTTCGAGCCCCACGGTGGGCGAATGTATTTTTGTTGATTGCTCCTTTTTTTTCCCCTAAAAACCATGTTAAAACTAATAAATTCCTGCAGGAACAATTTGTTAGCTTAACATAACAGCGCTCCAAGCCTAAACGATCAAGCTTTATGTTCTGATACGGAGAGTTTCCATGACATCCTTGTAGTACTAGGCCAATTGCATTGTATCGTCAATAAACTCAACAACAACCCTTACATTTTCAGTTATACAATTACATCAAGCCTAAGCCATTATAACAAAGAACCATGTCATTTGATTCAAACTGATATGTTGCTTGTCTTGTGTTGCCTAAAATTGTCTTTAACAGCATCCAAATGGCTTCCTCAATTTAATAAATCGTAAATAAGATAATAACTGCTAGCCCTCCAGTTACAACATACAAGCTGGAATCGCACCTCAGCATTTGTTTTTTTTTTTTTATAAACTCCGTAGGTGTTTTGCTGCCTGCCATGTTTTGGAAACTTCTCTCATAGAATGCTCAATAATTTTACGAGTTAGTCGGTGATTGTGTTGATTCTACAAAAAATATTTTAATTCATACACATTTAGACACATTTAACCTGAATTAAAACTGTACATCAATTCTTTCGAGCTTTCCTTAGAACTAAAACCGTTTTCAAACAAGACATTTAATCGTGTGTTTATATATGAAATCGAAGAAATGTTTGAGTCAAGGATGAATCAAGAATATAAAATCTTAGAAGGGTCCTGTAGTATAAAACGTTCACGCCCTTTCGCCTTAGAGTGAGCACTTTGCTGCAAACAGTCTTGTTAAAAAGTCTATCGCTATAGTTGGTGTGTACTTCCAGGAGTATTGTTGTGGTTGCATAATTGCAAAGTCTAGGGAAATTTATCAACTTCCTCTATATCTGGCCTTCTTCAGGCCAAACTATCATTGATTAGATGAGCCTTCTTTCTTGTTTAGCTGCTCCAACCAAATAAGCTGCAGAAAACATGCATGCTCTCAAGGGAGTTTCTGCAGAGATACAAAGGGTATTTAATTAATGCAATATATCAATAAGAATAGTAGTTAGATGCAAATTATTGACATGGTAAAATCTGTGAGTACTTTTAAAACAGCTAGGAAGATGAATCACAAATCCTAATTAGAGAAGCCTAATAATCTAACAGATTACTTTAACATAATATTAGGTTAGTCCAGGGACTACTCTACATAATAGGGCCATAGGCTAGCTAGCATCCCCTACCACAGCACACCAAAGAAGACATGCATCACCAATACAATGTGATAGAGAAATCCATCTTCATCATTTTACTCGAAAGTGAAAGACTGCTGCTCCACCATCCAATAACTTTCTTCTATTCTCGTGCATGTACTTTACGTGAAATCCAAATTCATTAACCACTGAAAGACAGAAAGGAAGCGTTTCTGCTACTGAAAATGTTGTCCAATAGACGTAAATTTGGAGCATTAAAGAACGATAGTTCAAACACTTACAACTGAAATCTGTAAGGATGGCCCAGATTCTTCCTTCGGGATGAGCACCCGATTAAGCTGTTTTGGGCTTTTTGATTTGTAAGGCAGACAACAGAGGGCCATGTTGTCGACATCCCCACCCATCCACCACCTACACTTACTCAGTATATATACATAAGAAACAAAAAAATCGCAGTCATACAATAGAATTATTGGAACAAAGTGCACGCATAGCCATTCACTCTACATCTATACCTATCACCAAAGCTAAAAAGCTTGCATACAAAGCCCGCGAAGTTCTCCAGCCGCGTGATTAAATAGTATGGACCTGGATATGCGATTTCAAACAAGTATAAATTAAGATAAAACTGCAGTCGCAAAGTAAAATATGTTTCCTCAATGAACAAAACAAACTAAACTTTCATAAAATATGATTTAGAGGCTTATGAACAATATGAACAGTTTGGTTACTTGTCTTCAATTTTAGCAAAGAAGAACAGAAAGAACTACACCACTTGGCTCCAAAACAATGATATGATGATCAAGGATTATTAAATAGGCTATTAGCCATCACTACCTTGTTTCTAGGACCCAACTTGTATAATAACACTAAATTTTCTATCGAAAACCACAACTAAAAGTACTTGAAATAGAATAAAACCTTTTAGAGGCACAAATGAGGAAAGCTAACCGAATTTAGGAATACAAATGTTAGCCATAAAGGAGACCTAAAAGAGATCCGCTTTAGCTAAAGTGAGAATGTCTCTTGGCTACAGAAAAACAAAAACCTACTGACCTCCGAAGAGGTCAGTATAAAAGCGCAACCTCAATCTAAAGCTAATCAGAAAACAAACACAAGATAGAATTAGTGGAGAACTATTGAGACAAACAAGTAAAAGGTTAAGACAATGACAGGTCCTGGTTCTTCGTGTGGAGCATGCAAGTTTCTAAGGCGAAAGTGTACGAGTGAATGTGTTTTTGCTCCTTACTTCTGTTATGATCAGGCAGCAAATCACTTTGGAAAAGTTCACAGGGTTTTTGGAGCAAGCAATTTCTCCAAGTTATTGCTACACCTTCCGGTGCACAAAAGAAGTGATGCAGCCACCACCATAGCTTATGAAGCACTTGCTCGGATGCATGATCCCGTTTATGGTTGTGTCTCTCATATCTATGCACTGCAACAGCAGGTTCCATGTTATGACTCGTCTCTGATTTGTGAAATTCCTGTTGTCTTATTCTAGAATTACATTGCATAATAATGAATTCTCATTTACCTATTCTGCAGGTGGCATGTCTGCAAGAGGAGATAGACATTCTTAATAATCAGATGGCATATCAAGCATTTCATGCACACAATTATGGAGCTTTTGGGGCAACTAACAACCCAAGTGTTGGACTCCATTTCAATTCACAGACTAGTGATATAAACATATATAATCATCTAAATCAAAGTCAGATGCTTTTTAATGGAGAGGTCACATCAGATAACCAAGAAATCTATAGCCAGATGAACATCACTGTTCCTACTTCGTATGAATGTAAGGAAGAGCTGTACAATGTTCCTTCCGATATAGACCTTCCCGAGTCATTCTTTGGAGGAATGAACCAAGAGAATTTTGTGCCAGATCTATGGACTGACAGTAGCCACAACAGCTTAAGACAATGCGAGTAGAAAATATAAGCTAAGGCTGACGGTTACAAGCAAGAACCACTTGAGCAGCTATATCTATTTATATATTTTGCAAAAACCAATTTCATGATAGTCGGTACTTGCAGGCTATGTAAGAATTAAGACCAAGACCATCTCCAACCCAACTTCAAATTTGTACTTTAACACCATTTTAATGTAAAATTCTTCTCCAACCCAACTCTAAATATTACACCAATTTGGTGTAGCACCCAAAATTACACCAAATTTGGTGTAACACCAAATTTTTAGAGTTTTTCTTAATGTCAATATTACTCTTGTTTTCGTTAACTAAAACAAAATTATTCCTTTTGTATCCTACTAACTTTATTACTTTTATACTTTATTTTGTATTCTAGTAATAAAATAATCTATATAGTACAGAAATGGGGTAAGAATTAGTGTATGTGGATTGAAGATAAATAAGAAAATAGTGTAACTTTTACATCATTTTGGTGTAAATTTAACATCAAAATAGTGTAATGCATTGGAGATACTTTAATGAACAATATCTTTTTCGTCCAACATCACCTATGTCCAGTACAGTAAAAAAACAAGGGAGAGTGGACTTGCCCAAGAAAGTGGAAAACGAAGACCTAACTTAAGAGCAAGTGATGTCTTGTCCTGTTAAGTTTATTTAATTAAGCCTCGAAACAAAAGGTAAAAAAAAAAGAGTTTATGATTGTCCATATTTGAATTTTGTATAAGTGATTCATTTGACCTTCAACAATGAACAGTCTTACACAGTTACACTACTTCGGCAATAAACGATGATTTAGACACCCATTATTTCTCGTCCTTAACATAAGAGAAGACACTGGCAACAAACTTTAGCAAGATCCATAAAGTCAAGATGGCCACAGTCCACCATCAGAGCTTTAACTCTTAAAGATGAGCCAGCACCGTGTCAGTTTTTTGTTTTTACAATTAAAAAGTTATTTTTCATGAATTCATTGATAGCCTAGTGAAAGATCATGGGTACCAATCCTCCCCCAACATTCCGCCACAAATATCTGATGCGTCCAAAAGTCTGCAACATACAACACAGAAACACAGAACTGCTATATATGATCTATTACCATGAGCATGAGGCAATCTTTAAACTTGCTAATTATAACCCATTTACTTGTGATAAACAATTTGATTAATTATACTGTTTTTTGTTTCGAAGCCTGAGAAACATCTTGAAATATCATTGTGATATTTCTGAGAGTGCCTTCGTACACTAAAATGAGAACTAACATACACATTTAAATGAATAAATCTTTCAGAAACAGAACAAGACTTCAGATTTCAAACAGATTCTCATCAAAAAGTAGTCATGTGCTACCAATGGAAACAAATGAAAAGTTCAGCATCTAAATTCTTAACACATACACTGGCCATAGGCTGTAAAACTTGAAAATGCCAATGTCATGTTTCTCGCTACGGGCCATTCAATCTTTTTGAAACAGTGGACGAAGAAATTTTAAAGTGCCCAAGCTGCCTCCACCTGTAATTTAGCGCCTTCAATCCAAAGATTCCGTACGGACTATCATGCATGGTCTATATATATTCTCCTCTCTGATTTTAGCAATCAATGTTTCTAATTATCCAGCAAGCATCCCTCTGCACCATCGTACATCCTTTAAAGAGATACAAAGACCTTGAAGTATACTGAGAGCCGGTCCTGAGCACAAGGGCGGAGCCAGGAAAAAGTTTTAACCTGGGCTATGAGTCATACAACTAATAATAACATAAAAAATGGGCTAATTCTCCTGGGCTGATTCTTAGATATTTGAGCTGGACTATTGAAAAAATTTGAATATAAAAAAATATTTTTTTGAAACAAAATGATATCTCATCGGAAAATATGGGTAGATCATAAAAAAATAAAATATTATAAATATATAATTTATTTTCGTTATTAGGATATATCAAACTTGTTGACCAACTATTGTAAATCCATATAAACGAAATTATTATAAATCAGAATATATAACTTCAGAGTATATTTTAATACCGGCGGACAAATTTCATTTTTTAAGTTCAGGACACGTCAAAGTTAAAAAGACTACTGACATGATCAATTTGTTGAGAACCCTAGAAGAATGCTATTCCCAACGCCATAATTTTTATAAATTCGTGTTAATTATTACATGTTACAAAAAAAATCGCTCGGGGCTTCGATTTTTTTAAGGACGGCCTTGAAGTACTGTTGATACTATATCGGGATTTTAGATATTTAGTGTTGGATCGGCAGCAACTCATGTTATTGGGCTTCTAAACATTTACATCAAGTATACCTCCAATGACTTTATAACCCAAGAACTCATTGGCAAATACAAACCAACATAAGAGACTATTTATTGATGATGGTTCGGTCTTTTATTGGGTCTACAGTATAGTCTCGATAAATGAATAACCTCGTCTAATGAATAAATTTCTTCGGTCCCAACTTGGTCCAATGAGCTTAACGAATAATTTCGCTTAATGCATTAACGAATAAATACAAATGAAGTCTTTATAGACCTTATGTAAATATAAATGAATAATCATTATATTTCAAATAATATATTTTTATTTATATAATATATCATGAATACATTTCATTCAATGATTAATTTTCAAACACATTAATAAGTCATATTTTTTCGAAAAATGCCTCCAAAGTTGATTGTTTCTTTCCTCCCCAAAATGCATCTGATCCTTGATTTTGTGTAAAGCATGCACCACTTCTGGAATATTTTGATCATGTTGCAACAAGTAGTTTTTTATAGTGACAATAGCTTGAAAAACTTCTCTTGAGGATACTTGTGGTATAGTGATGCTATCATCGAGTTCGAGATCATTTGCCTCATCATTTAGTACAGCTTCAATGATTTCTTCGTCCGTAGGAGAATCCATAACCGCATTATTCTCTTCAGGATAGTTCAGAAGATGTTCAACATTCATCACATTTCTATAGTTCAATTTAGAAAGGAGTTTAGTAGACATCTTAATTCTAACTATCAAGCATGTACACAGTAGTCTCAATACATGGTACGGTGCACTTTATCTACTCCATGCATGCATATACAACTAATCTTTTTTTTTTATCGTAGGTAACCCGCAGCCGCTACCCTTCGGGTGCGCACTGGGTAAACCCTATGGGTTCACGTAATAGCCTACAAACCATGTGAACCAAAGTAAACCGCATTTAAGCGACAGACTCTGGCTCAGGAGGCATAATCATAAATTCTCCTCCCGTGGGATTCGAACCTGTGACCAAGAGGTTAGTTTTCCTCTCTTTAACCAACTGAGCCAACCCTTGTGGGCATATATACAACTAATTTAGAATTCTAAAAATATGAATGTAATTAAAGTTTGCATAAAAGTTATAACTACCAGGTACATTTGAACTTAATATATACAAAATGATATAATTATAAAAAAAAGTCTAAAAATATCATCTAAATGAATTATTATTATTTATCGATAAATAAATATTATATTCATTAATCGATAAATAAATAATCTCGCCAAATGAAATTTTTTTTTGGTCCCAAAGGTATTCATTTATCGAGGTTCTACTGTACTTCAAAAGAGTATAATGGGCTCAATAACTTTATATCAAGGCAATGACAGTCTAATGTCGAAGACGGTGGAAGGATATAGAATTCCAATAATATTATATTGATGACTTGCCACTAAATATTGTCACTTCCATAATAAAGATTACTTGCTGCCAAAATATAGTAATGGGTTGACCCTAACGTTAATCATAACCAATATTGAATAGAACTACGTGGACTTGATTCATATATACAAGGGTACGTATGCACCTTGAGAGGGATCTGAAAATCATTATTGATTAATCTACCCTTAAAAGTAGTCCCAAATATCTTAAAACCCTAGTTGTGTTCTTATTATTTATACCTTTTCTTTTACAATCTCTATCCGAATACCCGATATAAATTTAATATTGGAGCTTAGTCCTTGACAAAAATTGGATTCAACATTTGGCGCCTCGGTGGGTATCGTTTAGAAAAAAGAGAAAAAAAATAATTAATGGCTCGACGAACCACCTATCAAACTACTCATGGAACCTACAATCCATTCATCAACTTCGTCATTGGCGACACCTCTCAACATGGCAGATCCACTATCAACAGTGTCATCGTCGACAACAATGGCCACAAGATTCATCTAGCATAAATTTCCATGAGGGTCATCGTCATGAATGTAAACAATAACCAAATATTAGGGATGCCATAAGTATTATCATGGTGTGAAGAGGCAGATCCAATACTCACAATGAAAGAGAAAGAAAACCCATAAGAGGAAGAAGTCTAAAAGAAGATATTGATAGTGCGTCTAGCAACGCAGATGATCGTAAATGGTTATTTGCAAGAAGGAACGAGGCCACTAGGATTCATGATGAAGAGATCTGAAGAAGGATTAGAGAGCTTGATGGTCATGAAAAGTAACTTGTTGATACACGTCATCATCTTAATCAAAATCTTGGTCGAGGAACATCTCGACACGGCCGATCACCCCATTGTCAATCACCTTCAAGGGATCGATCTCTAAGAAGAAAAAGATCTAGATCAAGGAATGGTCATAATCATAGAGCACCGGCAGACCATATGGCGAATCACCACTCGAAAGATATAGTTCACCTCATGATGTTGGACTTGGAAATAATGATGGAAGAAAAATAATGGAGGGAATTGTAGTATACGAGGTAATAATGATGAAGGTCGTGGAAGCAACAATAATGGTGTATATAAGGGAAATGACGACGGTTATCATCGTCGGCATGATGATTATAATAGGAAGAACAATGATGATTATCGAATGAGGGATGGTGATGATGGAAGATGTTACAATAATAATCAACTTGATGAAACAACCCTTCTACAAGAGAAATTGATAAAGCCAGAATGAAAGGTCCAATAAACTTATGCCTAACTAGGAAGGACCATACATGCCACATTTAGGGATTTGCATACTCGAGAGAATGGAGGCTATGCCAATCAGAAGCACTTTGATTACTTCTAAGCAGGTGAACTTGTTGAGTGGCATTTATGACACTTTATTATGCTCTAATAAGCTTTGGATTGATGCATTTGTACTCAAATTTGTAAGTGTTTTAATGTATTTTCTAGTGTTTTTGCATTTCAGGCATTAATCTGTGAATCAGGTGAATTAGCATTATTTTGGTGCTAATATAGTGTCTAGGTGGTGTTGTAATAAAAGCTCGTCGAAGCTGCAAGATAAAGAAAAAGAAAATAAGTTAATTCTGGCAGAAGCCCAGCGCGCCCGCGCTGAACAAGCGTGCGGCCGTGCCGAAGTACAGAAAGTCAGCGTGCCCGCGCTGATGAAGCGCGCGGTCGCGCCGTGTCGGGACAATAAAATCCTGTTCTATTAAAATTTTATTTTCTGGACTCCTGGGTTGATTGGACTGCTATAAATTGATAACTCAAGATCGTTTTTTAATAAGGAGACTTACCAGAGCACGAGGAAAAGACGACAAGAGACCTATAACACAATTCAGCAAAGGCGAAGACGATCTAGTTTATTCTTGTGAATCTTTGTTTTGAGTTGTAGTCTTGGATGCTCGTTTCTTGTTTTGTTGAACCTATAATCTTGTTTGTACTTGATTTTAATTATTCGTTATAAAGACTACATTTTATATACCATACTTTCATCGGAACCCACGTTGATGATGAGTCCGATTATGGGCTAATCGTTATCGTGGGGTTTTAACGGATTTATTTATGGATTTTTTTAGTTAAATTGTTTGATGCCTTAGTATGTGGTGATTGTATGATATCCTAGTGTTGGTTGTGCGTATTTGTCTTATGAGCGTCGCGAACTTATAAGATAATGTGTTAATTCTTAATGAATTGAAAGTGAATTTAAGGATTTAGAACTTGCCATGCTAGCATAGGTTCATGTATTTGTTATGCATGATTCGTAGGTAATTTTAACCATCTTACTTGCCTGTGTAATCAAAATAGACAACTTGTGCTTAAACCGTTATGTTGTCAAATTCTATAGAAATATAGGGTCTCAATATAATTGGTGTCTATTCAGTTTCTATCTCTTTTATGGATGTCTGGTAGTATGGCATTCGTGCAACAAAAGTTGGCGTTTATCAGTTTCGTGTTATCTGATTAGTGTCATTACCATTGCATGCTAAGGTTAAGAACAATAAGGCTATTGAATGAAGTATTTAATGAAGTTAGAATCCCATATTTGTCATACTTATTAATTCAATCAATCTTATTCTCGTAGTTATAATTATTAGTTTAATTTTTAGTTATAAACAACCTCAATTAGTTATCATCTTAGCATTGAATAATAACCATACATTGTTGCTTAAGTGCGTGAGTTAATTAGTTAACCAATACAATATCTGTGGGAACGAACTAGAAAAGATTCTATACTACTTGCGAACTCGTATACTTGCGTGTATTATTAGCGCGTGTTTAGAGACTAATAAGTTTTTTGCGCCGCTGTCGGGGACTGCAGTGTTAATTGATAGTTTATGTGCTTTCTATCGGTGGTCGTTAAAGTTCATTGACTCGGACATTATTACTTATATGTTTCCTTATCTTATTCCAGGTACTCTAGCGAGGGTGTATGCATACGCGTCCGCGTACTCGTAAGAGAACACTGGATAAAGCCAAGGAAGAAGTTGTGGTAGTTCGTAAGGAAGTTTTTGAGGAAGAAAAGAAGGTAGAAGAAGAAGAAGAAGAAGAGAAAGTCGAAGAACCAGTTGTAGTAGCGATGGGAGATCAAGAAGAAAATCCGAAGGCTTTGATGGACTATTCTCAGCCTAAGATTAATGACATTCAGTCAAGCATCATCAGACTAGCCATCAGGGCTAATACTTTTGAGATCAAGTCAAGCACGATTCAGATGATACAGAACTCAGTTCAGTTTGGGGGTTCTCCTACTGAAGACCCCAACATGCACATCAGGGATTTCATCGAGATCTGCGATACTTTCAAATTCAATGATGTGACTGAAGATGCTATCAAGCTATGACTTTTCCCATTTTCTCTGAGGGACAAGGCTAAGTGTTGGTTACACTATCTACCAACAGGATCTATCACCACTTGGGAGGAACTCGCGCAAAAGTTTCTCACTAAATTCTTCCCCATGGCGAAGACTGCTGCAATCAGGAATGCTCTTACCCAGTTTGCTCAGCAAACAGGGGAATCTTTGTGTGAAGCTTGTGATCGATATAAGGAGATGCTAAGGAAGTGCCCACACCATGGCATGCCTGATTGGATGATTATTAATTTCTTCTACAATGGATTGGGTGCTACCTCTAGACTCATGCTTGATGCAGCATCAGGAGGAGCCTTGTGGGCTAAGAGATATGATGAAGCTTATGAACTTATTGAACTGATGGCTGCTAATGAGTACCAGAATCCTTCCCAGAGACTGACTCAGGGGAAAGTCGCAGGAATTCTGGAGTTGGACACAGCTACTGCTATCGCTGCCCAATTTAAGGATTTGACGATGAAGGTGGACACTTTGGCTAATTATGGAGAAAATCAAATCGCTAGTGTCTGTGAGCTTTGTGCTGGTGCCCATGAGACTGATCAATGCGCAATTTCTAGTGAATCAGCTCAGTTTGTGAGCAACTTTCAGCGATCGCAGCAACCAGTGCCAACCACCTATCATCCCAACAACCGCAATCATCCTAATTTCAGTTGGAGCAATGCTCAGAATGCGGTTCAACAGCCTTATCAGTAGTACCCAGCTAAACAGTACAAGCCCCCTGGTTTTCAACAACCACAGTATGCACCTAGACAGCAACTCCAGCTGCAACAAGCCAATGAAAAATATGAATTAGAGGAGTTGAAGCTTATGTGCAAGAGTCAAGCTGTTTCTATCAAGACCTTGGAAAATCAAATTGGGCAAATTGCCAATGCATTGCTAAATCGTCAGCCTGGTACATTACCTAGTGATTCTGAAGTGCCAGGAAAGAGGGAAGTTAAGGAGCAGGTAAAGGCAATCACTTTAAAGTCTGGAAAGGTTGTGAATCCCGAACAAACTCAAGAGTTTACTGAAGAAGTTGGGGCTGAGAAAGAAGTAGTGCAGCAGGACGAAGAAGTGGGAGTCCTCACTGAGTGGAGGGGTCATGTATTCAGTAGACCTAGTTTTGAGCACACTCCGCCTGAGGGTAATACAGGACCCCTCCACAGTGGGACCAAGGAAGACTACTGTTGAGCACACTTCGCCTGAGGGTAATACAAGGGAGAAATAAATCTATCCTCCACCGCCTTTTTCCAAGCGGCTAGACAAGCAATTTGAGAAGTTTCTGGAGGTGTTCAAGAAACTTTATATCAACATACCTTTCGCCGAGGCTTTCGAGCAGATGCCTAGTTATGCAAGGTTTATGAAAGGTATTCTCTCTCGGAAGGTGAAGCTAGATGTTTTAGAGACAGTCGCCCTCACGGAGGAATGCAGTGTTGTGCTGTAACAGAAGTTCCCTCCGAAGCTTAAAGATCCAGGAAGCTTCACTATTCCATGTACTATTGGAAAAGTGTCTTTTTACAGATGCTTATGTGACTTGGGAGCTAGCATCAATCTGATGCCCTTGTCAATCTTCAAGCAGTTGGACTTACCTAATCCCAAACTGACTTATATGACCTTGTAATTGGCCGACCGTTCTATTACATATCCGCGGGGTATTGTGGATGATGTCTTGGTCAAGGTTGATAAACTCATCTTCCATGCTGATTTCGTTATTCTTGATTTCGAGGAGGACAAAAAGATTCCCATAATATTGGGGAGACCTTTCTTGACGATTGGCCTTACCTTGATAGATGTGCAGAAGGGTGAGCTTACAATGCGAGTTCTAGATCAGGATGTTACTTTTAATGTGTTCAATGTTATGAAATTTCCTACTGATAACGAGGAGTGCTTAAAGGTGGAGTTGGTCTATTCGGTGGTCACCTCGGAACTTGATCAATTGCTAAGTTCCGATGCCTTAGAGAAAGCCTTGTTGGGGAATTCAGATAGTGAAAATGACGAAGGGGAAGAACAATTGCAATATTTGAATGCTTCTCCCTGGAAAAGGAAAATTGATATGCATTTTGAATCTCTTGGAATGGAGGAATTGAACAAAGCTCCTAAACGCCTCAAGCTTCTATTGAGGAAGCTCCAACTCTTGAGCTTAAGCCTTTACCTGAATATTTGAGGTATGCATTTTTAGGTGATACATCTACTCTGCCTGTTATTATTGCATATGACCTTTTAGGTAGTGATGAGGAAAAGCTTTTGAGGATTCTGAGAGAGTTCAAATCAGTAATTGGATGGACTATAACATATATCAAGGGAATCAGCCCTTCTTACTGTATGCATAAAATTCTACTAGAGGAAGGTAGCAAACCTACGATCGAGCAGCAAAGAAGACTTAATCCTATAATGAAAGAAGTAGTGAAGAAAGAAATTCTTAAGTGGCTAGATGCAGGGATCATCTACCCTATCTCTGACAGTTCATGGGTAAGCCCGGTTCAATGTTTGCCAAAGAAAGGTGGAATTACTGTGGTAGCAAATGAGAAGAATGAGCTTATTCCTACAAAGATAGTCACGGGGTGGATAGTTTGCATGGACTACAGGAAGCTAAACAAAGCCACTAGGAAGGATCACTTCCCTTTGCCCTTCATTGATCAGATGCTTGACAGGTTGGCCGATCATGAGTACTATTGTCTTCTGGATGGCTATTCGGGTTATAATCAGATTTGTATCGCACCAGAAGATCAGGAGAAAACTACCTTCACTTGTCCATTTGGTACTTTGGCCTTCAGCCGAGTTTCTTTTGGTCTGTGTGGTGCGCCAGCCACATTTCAGAGATGTATAATGGCCATCTTTTCTGACATGATTGGCCATAATGTGGAGGTGTTCATGGATGACTTCTCAGTCTTTGGCGATTCTTTTGATGAATGCTTGCAAAATCTTGGACATGTTCTCAAGAGGTGTGTCGAGACCAATCTGGTTCTCAATTGGGAAAAATGTCACTTTATGGTGCGACAGGGCATCATTCTCGGGCACAAAATTTCTAGTAAAGGTCTAGAGGCGGACAAGGCCAAGGTGGGGGTCATTGAGAATCTTCGTCCACCTATTTCTGTTAAGAGAATTCACAGTTTTCTTGGTCATGCGGGTTTCTACAGGCGTTTCATCAAAGACTTCTCGAAAATTTCAAAGCCTTTGTGTAGTCTGTTAGAGAAAGATGTTCCTTTCAAGTTTGATGATGAGTGCCTTGCAGCTTTTGAGACATTGAAGAAGAGTTTAATCACGGCACTGGTCATAACTGCACCTGATTGGAATGAGCCTTTTGAGATGATGTGTGATGCAAGTGACTATGCAGTTGGAGCAGTTCTTGGGTAGGGGAAGAACAAATATTTCATGTGGTCTACTATGCTAGTAAGACCCTAAATGGTGCCCAACTGAATTATACTACTATAGAGAAAGAGCTTTTAGCTATTGTCTATGGTTTTAAGAAATTTCGATCTTATCTACTTGGGACTAAGATGATAGTTTTCACTGATCACGCTGCAATTTGATATCTCGTCTCAAAAAAGGACTCGAAACCTAGATTGATTAGATGGGTTCTTTTGCTCCAAGAATTTGAACTAGAGATCAAGGACAGAAAAGGAACTGAAAATCAAGTCGCTTATCATCTCTCGCTTTTAGAAAATCATAATGCTACTTCATTAGATAAGACGTTGATAAATAAGTCTTTTCCCGACAAGCAACTGTTTGGAGTGCAAGAAGAAGAACTGTGGTTTGCAGATATTGTGAACTACCTTGTGATTAATATCATACCTCCCGACTTATCTTATGCTCAAAGGAAGAAGTTTCTACATAAGGTGAAGTGGTATATGTGGGATGAGCCGGGTTTTTTTGCCAAGGAGCTGACCAAATTATCAGGAGATGTATTACTTACAACGAAATGGGGGGAATCTTGCAAGATTGCCACTCAACGGCTTATGGATGACATTATGGTGGAGAAAAGACAGCAACTCGTGTTCTTCAAGCATGTTTCTTTTGGACGACATTGTTTAAAGGTGCTCATCAGTTCGTTTTGAAATTTGATCGATGTCAATGTCTGGGTAATATGTCTAAGAGGGATGAGATGCCTCTTAATATGCTTCTCGAGGTTGAGGTCTTCGATGTTTGGGGAATTGACTTCATGGGGCCATTTGTCTCATCTTGTAACAATCAGTATATCTTGTTGGTGGTTGATTACATGTCAAAATGGGTTGAAGTTAAGGCGTTGCCAACGAACGATGTGAAAGTGGTTCTTAATTTTCTTCACAAGCAGATATTCACAAGGTTTGGAACTCCAAGAGTCATAATCAGTGATGAGGGGTCGCATTTTTTGAATCGCAAGTTCACTGTTATGATGAAAAGGTATAATGTGAATCATCGCATTGCTACGACTTATCATCCTCAGACGAATGGTCAAGCTGAGGTATCTAACAGAGAGATCAAGCGCATTTTGGAGAAAGTGGTGTGTCCATCAAGGAAGGATTGGTCTTTGAAGCTTGATGAAGCTGTTTGGGTGTATAGAATAGCATATAACAGTTGGTTTATGGTAAGGGGTGTCATTTGCCTGTAGAGCTCGAGCATAAGGCATATTGGGCTTTAAAGAAGTTGAATTTGGACTTGCATGCGGCTGAAAAGAAGAGGATGCTTCAATTGAATGAACTTGACAAGTTTCAACTTCAAACTTATGAGAACAACAAAATGTATAAGGAGAAAGTCAAGAGGTGGCACGATAGGGGTCTAGTGCTCAAGTCATTTTTTCCGGGATAACAAGTTCTTTTATTCAACTCTCGTCTCCGTCTTTTTCTTGGAAAGTTGAAGTCAAGATGGCCAGGTCCGTTTATTATCAAAACTGTGTTTCCACATGGAGCGGTGGAAATTTTTAAGAATGATATGGGCCAAACATTCAAGGTAAATGGTCAAAGGTTAAAGCATTACTATGGTGACACGACAAACCGCGAAGTGGTTAGTGCTGTTTTATTGTCCATTTAATCACAAGATTCTACGTCAAGCTAGCGACGTAAAAGAAGCGCTTCTTGGGAGGCAACCCAAGTATGTTGTACATTAGTAGGTAGAAGAAGCAAGAAGAAAAGAGAAAAACACAAAAAAAACAAAAAAAGGAAAAAATTCAGGGCCAACTATAGAAGCTGGGCGCGCCCACGCAGAACAAGCTCGCGGCCGCGCCGTTTTTCCAGTAGCCAAGCGCGCCCGCGCTGTTCTAGCACGCGGTCGCGCCGGTTTTCCAGAAAGTGAGCACGCCCGCGCTGTCTCAGCGCGCGGCCACGCCGGGTCCATGTTCGAAAAAAAAATAAAAACGGCAGTTTTAAGAGAAAATCAGGATTTTTAACTAAAAATCAATTCCAATCCGATTTTTACTCTTCCACATCCCATAATTCTCTCTCCTAATCAATTCCATTATTCCCACGATTCCCATAATCAATTCCCACTTCTATTTCTTATAGAATTCATACCTCTCCACCTATAAATACATACACTTACACACAACTTCTCCACCAATTCACAACCTCTCAACACAAAAATACTTAAGCTTTTATTCTTTCTTCTTCAATCCCGATGGCACCCAAGAGACAAAGAACACAAGTTGGAAGCAGCACCGCCGAATCTTCATCTGTGTGTGGTGTGAGGCCCAGGTTTTCTACTCCTGAGGCTGCGGAGGAGTACACTAGGCTTCTCTCGAAGCCTATTGCTAAGGAGCGAGATTTTCTGCCATCAGGGAAGGATGGTAAGCTGTTAGAGATGATTTTCGAGATGGGCTGGGTTTCTTTTTGTGAGGCGCCCGCTGCTGTGCCCATGAGTGTTGTGCAGGGTTCTATGCGAACTCCAAGGCGGAGAATAATGGCTTAACGGTGGTGAGGGGGAGGACTGTAGAGTACAGTGCTGATGCTATCAGGGCGGTGATTGAGCAGCCCGCGAGGAAGGTGGGTCAGGACACTTGGAACGATAAGACTCCGGAGGACTTTGATTTGGATCTCAATGTTACTACTCTCTATGTGCCTGAGACTCATTGGAAGTTCAAGAGGGGTACTACTGATTACTCCACATTCCCTGCGTCGTGCATGAACAGGTTTGCACGGGCTTGGAACTCGTTTATTTGTGCTAACATCATGCCATCTTTGCATGTGCACGAGATTACTGTGGAGCGTGCTCGCCTGCTGTGGGGTATTCTGCAGGGTGATTACATTGACTTGGGGATGGTGATATATCAGGGGATTCTGAGATTCTTGAGGAGAGGTACTACAGGTGCTATTTCATACGCGTCAGTTGTGACGAAGTTATGCGTGGCGTTTGGAGTTCATTGGCAGCACATGAGCAGCTTCAGCTTCCCAGTGCTCCTATTGATAGTTCTACGCTGCAGAGCATGCAGGAGTGGTATGGAGGGAAGCCCGATCCTAAGGGGCTTGCTTATTCTTATGATCATATGCCAGGCGGTGTGCCCATGGAGGCTGCTACTGCATGAGGTTCTCAGCATGCCCACCGAGCAGCTTGCAGAGCTCAATATGGAGATGAGGCTGGTTCGTCGCAGTAGCAGCAGCAGGAGGCAGCAGGAGCAGAGATGGGAGCTGGTTTGAGTTTAATGCAGTATAGGCATCTCGCGAGGAGGATGGATGCGGTGCACGACATCCATAGTCGGTTTGCACATGATCTCACTCAGGCACTTGGGACAGCTTTCAGAGCCACCAGTGTTGACATCCAGTGGCCAGTTTTTGGTGAGGATTCAGTGTATCCGCCTCCAGATATGCCTGATACTCCACCCGTTGAGGGTGAGGATTCTGATTCACAGTAGGTATGCCTGATTCCTTACTATTACCTTCACTGAGGACAGTGAATATTTTAAGTTTGGGGGTAGTAGTTGAAGGAAGATAGTTTGTGTGAGTCTCATATAGTTTGCATGTTCATGATAGTTTTATTTCATATAGTTGCATATTTTTCCATATAGTTTTTTTATTTTTGGTAGTTTTATGATATTTTTTTCATGTAGTTTCATGCATTTGCATTATAACATGATCCCTTAGATAACTTTCCGATTGATTTATGATATTGATGTTAGTATAGTGATGTCGTATTTGGTGATGTTGAGTCTTATTGGATTGATTTGTATGCTAGAGACACTTGTATTTTACTAAGTCTTATAGGTTGCTAGAGTGTTTGATCATAGTCATGATTTCTTTGATTGTCGAGGTTTAATCGCTTGTTTATATTTGGAATTTAGGGTATTCTCTTAATAATAAAAGACATGGATATTTAACAATTGGAGAAATTGGATTTCATCGCTAGTTGTGTGGCTAGGTGTCAAATGGCTAGTAGCCGGCTCATATTTTTATGAGTAGTCTAGGGTTGAATGAGATGGAGCGAAACGCATTCATTCAAAAATTGTTGAAAAGAAGAGAAAAAAATAGGAAAGAAAAAAAAGAGAAGAATAAGTGTATTGCATAATTGATCACGAGTGGGCTCTTTAGTACTCGAGTTATTAAGTTCTTAGGAGACTTTGTGCCTAGTGACCTAAGGCTTTTATAGTCTGGGATCCGCTAGCCTAACGCTCGCTACATGGGTGCTATTGTATAAGTCTTTTGTGGACCTCACTCATTGCACGATCAAATAAGCATACTTGTGTTATTATGAATAAAAGCATGAATCCATAAAAACTCTGATATAAGAATTGAAGTATTATAAGTTATTTTGAGTCTAGTTTTTATTATATTGATAAACTTGCGATTGTTTTGATAAGTAGTGAGTCATGATTATCGATCTAGTAGCAATAGTATATCTATAAGTATTTGCACACACGCACGTCTCTGGTTTGTAGGTTGATTTGAGAGATTTGATTGATCTTTATGCGAATAATTGCATTTGCTGAGGTGTTGCTTATTGGTTGGTTTAGTTACTCTATGGGGATCATTGCATTCATATTAGTTGCATTCATGCATTTTTAATTCTTGTTCTTTGAGTCTGTTTATGCTTGAGGACAAGCATCGATTCAAGTTTGGGGTATGTTGAGTGGCATTTATGACACTTTATTATGCTCTAATAAGCTTTGGATTGATGCATGTGTACTCAAGTTTGTAAGTGTTTTAACGTGTTTTCTATTGTTTATGCATTTTAGGCATTAATCTGTGAATCAGGTAAATTAGCATTATTTTGGTGCTAATATGGTGTCTATGTGGTGTTATAATAAAAGCTCATTGAAGCCGGCTCGAAGCTGCAAGATAAAGAAAAAGAAAAGAAGTTATTTCTGGAAGAAGCCCAGCGCGCCCAGCGCGCGGCCGCGCCGAAGTACAGAAATCTTGCGCGCCCGAGCTGATGAAGGCGCGGCCGCGCCATGTCGGGATAATAAAATCCTGATTCTATTACAATTCTATTTTCTGGACTCCTAGTTTGATTGGACTGCTATATATTGATAACTCAAGATCGTTTTTTAATAAGGAGACTTACCAGAGCACGAGGAGAAGACGACAAGAGACCTATATCACAATTCAACAAAGGCGAAGACGATCTAGTTTATTCTTGTGAATCTTTGTTTTGAGTTGTAATATTGGATGCTCGTTTCTTATTTTATTGAACCTATACTCTTGTTTGTACTTGGTTTTAATTATTCGTTATAAAGACTATGTTTTATATACCATGCTTTCATCGGAACCCACGTTGATGATGAGTCCGATTATGAGCTAATCGTTATCGTGGGATTTTAACGGATTTATTTATGGATTTCTTTAGTTAAATTGTTTGATGCCTTAGTATGTGGTGATTGTATGATATCCTAGTATTTGTTGTGCGTATTCGTCTTATGAGTGTCGCGAACTTATAAGATAGTGTGTTAATTCTTAATGAAGCGAAAGTGAATTTAAGGATTTAGAACTTGCCATGCTAGCATAGGTTCATGTATTTTTTATGCATGATTCGTAGGTAATTTTAACCATCTTACTTGCCCTGTGTAATTAAGATAGATAACTTGTGCTTAAACCGTTATGTTGTCAAATTCTATAGACATATAGGGTCTCAATATAATTGGTGTCTATTCAGCTTCTATCTCTTTTGTGGATGTCCGGTAATATGGTACTCGTGCAACAAAAGTTGGCGTTTATCAGTTTCATGTTATCTGATTAGTGTCATCACCATTGCATGCTAAGGTTAAGAATAATAAGGCTATTGAATGAAGTATTTAATGAAGTTAGAATCCCATGTTTGTCATATCTATTAATTCAATCAATCTTATTCTCGCAGTTATAATTATTAGTTTAATTCTTAGTTATAAACAACCTCAATTAGTTATCGTCTTAGCATTGAATAATAGCCATACATTGTTGTTTAAGTGCGTGAGTTAATTAGTTAATCAATACAATATCTGTGGGAACGAACTAGAAAAGATTCTATACTACTTGCGAACTCGTATACTTGCATGTATTATTAGCGTGTGTTTAGCGACTAATACAACTACAATCAACAACTGTCATCGTTATTATCAAATGTGATAATAGACCTTGGTGGTTTAATTTCGTGATGAATGATAAGCCATTGTCGACTATAATATTATCACATCCAGACAATTGTTCAACAAGGGGCACTTGAAGGAAACGAATTCATTTCAATCCTGGACTAATGACCCATCGTCAAATACATAGGGCATCAAATATAAAGGAACTTGCATGAATCTTAAATGTTCATCATCAGTGATGACAAGAAACTAAGGACATAAATTTTTCTTGAATAATAATTTACACTTTAAAATATGTGTAAATTATGTGGGGTGAAAACTAAACAAACTAGTGTTCAACGAAAATCACTTAAAAGCAATAAATTTTTTAAAGACATGAAATAGTGATGCATAGATAAACAACTAAAAGAGGAAAATGATCAAAATACGAACTTGTGATTTCTTGACGATTACATGGAAATAAAGCAATCAAACCCGGGACTTGTGATATATTGACGATCACATGAAAGCAACAAATTGACTAATCCTGGACCGGTGATTCATAATTTATACTGAACAGTGAATCACTTGGGGGGACAAATATTAATCCATCCCAAACAAGTGTTCAAAGAAAGGTCACTTGGGGGCAACAAATTCGCTTCAGTCCTAGACTAGTGACTCATCGTCAAACACCTGGGGAAAAAATTAAACTTTTATCCTAGACATGTGATCGGTCGACGATCATTTGGGGACAAATGGATTAAGTCCTAGACTTTTGATCAATTGATGATCACCAGGGGGAAACCATTTATCCAATATCCAAGACTTATGATCATTCGACACTCACATGGGATAAAATATATGTCCGTCCTAGATTAGTGACGAACCACTTCTTTAATGAAGCATCAAGTCACTTGGGGCAGAGGATATATCAGTTCGGATATATGCTTCAGTGCGAAGCTATGCTGGTTCGACCAAGATGAGAAACTGGCGATCTACAGTTTTTTATGTTTAACAATTTATATATCACATAATATTTCTCATCAGTGCGTAATTCAGATCAAATCTACTTTTGTAAATTTTGAGGATTGGAAGCACAAATGAACCTTAAAACTGCTTTTAGTGCTATGATGGTTCGGCCAAACATGATAGCTCGATAAGATGTCTTGACAAAGACTAGAGTGTTCCCCAAGCTAGAGAACAACAACTTCATCATTGGTGGGAGGATAAACAAATATTTTTTATGCTAGTAGTGGAAAAGAATATTTCACTTTGACCTTAGTGATGATGAAGAAAAATATTGTAAAGCGTTGTATGCATCAGGTAAATACTATATTTTCGTGATTATCAAGAAAGGAACAAATATCTCTCCAAAGTACACAAATGCATTGAGACAATGGCTTATGTGAAAGTATGTCAGAAGGCTGCATCGTCGTACATCAAAAGATAAATAATAAATAGTAGAAGTTCTGAAGCTAGCTAGCAAAATTAGTTATGCTAAATGCTGCAAGATTTCAGAAATACAGTAGAACCTCTGTATAGAAATATTCTATATGGTAATAACCTCCTTATTGTAATAAATAATTACGATCCCAAGTTGGGCCAGTTATAATTAAGAATAAGTTCTAAATTGTAATAATCTATACTTTTTAGAAGTGCATCATTTATTAATTTCCTTCTATATAAGAATAAACATGTTTAAAATTACATATATATACATGTATATATATATACATATATACATATGTGGGTGATAAATATATATTAAATAATATATAGTCTTCTTACTTAAATAAACATGAAAGATGACTTAAAATATTTTATCAATGTTATATCGTGTTGATTAACACTACATCATTAATCTGCGCGCCCATAAAATCACCTTCTTGTCAATTTCTTTCAAAAAATTCATGTATTTGATATTATGTTTACATAATTTATTTAAAAAAGTTATGATATATCTTTTAAATTCATGTATGCAAGATACATTATAAATATTTTTTAATTAATTTTTGAAATTTGAAATTTATATATCAACCTCTACTAAAAATTAAACTCTCTATAATAATATTTTTGTCAGTCCCAAAGATATTATAGGTTTTACTGTATGTCACAAGTACATACTAATTGAGAAGTCAAGTATTAAGCCTCTACAAAAAGAATTCCTCGATCGGCATCATCACATCTAGGTTTCGTTATCAAGAGTGTCAATCTCTTTGTCACCATCATCAGCTTCCTCTAGTGCAAGTGCTTCTAACTCATATGAAAATATGCATTTCTTGAAGTCCAAAACTGCTACTTTAACCATTTTCAATCTCATGTTGAGGCCAATACTATGTCATTTAGCTTCGGCATTTACCTTGACGGTTTCGGCCTGATAGAGTTGTTCTTCCAAGGATGTAATCTTTTCCTTGAGATTTTCTTCATGAATAGAAACTGCATTGGCATCTTTCTCAAATTTATCACCTTCACTTCAACGAGAACAAAATTATCCATCTTTTTTTATGCATCGGAGAAATAACTTTTTCAGCATTTATATGCTTTGGTGAGAACAAGTTTTTCGCCAATTTGTATGCTTTGGCTACAATAACTTCTTCGACATTTTTATACTTCTGGGAAAACAACTTCGTCGCCATTTTTATACTTTGGAGACACAACATTTTTTCCATTTGTATGCTTTGTCGACAACAATTTTTTCGTCATTCGTATATTTTGGTCATTTGTTGCTTTGCCGATAATAACATTTTCGTCATTCGTATGCTTTGGCCATTCATAAAATTTGACGACTATAAGTTTTTCGTCAATTTTATGCTTCGACGAACAAATTTTTCTCCATTCGATGCTTTTGCGACAACAACTTTTTCATCGTTCGTATGTTTTAGCGACAACAACTTTCATCAATTGAAAGATACTTGTGATAGGTCACACACACTGTAGAAGGGAGTTGAATACAGTGTTTATCACAATCAAATCGAATTAAAGAACTCAAGTAACAGAAAATAGATTTTATTCAACAAAATAAACTCTGTTACAATATGGAACTGTCCTCTCTCAGTGATGAACAACTTATCACGAGAGCTGCTAGGGTTACAAAGAATAATAACTTCGATTATGATAACACATATAGTGTAATCCCTATGTCTGTGTTTATATACTACACAGTTACAAGATAATCTCTAATTGATATTGAATATGATTCTGTATCCTAAAATATATCAATTAGATATCTTATTTTCCAAGTATTCTATTCTTCATAGAATTCCTTCTTCATGCATATCTCTTCTTGCGTTTGTCTTGATCTTCTTTCCTTTCAATCAGCCGCCTTCCTTATCTGAAAGTCTCTTTAAGTCCTGATATTATCTCCTGATAAATATCTCCTGATAACTTAAGTTCTGACAACTTAAGTTCTGGCTTCAGTATAAGTACTGATTTGTTCTGTTAAGTAAGATCTGAAAACTAAACACAAATCACATTAGTCATGACATTATCAAATATATCTAACAATCTCCCCCAACTTGTAAATTAGCATAATATACAAGTTTAATAGATATTTGATGATGTCAAAAACATTAAGTACAAATGCATGAGAATTTGACTAGATAACTACAACTTACAGTCCTTAAAGCTTTACCATCTTTAACTTCTGATAACAGCTTCAGTCTGTATACACATCAGAATTTATGCAGTTGTAGATCTTTGACTTGGCTTCAATTACTGATCTCTTTGATATCAGGAGTTGTTCTGAGATAGTTCTTTAACAAACATCTCTCAACATATTTAAGTTCATCAATCATCCTCCTTTTAGCATTCTTCAATTCAACTGTATCTTCACCAATTTTAAAGATAGCAGCCCTGAGATCATTTATTTTAGCTTTTCTTATATCCTGATCTAGTCTGATCAAATATGCCTTGTCAGACTCAAGATTGAATTCCACAGCCTTATAACCCAGAAAGGTAGTTATAATCTTAGCAGAGTTAGGCTTCATCTTGACAATATCACCCTTTTGATCTTTGTACTTGGGACAGTATGTGCTGTCAGACTTTACAGAGTAAAGCTTCTTCTATCTCTGAATTTGAGTCTTCAAATAATTTGCAACACTATCTATTAATCTGTTCTTCACTTGAAGTAGGAATAGAACATGTTCTAGTTCCTCAAAATACTTCAGTGGTATAGCATTCTGCCTAATATGGTATAACCTTCCATCTGTCATAAAATATAACAAGATGTATTCTTTCAAAAATGTATGGTAAACCATCTGAATAGATTCAAGCTGATTCAATCTTTCAGGAGTTGCTCCAACACCTGGTTCACTTAAAGAAGTTGGATCATTGGTTTTGTTCAGTATTCTTCTTTCATCAGCACTACCCAATCCAGATTTATCTCTTGCTTTTTTTCCTATAACCACTCTTGCTTCAAAACCACTTGATGCAGTCTTCAAAGGTTGAGTCTGTTTAGCTTTGGTGAATCCTGGTAGGAGTAACTTTGAGGGTTCACTACAAGAATAATGTCAATAGACATCACACATTAGACATCGGTTAACTTTGCCACTGATGTTAAAAAAGTATTGACATCACCCCGTGTTTTTGTGATGTCTTTGTTCTTTGTAGACATCGGTTATAATTAAACCGATGTCTAAAATTCACCAAAAAAATAAAAATTTGCGCCCACCTTTTCTTTCCCCCGTTAGTGAAATTTTCATTCAGTTTTTAGTTCTACATTCCCCCCAATCCCAAAATTCTCCCCCCTTAACCAAATTTTGGTTCCCCCCAAATCAATCTTCAGACACAACAAAATCAAACCTCTCTCTCTCTCTCTCTCTCTCTCTCTCTCGATCGAACCTCTCTCCCCTCACAATCACTCTGAACTCCGACCATCATCTCACCATCACAATCTCTCTCTCTCTCTCTCTCTCTCTCTCTCTCTCTCTCTCTCTCTCTCTCTCTCTCTCTCTCTCTCTCTCTCTTTCTCTCTCTCTCTCTCTCGAACTGGAACCTTTCTCTCTCTCTCTGAACCTCTCTCCGCTCTCAATCTCTCCGTTAAGCCTCTTTCAGTTAACCTATCTACTTCGGTAAGTGTTGTATCTACTTGAATCGAACTGGTCTTCTCTGCGAACACCAGTTTTAAAAGTTGAGGATTTTAGAATTCAAAACCCTAATTTTGTAAATTGGGGTTTTTTCTAATTCGAAACCCTTATTTTTTTTTATTAATTTAGTGTCTAAACTTGTTGCTTATACTTTTCTTCTTGTTGTATACAGGACCTAATCTGAGAAAAAGATTTAAAACTTTAGGTAATTTGGGTGTTTTTGGTTGTCCATTTGTATTTTTGTTTGTTTTTTTAATTTTTGTAAATTGTGTAAAGTTAACGATCCTTTCATGTCTACTGATACATGGTATTGAATTCTTTCTTGTGATAATGAGCATGTTGGTAGCTAATTCCAGTATATATGTTTTTTTAAAAAAATAACTAATAGTTTACTAGTATTTTTTTATATCAGTGGTATATAGCTAATTATGTCAAGGGGAACTGTGTTGGATATCTAATTGTATGAATTTCCCTGTATGTTTTTGTTAACAAATTGTTGTCACTAATTTGTACATGTTCAGCATTTAATTATAGTTGATTATTGGTTTCGGGAAGGTCACAAGGTATGCTTGAACGTCTATGACTTGAGTCAAGGAATGGCAAGGCAGTTGTCAATGACTTTTTTGGGTAAAGTTATAGAAGGCATTTGGTAAGTTCCTGATTGTTTCATTTGTCTTCTCTTTGCATGTTATTTGCCTGTGTAAGCTAAGATTCTATTTTCATGAAAATTTAGCTTTTTATCTTTATGTTATGCATTTAGTTCTGGCATTTTAGTATCTTAACTATTTTAGTATCTCGAATCGGTGCAGTCCATTCGGTATGATAAAAAGACCCCTGTCCTTTGTTACTAGACTTCTGGTACTTACAATCTGTGATGTCTTTGAACAAGCATTTATCGAAGTACTGCAAGTTTGATTTTTTCCAGGTTATTTTTGCTGGATTCTCTGCTGAATCTGTTGCCCAAAGAATAAGTGATTGTAAACCAAAGGTACTGATAACTTGCAATGCTGTCATGCGAGGGTCTAAGCTGATACGTCTCAAACAGATTGTTGAGGCTGCACTCACAGAATCATCGAAGAATGGGTTCTCTTTAGGTATGTTTTCTTTTGTTAAAGAAAGACCGAGTACATGAAATAGTGTAACCTGTTCGAGTCACAATATGAAATATGTGACCACTGATTGATTTGCTGATATGATTCTTTCTAGTCAGGGACTTGTTAATTCTGATACCTTACCACTAAATGTCTCAAGAGAAATGCTTCAGTAGCACAGCAGTTTGAAGACGATAAAAAAGAAACTCAGAATATCGTTTTCATGAGTTTCTTGAAAATACTAATTACGTGAGTTTTATGTGCTAATTACTAATTACGATCTACCAAATACTCATGCATTCATTGAAATAACTTTTTACGGTTCTAAAAACTCTTATGAGAGCGGCCTAGTTACTGCTTCCTGTCTGTCTATGAGCAGTTCACCCAGTACTGCATACATAATGACTTTCATCTTTTCCACCCTTTAACTCCTAGATACATAATATATTTAAGTTTCTATCATGCACTTTAATTAAAGCCATTTCATGCCTGGGATGAAAGTTTATAGCACTGAGGAGAAGGAATTGATTATGGAACCAACACTAAAGTGGGCAGGGAACCCTAACATTCTTGTAGCAGCCAAGGCATTTGGATTGAAAGCCACTGTTCATGTAGTCTTAATTCATTTCTTTTAGATCCCACTACCAGCTGGGAAGAGCACAAGAGTACACCCACACACACATATTAAATGGTATTGCTTTGACTTACATGATCTCTCTCTCTCTCTCATACACACACACACACATTTCTTCCCCATATTATTGTGAATTATAATTCCTGAGAGTGTTTCAGGTGGTTGACTTGCAGGTATTTGCTTCTCCACGTATCACCCTGAAGCCATTGATTCCATCGTTCCCTTGTTTTGCAAAAATATTAGTGTCTCTTATGGAGAAGGTGAGGTGTATTGTACAATATATTTATTTTACCGTTATGCTTAATTATATGTCAACATGAAAAAGTCTTTTTACGCTATCTACGGGTATAATCCTTTTTAGAATCTTTCTACTAGTATTTAACTTTTTCTTCATAGCAAGTTCTTGCATTAATGTTTGTTATTCTCTCATTCTGGAAGGAATCTGACGATGCACTTTCCCAAATACATAATTTATCAAACAAGAATGTAGTGAAAAGATGCTACATATTAATGTCACTTCTTCTTTGTCATTGTAAATGACCTCACAAATGTTTAAACAAGCTTCTTATCGTATCTCTCTCGCACTGTCTTGAATTTCCAATCCTGCAGCCTCATGTTGACTTTGGACTAAAGTTGCTCGGAGCAGATGCTATGTCCATCCAGGGCCTGTATAGCTTTGTCCAGGTGTGTATAATCTTGTCTATGTTTTGCAGTAATATTTTTAGTTAGCATTGGAATTTTTCTTACTTTTCCTTAGAACAATATTTTTTTTCTTTTCTTCCTAATAATTTCCTGGTGCTCTTGATTTCTGCTCACTAACGTAACGTAGCACTTGCTACTTACCGGAAGTTACGTGAATTTATCTTAGCTACTTTGAGCATGGAACACAAAATCCATTTGACGAGCCCAGCCCTTCCAATCTGAGAAAATTATGGATTGATGATATCAAAACCCAAAAAAATTATTCAGTCGCATCTTCACACTCTACATAATCTGAAAAATCTATTAATCTATTTATCTTGTGCTAGTCTCTAGTTTTGTGTTTCCAGTTGTGCTCTAGATCAGTTTGGTAATAAATCAATTATGTCTGCTGCAAGCTTTTCGGCTCCGGTGGCTGGATCCACCTATGTTGGCTTAAAACCTAGCCCGCCAAAGCTGATTCGAATGGATCTAAAACTCACTATATGAAGGTACTTTGATCGGAACTTGTATTTTTGTTTTTAATTTTTTTTAAGCTTCTTATATTACCACCTTTTGTACTGCTTATAGTTGGCTCTCGTTTGTGTGTAAACAGACTTGGAATCCGATTGATAACAAGAAGTTTGAGACTCTCTCCTACCTTCCACCTCTCACCGATGATTCAATCGCTAGGGAAATTGATTACATGATGAAAAAAGGATGGATTCCATGCCTTGAATTTGATGCAGTAAGATAGATACTTCATAATTACTTTATTAGTATGATTAATACATATCCTACTGGAAATATTCTACAGTTTTTGTTCAGCTAGATAGTTCTTAATTGCTTTTATCTACAATTGCATCAATTTTAAGTGTTAAAGAGATATGACAATTAGTTGTTGCAGAAAGTGTGACTTCTGGTAATTGAATTGTATTGTGAGCTCCCTTTGTTTGGCAAAGGTAACATCTGGAATACAACCATTAATTCTTAAAAAAAATTCTATTTGCATCCACTCTTTATCATAATTTAAATTATGTTGAAAACTTTCAGTTTAGCAGGTGTATTGTTTCTTGATAGTTGATAGTGATAGAAATTGGACTCCAATGTTAGAAACTGCATATTTTTTATATAGAAAATATTCAATGTGTGTCTGATGTTATCAAATTTTCTATAATTGCATTCCAAATTGTGGCACTGATGAATAATTTTGTTCAATCTTGAAATTGCCATCTCTGGAGATGAACTTTCTGTTTCTTTTCTCTCTTGCATGCACAAAATTATTATATAAATCAATGGCTTGAAGCAATACTCTGTGGTCTGAAGTTTTTTGTTAAGCAAGGGTTGAAATACTGATCTCTTGTTCCGAACATTATTGTCTACAGCTGGGGTATGTTTATCGCGAGAATAGCAGAATTCCTAATTACTACGATGGGAGGTACTGGACAATGTGGAAGCTTCCCATGTTTGGTTGCACGGACGCATCTCAAGTCCTCCATGAAATCGCGGAATGCAAGAAGGCATAACCTAGTGCTTACATCCGGTGCCTGGCTTTTGATAACATTAGGCAAGCTCAATGTATGTCGTTCGTCATCCAAAAGCCCACAACCACCTCTTAGATCCTCTGCTCCTTGAAAAAGTTGCAGTGCGACCCTGTTCTGCTTCTGCATATTCTGCTTCTACATGTTCAATGAAATCAATGAGTGATTCCATAGGGGTAATTCAAAATTTCCTTATTCTAAACTGCTTATAGTAGTTATTATTGCTAAAAGGAATTGGCTGTACATAGTTGCTTGTATCAGTTATGTTGTCATACTCAACAATTTTCATTAGACTGAATGTCTTTAGTTGGTTTCTGGAGAACGTAATAGTTTAGATTTCAGATCATATGTTTTACTATTTTGGTTGACGTTCTCAGACAACAATTACACAATTAGTGATGTAAAACTGTACACAATTTGGTCTATAAATTTCTTACACATCACTTTCAATTAAGAAAAGATAATGTACATCACTTTAAGGTAAAAAACTGATGTCAAAGAAATCGAAGTTCAAGTTTAAATGAAATATAGAAATCACTTTGTTTAAGAATAAACTGATGTCAAGTAACATTATAAACATCACTTTTAACCAAACAAAACTGATGTCAAAAAAATACAATGTACATCAGTTTCAGACAAACAACTGATGTTAAAGACTAACATGTTCAAGTCTAAATGATACATAGACATCACTTCATTCTAGAAAACACTGATGTCTATACGCTAAATTAGACATCACCTTTCATTAAAGAAAGAGATGTTTAATATGTCATTTTACATCACCTCTGTCAAAATTATCGATATTTTTGTGACAAAAAACATAGCTTAATATATGTTTAATATGTTTTAATAGGTGTAATTTAGTTATTAAATAATTTTGTTATAGCATTTTTTGTAAAAAATCATCACATAGACATCAGTATTTTTCACTAAAATCGATGTTTTTGTGACAAAAAACATAGCTCATGATATGTTTAACATGTTTAATTAGGTTTAATTTAGTTATTAAATAATTTAATTATAGCATTTTATGTAAATAATCAACACATAGACATCTGTTTTTTAACTAAAATCGATGTCTAATCGAGTATAGACATCGGGTATTCACCGATGTCTAGAATAGACATCACCGACATCAACATCGGTTGGGAAACAGCATAGACATCGGCCAAAAAGCGATGTCTATGGACTTTTTTCTTGTAGTGGTTTAACATGAGCAATGTCAGAGGTTTCCTTTAACTTATCTTCTGATATCAAGCCAACTTGAGCTATGTCAGAGGTTGCTTGTTTCAGTGTCATATCAGAACTTACTACATCTTGACTCTGAACAACTTGAGCCATGTCAGAGGTTGTTTGAGAAATCTTCTTTGAAATCAGAGTAAGATTAGCATCTTCATTAGATATTTCTTCATCCATAGCAGGCACATAAACCTTTATAGGTTCACCAACTTTTTCTTTGCCCTTGGACCTTGGATCTATCTCCATTTGTGATTTGGCCTTGGTTGCCTCATGATTTTTCCTTTTTTTATCACAATGCCTTTAGCCTTAGGAAGTTTCTTTTTAATAATAGAAGCTTTAGATTTGGAGTTGACTCTTTCTAACTTAAGTCTAGCTTCTTCTTCCTTTAGACTCTCAAAGTCCAATCCTGGATTTTCTTTCAGAAATAACTGTCTTGAAATTTCCTCATCAAGTTCCAGATATTCATCAGAACTTATCCTTTTACCAGTATCGGAACTTATTCTTCTCCCAGTATCAAAACTTGTTCTTTGACTTGTAGTTCCAGCTTTGCTTGATGAAAAACCTTTACTTTGACTATGACCTTTGTTGTGAATATGTTGTGTACTTGATGATCACTTAAACAAAATGTCTAAGTAGATTTTACTTAGTGAAATTATGTAGCACTCGACGGATAAGAGTTTTAGTCCCGACGGATAACTCATTATAGTCCCGACGGATGATTAACTTATTATCCATCGAGTGAGTAGCTTATGTAATAATAAGTTTGTAGCACAGTGATGTATGCACCTTTGTATAGAATCTGTAGTAGCATATAAGTCATGTTGACTTTAACTAGATATGCAGAATAGGTTGATTAACTGTACATAAGCAATGTCTTGTAATTCTGTATAAGTGAAATGAAGTCAAGTGCCAAAATAGCTACCGACGGATGATTAACAAAGCTTTGACGGATGATCAAATGACTATCAACGGATGTTTAACATAGCAGTCGATGGATGATCAATTAAGTCATCGACGGATGATCTGAAAGTCGACGGATGATCATATCAAGATTCAAACATCAGTTGAACAGTGAAAGCTGACACACAGCCACACACAGCCGTCGAGTTGGATACAAACACACTGTGGAAGCCCATTAACTGGGTAATAGAGGACGAAAAGTAACAAAGATCAAGACTGTTAGATTTTATATTTGTTCAGTTCTTTTGACTTTGTAATCTTGGTAATATATAAACCAAGAGAGTAGCAAATAGAAAGACAACTGAGATAGCTGAGAAACATACAAACAGAGAAATCTTTGTAAGCACAATCTTTAGCATTTCCTGTACTATCAGCAGTTCTATTTTGTAAGCAGCTGTGAGCATTTCTGCACACAGAGTCCTCTCGGTATATTAGATATATCTCTGGTGGAATTGTTTAAATCCACCAGAAAGTTTTTAAAGACTCTTGTTCTTAATTACTTATGTTTTGATTCATTCAAGTTTACATTTCGCATTGTGCTAATCAAAACAAATATATCCATAATCGAGTTGAACATTTTTATTTCAAGAAAAAGGTTCAAGAATTCCATTCAACCCCCCTTCTGTAATTCTTGCTATATTGTTAAAGGACTAACAATTGGTATCAGAGCAAGCTCTTAATCTACAAAGAGTTTAAAGATCAAAACAATTCAGCAAGATGAACAAGAAAGATGTTGGAGTCATGATTCCTTTTCTTGATAAAGATAATTACCATCATTGGAAGGTAAAGATGCATCTTCATATGCTTTCTCAAGATGAGGCCTATGTGGACTGCATAGAAAGAGGCCCTCATGTTCCAATGAGAGCTGCAACAGGAAATGAACCATCTGTTCCAAAGCCAAGGCATGAATGGTCTGATCCTGATATTGAACAAGTCAGGAAAGATAAAAAGGCCATGAACATTCTGTTCAATGGTGTTGATGCAGACATGTTTGATAACATTATCAACTGCAAGACTGCCAAGGAAGTTTGGGACACAATACAGATAATCTGTGATGGTACTGAGCAAGTAAGAGAAAATAAAATGCAGCTCCTGATTCAGCAATATGAGCATTTTCACAATGAAGAAAGTGAGTCACTCACTGACATTTTTAGTAGATTCCAAAAGCTACTAAATGCTCTTAAATTGCATGGAAGAGTCTATCAGACTAAAGACTCCAATATGAAATTTCTCAGATCTCTTCCAAAGGAATAGAAACCAATGACAGTCTAATTGAGAAACTCACAAGACTATAAGGAGTTTACTTTGGAGAGACTGTATGGCATTCTGAAGACCTATGAGCCTGAAATAGAGCAGGATCAAAGAATGGAGAGAGGAAAGAAGAAAGGAAGATCCATTGCACTAGTTGCTAATCTGGAAAAGGAGAAGGAAGTGAAGATGGAAGCTGTGGAATCAACTTCAAAGGCCTGTGAAAGCAAGGGTAAAGGGCTAGCTGCAGAAAATGAAGATTCATTGAGCCAAGATGACATGGAGGACATTGATGAGCACCTAGCATTCCTTTCAAGAAGATTTGCCAAGCTCAAGTTCAAGAAGAACTTTGGAGCTGCCAAGCCAAATAGAAACATGGTGGATAAATCAAAATTCAAGTGTTTCAAATGTGGCTTGGCAGGGCATTTTGCAAATGAGTGTAATAAGTCAGATTCTAGTAAGAAAAGATTTGAGTCTGTAGATTACAAGCAAAAATACTTTGATTTACTCAAACAAAAGGAAAAGGCTTTTATTACACAAGAGAATGACTGGGCAGCTGATGGCTTGGATGAAGATGAAGATGTCAGCTATGTCAATCTAGCCCTTATGGCCAAGTCTGATGAAACAGAGACAAGTTCCTCAAGCAATCAGGTAATCACTACAAACCTTGCATATTTATCTAAAGCTGAGTGTAATGATGCAATAAATGACATGTCTACAGAATTGTATCATTTGCGTGTTACACTTAAGTCCCTCACTAAAGAAAATGCTAAAATCGAAGAAAATAACTTGTTTTTGAGTGAGAGGAATAATGTGCTTGAGTCTCAGTTTGTTGAGTTTGAGAAACTAAAAATTGAGTGTAGAATGCCAAGGAGGAATTAACTGAGTCCTTGAAAAAGGAAGAAATTTTAAAGAAGCAGCTCGATCGTGAACAAGAGGTGATTAAAGCATGGAAAACATCCAGAGATGTTCATGCTCAAATCACCAAGGTTCAAGGAATTGAGTCTTTTTGTGATGAAGCCTGAAAAAAGAATAAGGAGAAACTAGAACCTATTTTGGTAGATGGGTTGCTGACAGATGTAGACTTGACGGATGATGAGGACTATCCGTCGGATAACAAAAAGTGTTATCCGTCGAATGATAAAAATCCTCATCCGTCGGCTGCAAGCAAACCCATTAGCAAAGCCAAATTAACCAAGCTAAATGATAAGTATGGGTCTATTTCCAAGAACTTTGTTTCAGGAGAGTCAAGTCAAGCCAAGAAAGGGAAGAAGGCTAATGTTGGTCACATGACTGTCAAACAGTTAAGTGACAGACTTGAGAAGATAGAGGTAAAAATAGAGACTAAAAGGAAAAACAATAGGAATGGTAAAGTAGGGATTAACAAACACAATAACTACACACCTGGCAAATATGCTCCTAGAAAAATCTGTGTCAAGTGTGGTAGTGTAAATCATTTGTCTGTTAATTGCAAATCTGCCATGCCTACTCCCATGTCTGTTCAGCCTCAATTCTCTAACATGAATGCCATGCCTCCCATGCCTGTTAATGCTATGCCTACATAGAACATGAATGTACAGTTTGCTAATATGCCATTTGCACCTAATCCATATTATGCTGCATACAACATGCCTCAAATGCCATTTAGCATGCCTTACTGGAATAACATGTTTGCACAAAGCATGTCATTTCCTGTTAGCCATAACATGCATGATAATTCTGTTGCATCTAGTGGTTTCAAAAGCCCAACCCAAATGACTAAGGAAAAATCTGAAATTCCTAAGTCAAATGAGTTAAGACCTAAGAAACAGAAGAAGAAAGCTAACAAGGCAGGACCCAAGGAAACTTGGGTACCAAAATCAACTTGATTTAATTTTGATGTGTGCAGGGAAACAGAAGGAATCTTTGGTACTTAGATATTGGTTGTTCCAGACACATGACTGGTGATTCTACCCTACTCACAGAGTTTGAAGAGAGAGCTGGCCCAAGTATCACTTTTGGAGATGACAACAAAGGTTATACTGTGGGATATGGCTTGATTTCAATGGACAATGTCATCATTGAAGAGGTTGCCTTAGTGGATGGTCTCAAACACAATCTGTTGAGTATCAGCCAGCTTTGTGACAAAGGCAACTCAGTAACCTTCAACAAAGAAGCCTGTGTTGTGATCAACAATCAAAATAACAAAGTGGTTCTCACTGGTGTGAGAAGAGGAAATGTGTATCTAGCTAACTTCAACTCAACTAAAGCAGAATCTGTAACTTGTCTTCTCAGTAAAGCAAGTCAAGATGAAAGTTGGCTATGGCACAAGAAGCTATCCCATTTAAACTTCAAGACCATGAATGAGCTGGTAAAGAAAGAACTAGTAAGAGGCATTCCTCTAGTGGAGTTTACAAAGGATGGACTGTGTGATGCCTGCCAAAAAGGAAAGCAGATCAAAGCATCATTCAGGAAGAAACTTGATTCAGTAATTGAAGAGCCTCTGCAACTACTCCACATGGATTTGTTTGGACTAGTCAATGTATTGTCAATTTCAAAGAAAAGATTTTTTCTAGTAATTGTAGATGATTTCTCAAAGTTCTCTTGGACATATTTCCTAAAGTCCAAAGATGAGGCTAGTGAAATCATCATCAATCACATAAGGCAAGTTAACAATCATCCTGATTTCAAAGTTAGAAGAATCAGGAGTGACAATGGAACTGAGTTCAAGAACTATGTCATGATAGTATTTTGTGAGGAAAATGGGATCTTGCATGAGTTTTCAGCAGCAAGGACTCCACAACATAATGGAGTAGTGGAAAGAAAGAATAGATATCTTATTGAAGCTGCAAGTACAATGCTTGAAGAATCAAAATTACCAACTTATTTCTGGGCTGAAGCTATAAACACTGCATGCTACACTCAGAACATCTCTCTGATTAATCAAGCAAGATGCATGACACCTTATCAATTGTTCAAGAACAAGAAGCCAACTCTAAACTTTCTTCATGTCTTTGGATGTAAATGCTATATTCTGAGAAATCAAACTGATCAAAATGGGAAGTTTGATGCTAAAGCAGATGAAGGAATTTTTGTTGGATATGTTGTTGGTAAAGCATATAGAGTCTACAATCTAAGAACCAACATTGTTGTTGAATCTATACATGTTGTGTTTGATGATAAAAAGATTGAAGGACTAAAAGATGGAGATTACCATGAAAGCCTCAAATTCGACAATATTGAGATGGTCAGTGATGATAGTGATGATGAGAGTGATCAAGAAACAGTGTCTAAGGATAATGCAGACAAATCTACCATAAATGAAGAACAAAACTCAACATCCGTCGAGTTACATAATGCTTCATCCGTCGGAAGGCAATCTGTATTATCCGTCGGAATACAACCTGCCTCATCCGTCGGTACTCAAAATTCACCATCCGTCGGGTTATCAAAAGGAGCAGGAAGTCAAGGCAGATCACCCATAGAAAGTACCCCTATCTCAAATCAAAGATCCATAAACTCAGGGGGAGTTTCTAGAAATTAAAACTCAATCACACATCAAGACAACATTGAGGTATCTTCATCTACGGCTAATCTACCTCAACCAAGAAAATGGACAAAAGATCACCCCTTTGAATTGATCATTGGTGATGTTTCTTCCAGAGTTCAAACCTGGAGAGCAACTCAAGAAGAATGTCTATACAGCAGCTTCCTGTCTAGGGAAGAACCAAAGAAGGTAGAAGAAGCCTTGTTAGATCCTGATTGGATTTTAGCTATGCAGGAGGAGCTAAACCAATTTGAAAGGAATAAAGTATGGAAGCTGGTACCCAAACCTAAAGGAAAGAATCCAATAGACACCAAATGGGTATTCAGAAACAAGATGGATGAAAATGGCATAGTAGTAAGGAACAAAGCAAGATTGGTTGCTAAAGGCTATTTCCAGCAAGAAGGGATAGATTTTGATGAAACATTTGCTCCTGTTACAAGACTTGAAGCCATCAGAATCTTCTTAGCCTATGCAGCCCATGCCAATTTCAAGGTCTATCAAATGGATGTCAAAAGTGCCTTTCTGAATGGAAATTTGGAGGAAGAAGTGTATGTAAGTCAACCTCCTGGCTTTGAAGATCCAAATTTCCCAGAGTATGTCTATTATCTACTGAAAGCACTTTATGGACTAAAGCAAGCACCTAGAGCCTGGTATGACACTTTATCAAAGTTCCTTTTGGAAAATCACTTCACAAGAGGTACTGTAGATAAAACTTTATTTTTCAGAAATGTTAATGGCTCTAGCATACTGGTTCAAATTTATGTAAATGATATATATTTGGCTCTACAGATGAGAAACTTTGTAAAAAGTTTGCCAAACTGATGCAAAGTAAGTATGAAATGAGTATGATGGGAGAACTAACTTACTTTCTTGGTTTACAAGTTAAGCAAGTTAGTGATGGAATATTCATTAGTCAAACTAAATATATTTTTGATCTTTTAAAGAAGTTTGATCTAAAGGATTGCACATCTGCAAAAACTTCCATGGCCACTGCAACTAAGCTTGAACTAAACACTACTGAAAAGTCTGTGGATATTTCAAGTTATAGAGGCATGGTTGGCTCACTTCTGTACTTAACAGCTAGTAGGCCATATATAATGTTTGCTACATGTTTATGTGCTAGATTTCAGGCTGGTCCTAGAGAGTCTCACTTAATAGCTATTAAGAGAATTTTCAGATATCTCAAAGAAACACCAAAACTTGGCATTTGGTATCCTAGAGATTCTGGTTTTGATCTAACCGGTTATTCAGATGCAGACTATGCAGGTTGCAAAATTGACAGAAAAAGCACAACAGGAACCTGTCAATTTTTAGGAGACAAGCTTGTGTCCTGGTTCAGTAAAAAACAACATTCAGTTTCTACTTCTACAGCTGAAGCTGAATATATTGCTGCTGGCAGTTGCTGTGCACAGATTTTATGGATGAAAAATCAATTGCTAGACTATGGTTTGCAAGTTGAAAGGATTCCCATTTTCTGTGATAACACAAGTGCAATTGCCATCACTGAAAATCCAGTACAACATTCAAGGATAAAGCATATAGACATCAAGTACCATTTCATAAGGGAACATGTAATGAACGGTACTGTAGAGTTACATTTTGTTCCAAGTGAGAAGCAACTTGCAGATATTTTTACCAAGCCACTGGATGAATCCACCTTTTCTAGGTTGGTAAGTGAGTTAGGTATGCTTAATTACTCTTGAATTTATCTAAACTATTTTGTAAGTTGAAAAGTAGCCAGAAATTTAGCTGATTTTTAGTCTTGGATGAAATTTTGGCTAAGTCAAAATTTGCATCTCGACGGATGACCATTATCCATCGGGTTGAGTCATCCGTCAATATACAAATTGTAAATAAAAATCCATTACTTTTCTGGAATATTTTAAAGCTCGACGGATAACAGTTTATCCTCATCCGTCGAAGTGTCTAAATCTTAATCGTTAATTCCCTGAACATTACCCATCGAGTATACTTACAGTTTGTAAGCATTACACGACGGATAATGGGTGGAATTTTTACAGTTTATTTTAAAACGGCTATTTTAGGCAATTTCTATTGGGTAATTTACTTCTCTTTATCATTTTTATCCGTTGATTTTGAGTAAAGTATAAAAGCTTAATTCATTCTAATCATTTTCTTTTATCATTCTCAAATTCAACTGTGTTATTTCATTCTCTCTCAAGCAAAAATCCTCTTTCTCTTCAAGCTTTTCTTCTCTAATAATGGCACCCGTAGTAAAGATCATGTCACAGACTGGGTTCATATATGAGAAGAACAACTTCACTGCTTTGGTCAATAAGGGTATTCAGCAATCAGAAGACTATCATAAGATGATGGACTTCGTGAAGAACTGCAAGTTAAGTTTTGCCATGCTGGAATCACCCACAATTTATTGTGAAGTTGTTGAAGAGATGTGGACAACAGCAATCTACAACTCTACTGACAAAACCATCACTCTGACCATCAAAGGTAATGAATTCTGTATCAATAGTGATGTAATAAAAGCATGTTTCAAGATTCCTGATGATAATGTAACTGCACCACACACTGACACTGATATTGTCAATATGCTCAATTCCATTCATTATGCACTTCCTACTACAAAACTAAGTGACATTAGGAGACTAGGTCTTAGGAAGGAATGGAGTAACATGTGTGATGTTGTAACTAAAGTCTTTTCTGGAAAAATCAGTAATTTTGATTCTGTGAATATTTTCATGCTTAACATGCTATACATGCTAGTTACAGACAAATTTTACAACTTAAGTGACCTTATTGTGTATGAGTTAGGTTTTAAATTAGGTGACTTAGCCAAAAGAGGAAAGAATGTTTACTATGCTAGATTTTTTATGCTTTTGGCTAACCATCTTTGTCAAGAGATTGTGCTTGAGAACCCAAACAACAAATTAGCTTGTTGGATTCAAGAGAGAAGAATCATTGCAGACTTGAACAGAGCCAACCATCACAGGAATGTACCAATGTTCTATTTTCCTGTAATGCTGACACCTCAGGTAAGTGAGGTAAGTTCATCCATACCCTCAACTATTCCAATCTCTTCTATTTCTTTGACTTCAGACATAGTTATGGCAACTGTGACAATGACCAAACAGTTGCCTACCAAAGCTGCCAAAATAACTGCAATTTCTAAATCCAAATCAAAGAAAACCCCCTCTGGTATCTCTCAAAAGGTACCAGTTAAAAAATCTACCAAAGCCAAAGAGGGGAGTGTGAAGGAGGGTAAGATAGGTGAGGGAAGGGGTGAACATCAAAGAAACCCCAAGGATAAGGTTGGAGAGTTGAGTGAATCCCAGCCTAGCCACACTGCAGTTTCCCAACAAACTGCAGTGCTCAAAAAGGACAAAAGCTCACTTCTAGCTGCATCCTCCCAAAAGGATGTGGCTATTGAACAAAGCTCTCATCCAAGAGCACAGGCCAAAAGGGTTAAGGACACAAGCCCACCCCAAACTTACACTAGAAAGAAGAAATCCAAAACAACTGGGGATGCACAAGGCACACACTTAGTGCAAACTGGTGCTAAAGACACAGTCCCTGCACATTCTCAAATTCAGATTGATGTGGCTCCAATAAATGTGGAGTCACAGCCAAAATCTCTCATTATAGAAGCCACTGAAACACCATACTCACCAACTAACTCACTGGAAGTGGACATGATAAACACTTCAATTCCTGATTCCCCTTCTTTAACTCTATTGGGGAAGCCAAAATCTAGTGCAAGTGAGCATCATCTTTTAGATGATTTGTTGGCTCACTTGCCAATTCTTTCAGATTCTATTGTGACATTTGTGCCTTCAATAACTTCAATCAACACAGAGTCAACAATAGTTTCTCTTCCCACCTCATTCATTTCTACTCTCTCGATGGATATTGCTCATCCGTCGAGTAGTGATTGTATCCCGACGGATAAGCTTAACAGCAGTTATCCATCGGATAGCTTTACCACTCACCCGACGGATATCACTTATCCGTCGAGTGTCTCTGCACAACTTCAAACTTCAATAATTTCAAGTGTAGAAGATTTAGTGGTAATACAATCACTCTTAGGACTGAGAGAGGAGAGTGTATTGAGTAAGAGGTTGGGTTGCTCCCAGGCAAAAGGAGAGGAAAAGAGTGAATCTCAGCAATCCATTCATTCAGGATTGGCAAAAGTGAGTGAGAGGAGTCCCACCTTAGTAGGTGAAGGTGAGGGTGTGAGGGTGGGGAGCCAGGGTGAGACCCTGATGCAACAAAAGAGAGAATTTGAGAGAAAGGCAGGTACTGGAGAAATAAGGATGGAACCGGCCATTGCTAGTGAGTCAATGATTGTGGATGATGCTGAAAAGGAAAGACAATTTCAGCAACATTACAAAGCTGTAATTGATAACATTTCCTTGGATGCTGACACTTTTACTCACCATGTTTCAGCCTATCAATTGTTAGCTGCTCAGGGCAATATGGAGGCAGAGCAGACCTTGAATTTAGTGCACACCACAGAATCTCTTCAAAGAGATAAAGCTGTTGTGAACAGAATGCCTTCTCAAGCTGGAGAGCCATCTGAAGAATTTGGAGTAAATTCTGATGATGATGACTCTGGTTCTTTGGATGGAAGCATGAACTTAGGGGGAGCTGAAGGCCCAAGTTTTTCTTTAAGTTTACCTGAATGGGCATGAGCAAAGGAATCTACACCAGGACAATTTGAGGTGTCTTTGGTCAAACAAGTAATAGCTATTCAACAGGCCCTTCAGGAAACTTCAGATGCTGGTACCAAGGCTGTTCTTCAAGCTCACCTGGACTCTCTACATCTAATGAAGATCCAGCACTTAAGACAAAATCTCAGTGTGGATGAATTGAAAAGGGATATAGCTGACTTGAAGACCTATAACTCTGAGAAGCTGGATTCAGTAATGCCATATGGTGCCATGCAAGATCTATTACTGAGATTAAGGAGAGAATCAGATTCTAACAAGAAGATAGCCAAGCTGGAGAACAGAGTTCAAGTTATTGAGAATTCAGTGGCTCTACTTCTTCAAAATCAACAGACTCAGACAAATCTTCTTATGCAACTGGCTAAAGCACAAGGCCTAACTCCTCCACTTGATGATAACAAAAAGGGGGAGAGATAATCAAGTAAGGGGGAGAAAGGACCAACTGAGGGGGAGAAACTTCTAGTTCAAATCAGCAAAGTAATTGTACCTTCAATTACTATCTCCAAGCCACCAGTTGCAGATGGTATAGATCTTATCAATGCAGCAGCAGAAAATTTGAAAGATGCTGATAAAGGAAAGTTGACTCTGATCAACTGGAAAAAGATTGATGAGGACATACAGAAAAAGTTTGAATTACTCAAGGAACCAGTTCAGTCAGCCATCCATCACTCTCATGTCAAGCCAATCAGTGTGAATGAGATGAGCATGAACTATCTGGAGAAAGGACAATCTTCCTGCATCAAGACTACAAAGGCTGAGATAATTCTTAAACCAAGGGCAAACTATCCAAAGTCATCTTTGAAGAACCCTATGGATACTGTGTATGAGACACTCAAGCCTGATGAAAAGAAGCTTATGTCAAGATCTATTGTCTTCTACAAAGATCCAGTTGATTCAGCCTCAAGAAAGAGAATTGCAAAGATATTCAGAAATGGGAAGGAAATTTGTGTGGTAGCTGGACATCCACAATTTGCTCATGCAAAGAAAGAAGAAAAAGCCAGATTGAAGCAGGATAAGAGGCAAGCTGCTCTAGATGCAATGAAGTCTAAATAAAAGAAAGAACAGTTTGCTATCTTGGCCAAGCTACAGGCTGTGAATTCTTCTCAACAAATTCCCTCTCAACCATCTCAAGCTACTGAATCAAAGAAGAAGATTGAAGAACAGAAGAAATCCCCAAGAAAGAAAGAACTGGCTAAAAGAACAAAAAGGAAATTGGATGTTGTTGACAAGGAATTAGAAGATCAATTTCCTAAGGAATCCACTCAAGCTAAAACTCAATCATCAAAGCCCACTGTGGTATTTAAAAATATAAGGGTGGTGGACCCCTACAGGAACATACATGGAGAGCCTATTGTGCCAAAGGATGAGCCAATAGAGTGGGATAAATTATCAGTTCCTGACTTCAACTTGCCAATTCTTACTAAGCCAAGAAGGACAAAGTCAAGGGCAGTCAAGAAAGTGAAGTTGTCACCTCTCAAATCCAAGTCAGTAGTCAAAGCTCAACCCAAGGTCAACAGGGGAGACTACTTGTACTTATGTGACATCAAAGAATTCTCAGATCTAAACCTTTATCTGGAGGAGCTGGATGAGGTAAGGGCAATTGATGCATACAGAAACCTACCTGAAAGGTTGGTGTTCAAGTACAAAGGAGGAAGGGAGATTCAGTGGCCTCTTCACAGGATACTTCAAGAAAGCCAAGCTGTGTTGATCAAAGTCTATTCATCCTTCAAGAAAAACTTTGGTTTCAATGTAACTGCAAGAAGATTAGTATTGAAGAAGATTGAAGAGTTAAGGAGTGTTAGAGCCAAAGATGCACTTCCCAAGACTCTTATCATCCCATACACAGGGAGAAGAGTGCATCAAAGGCCCTACTAGCTGATGGAATTCATGGATGACAAGGGTGTGAGAAGATTCTTCAGATTAGAAGACCAATTGAGTATCTCTAGCAATGAGACTCTCTTGGAGATGCGAGAAATGTTAGATCTCTCGGAATCTGATGAATTAGAATTCCACAGGCAGCTCCAGAATCAAATTGAAGAAAACAACAGAAAGCTTGGAAGAAGATCCAGACCTTCAAGAAACTAGAAAAATCTGCTCAGGCTAGAGGAGCATCTTGAACTGACTGTGAGCCAAACCTTGTACATTTTGTTTAAATTGAAGCACTTTCAGTTTTATCTACTTATCTTTAAAGATATATGTTAAGGATGTTTTGTAATCATCAAATGTCTCTTAATTTATGGCTACAATTCCAGTAGACATAAATTGGGGGATTTTGTTGTGAATATGTTGTGTACTTGATGATCACTTAAACAAAATGTCTAAGTAGATTTTACTTAGTGAAATTATGTAGCACTCGACGGATAAGAGTTTTAGTCCCGACGGATAACTCATTATTGTCCCGACGGATGATTAACTTATTATCCATCAAGTGAGTAGCTTATGTAATAATAAGTTTGTAGCACAGTGATGTATGCACCTTTGTATAGAATCTGTAGTAGCATATAAGTCATGTTGACTTTAACTAGATATGCAGAATAGGTTGATTAACTGTACATAAGCAATGTCTTGTAATTCTGTTTAAGTGAAATGAAGTCAAGTGCCAAAATAGCTACTGACGGATGATTAACAAAGCTTCGATGGATGATCAAATGACTATCAACGGATGTTGAACATAGCAGTCGACGGATGATCAATTAAGTCATCGACGGATGATCTGAAAGTCGACGGATGATCATATCAAGATTCAAACATCAGTTGAACAGTGAAAGCTGAGACACAGCCGTCGAGTTGGATACAAACACACTGTGGAAGCCCATTAACTGGGTAATAGAGGATGAAAAGTAGCGAAGATCAAGACTGTTAGATTTTATATTTGTTCAGTTCTTTTGACTTTGTAATCTTGGTAATATATAAACCAAGAGAGTAGCAAATAGAAAGACAACTGAGATAGCTGAGAAACATACAAACAGAGAAATCTTTGTAAGCACAATCTTTAGCATTTCCTGTACTATCAGCAGTTCTATTTTGTAAGGAGTTGTGAGCATTTCTGCACACAGAGTCCTCTCGATATATAATATATATCTCTGGTGGAATTGTTTAAATCCACCAGAAAATTTTTAAAGACTCTTGTTTTAAATTACTTATGTTTTGATTCATTCAAGTTTACATTCCGCATTGTGCTAATCAAAACAAATATATCCATAATCGAGTTGAACATTTTTATTTAAAGAAAAAGGTTCAAGAATTCCATTCAACCCCCCTTCTGTAATTCTTGCTATATTGTTAAGGGACTAACAACCTCCACCCATTCCAGAGTTTCCCTGATCATCTTTTTCATCATCCTTTCCCTTCAGTGTCTTAACAGTTTTGCATTTGGACTTAATTACTTTCTCCCCCTTTTTAGCATCAGCGGGTAAAAGAAGAGAGAGAAGCAATTCCACTGAGGATTGGATTTCATTGAGTTGAGATTGCTAAGAAGCTTGATTCTTCAAAATTTTATCAATCTGAGCCTGTTGCTTCTCCTGGATTTTCTCAATATACTCAATTTTGTCAAAAGTAGGTTTGAAAAACCTTTTCTTGTCCATCTGGGCAACCATATCTTGCTGATTTAAAGATTCTTGAATCTTGTCCACCTTGGCCTGAGTTACAGATTGTTGACCTTGAAGGTATCTTGTACTGAGAGCAGTAACTCTTAGCTGTGTCTTGAAATCATCATTGACTAGCATCTCATCAGCTTTTGCCAAGTGCTCAGCAAGTATAGTTAAAGAAGGAACAAAAGTAACCTTGTTCCATTCCTGAGACCACTCCCTTCCTCTAGGAGTTTCACTCCAAGGTACTGGTACTTCCCCTGTAACAAACTTCTTGACTAAGTCAGCTTTATGAAAAGTTTGTTGAGGTGCATGTCCTGGTGGACCAGCATCTACATTGACAGTAGCTTCACCAGTAAGTTCAATATTAGCAGCATAAGAACTTATAAAATCAGCATCATCAGCATCCTCTGATAAAAGAATAGTATGAGAGGCTATTGAGGCTTCAACATCATCCTCTAAGTGCTGATCTCCAACTAAGTTCTGATCAACAGCCAAACCTTGATGCCCACCTAAAATCTGATTTTCATCATCCAGATTCAGAATTGGTGTAGAAGGAATATCATCATTAAAATCAGCATCTAGAATTGGTGTTGTTGGTGGAGTGATTTGAGCTGGTGGAGCTTCCAAGTACAAAACCTCAGGCACAATCAGGTTATGAATATCAATCTCAACACTTGTACCTGGGTCTTCAGTATGTACTGGATCATTTACAGGAGACACAGGTGGTGTAGATACTCTGTCTTGAGCAGTTTCCTGAATTGGTGACAATGGAGATGTTGATTTAGTAGCTTCAGCAAATTCTGGCTGTGTAGAAGGAAGGGATTCAATCATAATTGGCTCCTTTGAGATCAGAGATTCCCGATCTCCTTCCTTAGCTGCTGCTTCTTCATCCTCTGAAACTGACTCAGCTGTGTTCCTGTTAGCTCTTTGTTTCTTGAGTCTCTTTGAAGGTGGAGAGACTTTGGGAGCTTCATCATAATACATCTTTATAAGCCTTTTGAGAAGCCTAGAACTCCCAGTTTTAGTATCTTTCTGAGAAGTAATCTTCTCAGCTTCTATAACAACAGGTTCTGATAGTGGAACCTGTTCCTCACTGTCTGACTCATCTCTCAGAACAATCCTCCTTCTCTTCTGTTGTGTCTGAGGTACGGTCTTTGTCCTCTTGGGATTTGAAGATGAAGGCCTCACAGGATGTGCTGATGGTGAAGGTTGAGATGTCTGTGATGGTTTGAAATATGTCCTGATGGAGGGTTGAGTAGGTTGAGGTTGAGAAGGTTGAGGTGTTTGGGTAGATGTGGTATGTTCTGATGGCTGTTGTGGTGGCTGGGATGTGCTGGTGGGTTAGACATCAGGGTAAACAGATGTGTAGGTTTGAGGATCAGCGTTTACCAGTATCTGTTTCACTAACTGAGGTATCTGTAAGGGTCTAACCACTTGTTTTTTTATGTCAGCATTTAACAAGTCATTAAAAGCCCTTTTTGCAAGCTTAAAGGGTGGAATTAAATCAGTGGTAGGTTGGGGCTCATCAGCACAACAAAAAGAATATATAAGCTGACAGAATCTAGCAAAGTATACTACATTCCTATCCTCTGTCATCCTATCCCATATGAAACCTAGCACAGCACTTGCAAAATCAAAGTGAGTTTGATGAATAAGAGCATACCCGATTTGCTGACTCATAATTGGAATGACATCAAAGTTAGAGCACTTATTGGCAAATGCCTTAGTGATACAATCAAAGAAAAATCTCCATTCCTTCCTGATATTTGCTCTTTTCAATTGTCCAAGCTTTCCCAAACTTCTCTCATAGCCCAAACTGGCCATGAGCTGCTGTAGAACAGGGTCCTCCACTGTTGAGAATGTACAGCCTTCTGGTAAGTGAAGATCTTTACAAACTGCTCCAGGAATAACCACGTGCTCCACATCATTTACTTCAAATACGATGCTCGGAGTACCATTAGCACCACCATCATCAAAATGCCAAGTCCGCCAAAATGTCAGAACTTATTGGCTTAAAATAGTTGGATGTTGGGTCAAAGCATACCCAATCTCACTATTTGCTAAGAAATCTTGCACAAAGTGCAAATCTGATGGAGCTTCAGCCTTATTCAAGATTGCAGCATAGTTGTTTGGTACAAACTTGGCTCCATCAACAATTAAATCCTTGGGTGCCATGAGAAATAAGTGAGAAGTAAAATTGCCTGTAAGGTGTTTGACAAAATTTCTGTAAAGAAACCGTCAGAAAAAGTGTGAGAGAATAAGAAAAAAGAGAGAGTAGAATAAAATGAAAATAAAAGATTTAAAAGTCTTTTATCTCTTTTACTTAGACACCCCATGTGACAGCAGTTAATAGGGAGTGGAACAGACCTTTACACCTGTCAGACATGCAGCAGTTAAGGCAAAAGTTAATGGGCACGGTAAATAAGCAATTATTACTTTGCACGTTCAGTTTTAAAAAAAATTGTTCCCACTAAATAAATGATTATTACTGCTTTATTTCTCATAAACCAATATTCTGGAAAATATGACCGTTCAAGTAATGACCAAAAATTAACCAAGTAAATAAATATTGCCAAGTCAGCATCAGAACTTGATTATTATCAGAATTTAAAAGGTCATCAGAACTTGATTATTATCAGAATTTAAAAGGTCATCAGAATATGAAACGACTCAGAGACAAAGTCTTGCAATAAAGTAAAATTTCATTAATATATCAAACGAATACATTTCATGAAACTTAAATTACATGCAGAAAATTACAAGATTGCCCTAGTCTAGAATCCTTAACATCAACAGCCTTCGTCCTAGTCTAAAAGACTGATAAAGCTGACAGTGAAGAGAAACAGGAGGATAGCAATTAATTCTTCTTCCTATCTTCAATAAAAAGAATAGCAAGACGAATGATTCTCTCCTGCTGACGAAGAGAACGGAGATGAAGATCTCTTTGAACAGTCAACAAGTCATTTTTAATGATTTCTAGAAATTGAATCCAGAGATTTGAAGGAATGTTGTTTATAGGATAACGAGTTGGAACTCCATTGTTCCAGATAGTCACCTTATCTGAGCCATAGCAGTAAAACCAACCAAACTGAGTCATTGTTTGAGAGAAGAAAGAATTGATTTTTACTGAAGGATTATTGGTCAGTTATATAGACAATGGAAGACCAAGAGATGCATGGAATGTGAAACAAAAAGAAGTAAAGCCTTGTCTCCCTACACCAATGAGTAATAATGACATCCATTGGAAGCTTAAAACAGGAGTTAATGAGCACACGAAATAAGTAAAAATTATTGTGCATATGCGAGTACCACTAACCCAAATTATGTTGACTGTTTATATCTCACCCAAACATATTCTGATTTTAAATATGACTTTTCAGATTTAACTACAAATAAGTCAAGTAAAGAATCAGGATTTAATATCAGAACTTAGACTTATATCAGAACTTAACAGTCATCAGAACATGGCTCCTTAACTCAAAAAGTGAATGTCTATTTCTGTAATTCTTCACACAAATACTGATTTCATTTCTTCAGAACTTAATCATCAGGATTTCCATCATAACTTGTCCTCAGAATTTATGCAACTGACACTTAACATGTTCATCTAAAATAACATTTATCACCACAGTAATTTTCATCATTCATATAGAGTGTATGTGTGTGCAGTAAGCTAAATATCAGATAAAGATTAAAGTCTGATTCACTTCAGTACATCTTAGAAATAAGGCATAACTAAGAACTTTGCTCAAAATCTGTCATTATTCTGAAGTCTACTATAGAATGAGTTCATGCATGAGTCCACCTCAACTGTTTTGTGCTCATTTTATGCATCTTTTGAAATTCTATTTTACAGTGACTTCTCAGTGTAAGTGAGTCACGATTGCTTATTAGAATTTATGCTATTATCAGAGTATTTCTCCAGTAATAATAGAGTGTGAAAAGTCACCAAGAAAATATTTATTTTTCTTTTCTAATGCATATAACTTAATACCAGCAATGCACTTGGGTCTTCCCTTCCACATTTTTACTCTAGATCTCAAAGGAGTACCTGATTTTTATTTATTTTCTTTTTCTTTTGATAAGTGAGGCTTATCAGCACTTAGTACATTCACCAGATTTACTAACATCAGAACTTAACAGATAAGAAGCACTATTCTAGTTTTTGACTTAGTAATAAGATACACAAAGTAAACTTAACTAAGCTCAATATCAGAATTTGCTTGTGTTAACAGATTTCCACATAAATAATTACTTCAAATATGGGATTTTTAGTATATTAAAGACTACTAGGTCAGCATCTAGCACGGTTATCCTCATTGGATTGAATAGTCACAGAGACATGCATATCACTATCAGAGTTTAGAAATTCACATCAGACAATAATCAGCACTTAAACAAATTTCAATTTAAGCACAGAATACACACAGATAGTAATATCTGTAAATACTGATCATAAAGTCTGATGGATCAGAACATAAACTAAGCAGATTTAGAGAAAAAACCTGAAACCATTCCAAGTTCATTTACCAATCTTGTAAAAGTAGCTTCACACAGTGGTTTTGTGAAGATATCTGCTAGTTGTTGATCTGTTGGAACAAAATACAATTCCACTCCATCCACATATTCCCTTATGAAGTGGTACCTAATGCTGATGTGCTTTGACATTGAGTGTTGAACTGGATTACCTGTCATAGCAATAGCACTTTAATTATCACAGTAAATAGGAATTTTAGAAAATTCTAACCCATAATCCAGTAACTGATTCTTCATCCAAAGAATCTGTGCACAACAGCTTCCTGCAACAATGTATTCTGCTTTTGCAGTTGATGTGGAAATTGACTTATGTTTCTTGCTAAACCACGAAACTAATCTGCCTCCAAGAAATTGGCAGCTTCCACTTGTGCTTTTCCTGTCAATTTTGTATCCTGCAAAATCTGCATCTGAGTAATCTATTAGCTTAAATCTGATTCTCTAGGATACCACAATCCCAGATCAGCTATAGCCTTAAGGTACTTGAAAATTCTTTTCACAACTGTTAAGTGAGGTTCTCTTGGATCTGCTTGAAATCTTGCACATAGGCAGGTAGCATACATGATATCAGGTCTACTTGCAGTTTGATAGAGTAATGAGCCAATCATACCTCTGTAATCAGTAATATCTACTGATGTACCAGTATCCTTATCCAATTTTGTTGCAGTGGCCATGGGAGTGGATGCACTTGAACAATCTTGCATTCCAAATTTCTTCAGCAAATTTCTGGTGTACTTGGATTGACAAATAAAAGTGCCTTCTTCATTCTGCTTGACTTGAAGGCCCAGAAAATAGCTAAGTTCCCCCATCATACTCATTTGATATCTTGACTGCATGAGCTTGGCAAACCTTTTACAAAGTCTGTCATTTGTAGAACCAAAAATGATATCATCAACATATATCTGCACCAAAAGTAAGTCCTTGCCATGGTTGAGATAAAACAGTGTTTTGTCAATAGTCCCTCTGTTAAATCCACTTTCCAGAAGAAACTGAGCTAGTGTCTCATACCATGCTCTTGGAGCTTGCTTAAGGCCATAAAGTGCATTGTCAAGTATGTAGACATGATTAGGAAATTTTGAATCTTCAAAACCTGGAGGTTGTTCAACATATACTTCCTCTTCCAATTCTCCATTGAGAAAAGCACTTTTCACATCCATTTGAAAGACTGTAAATTTTTTGTGAGCAGCATAAGCCAAAAATATCCTTATGGCTTCCAATCTAGCAACTGGTGCAAATGTTTCATCATAATCAATTCCCTCCTATTGAGAATATCCTTTTGTAACCAGCCTTGCTTTATTCCTTGTAATTATGCCATCGCTATCAATTTTGTTTCTAAACACCCACTTTTTACCAACAACAGATCTGTTCTTTGGTCTTGGCACTAGGGTCCAGACTTTATTTCTTTCAAATTCATTTAACTCTTCCTGCATTGCTTGCACCCAATCAGCATCTTGAAGAGCTTCTTCCACTTTCTTTGGTTCAGTCTGAGAGAGAAAAGAGTGATAAAGACATTCATTTGATGTAGTTGTTCTAGTTCTGACACCTGCATTAGGATTTCCGATAATTAAGTCAGGTGTATGTGCTTTAGTCCACTTCCTTGCAGATGAAAGATTTTCTCTAGAACTGGATGCTCCCCTATGATCCATGTTGTCTTCATCAACATTTTCTGATGCCCCCCTGAAATTATGCTCTCTGAGTTGGATCCTTCAGAATTTGAGTTTCCAAAAATATCAGCACTTGAGTTTCCAGAATTATCAAAACTTGGCCCATCAGAACTTGATGAATCAGAACTTGAAGATCCTGTTGTAGGTTCTGATGCTTCTTGAGATGTGGTTGTATCTTCAGTATGCTCACCCTGCACAGGTGCATCTTCCTTTAGCGTAGTCACCACAGTTTCAATAACATCAGATTTTAATCCATCAGAGTTTGCAGTATCAGGATTTAGACTGTCAGGATTTAGACTATCAGGATTTACAGTATCAGAATTTAAAACTTCATTCTCAAATCTCAGCTGATCATGATCATTGAAATCTTCAAGTCCTGTAATCTTCTTATCATTAAAAGAGACATTGATAGATTCCATGACAACCCTTGTTCTTAAGTTGTAGACTGAGTAAAACAAGCAGTCTGCACAGCTTCAGCCCAAAAGTAGGTCGGCAACTTTGCTTCATCAAGCATAGTCCGTGCAGCTTCAATAAGAGTTCTATTCTTTCTTTTAACAACTCCATTTTGCTGTGGAGTTCCAGGAGCTGAAAATTCCTAATTTATTCCATGGTCTTTGCAGAACTCTTCCATGATCAAATTCTTGAACTCAGTGTCATTATCACTTCTTATGATCTTCACAGAATATTTGACCAATTTATCCAGTTGCTTGACATGATCAATCAAAATAGATGCAGTTTCACTTTTTATGTGCAAGAAATACACCCATGTGTATCTGGTGAACTCATCCACTATGACCATAGCATATTTCTTCTTTACAATAGACATGACATTCACTGGACCAAATAGATCAACATGTAGTAGGTGATAAGGCTCAAGAATTGAAGATTCAGTCTTGCTCTTGAATGAATATTTTCTTTATTTTGTCTTTTGACAGGAATCACAAAGGCCATCAGGAGCAAATACTGATTTTGGCAACCCTCTCACAAGATCTTTCTTGACTAGTTCATTTATATTGTTGAAATTTAAATGAGAGAGTTTCTTGTGCCAATTCCAGCTTTCTTCAATTGATGCTCTACTTAACAGACAGATTGCAGAACCATCAGTACTTGTTGAAAGCTTGGCTTCATAAATGTTACCATGCCTGTATCCTTTCAGAATAACTTTTCCTGTAGATTTGCTTACAACTTCACAGTGTTCTTCAAAGAAATCCACATGATAACCTCTGTCACAAATTTGACTAACACTGAGCAGATTGTGTTTAAGTCCTGAGACCAGAGCTACTTTTTCAATGATGACATTCCCCAGATTGATATTGCCATATCCCAAAGTTTTTCCCATGTTTCCATCTCCATGAGAAACACTTGGGCCAGCTTTCTTCACAAGGTCTGATAGCAGGGCTTTATTTCCAGTCATATGTCCTGAACATCCACTATCCAGAACTAGGATGATTTTCCTGTTGCCCTGCAATCATAAAGTCCACTAATGATTAGTTTTAAGGACCCAGACTTGCTTGGATCCTTTGGTCTTATTAAGTTTGTTAACATTTGCAGCGGATTTAGCATCAGAGTTTATGTTAACATTTTTCTTATCAGCATTTACACTATCAGAATTTGCATCAGAACTTACACTTGAAGGAACAGTGCTAACTTTCTTTAAAGAAGGTTTTATTTGATAATAATCATAGTACAAACTATGATATTCCTTACAAGTATAAATGGAATGCCATAAACCACCACAATAAAAACAAGGATTTTGTGGCCTATATCTAACAGACTGACTCTTAACTCCTGACTTTGAAGGTAAGGAGTTTATGTTCTTATTTTTCCTGCAAAAAGAAGCCAGATGGTTAGAATTTTCACAGTTATGACATGTTTTTCTAGGAGCATTAGGAACAGGCTTATAATTGTTACTTTTGTTCACACCTTCCTTTTCATTCCTATTTTTCCTAGGTGGCTTTATATTGTTTATATTTTTAACATCTTTCAGCTTATGCTTAAGCTACTTCTTTTTCATTAAGCCTATGTTTACTTCAGTTGGCTTACCCTATTTAGGTTTGTCAGAAGTTAATTTCTCCTTAACTTCTAATTTCTCAACATCAGACTTTGAAGTTACAAACTTAACAGGATTTACCTTTGGCTTTTGTTAAACAACTATAGGCTTAATCTCTACAGTTCCCTTATCATTCTTATCATCTCCATAACCTAAGCCCTCTTTCCATTTTCCACTACTTAACAAATTCTGAGTTGTTTTTCCAGAGTTAGTCCAAGTCCTGATAATCTCTCTTTTCTTTTCTAACTCAGTTTTTAAAGATTCATTCATTTTAAGTACTTCATCCCTAACATAGAAAGCATCATCTTTATCTTTCTGAGTTTGATGGAACATGACTAACTCTTTTTCTAAATAATCATTCCTCTTTTTATAAGCAAGATTTTTAGAAGTTAATCTTTCACATGTTAAAGTTTGATCTCTATAACTAATGAAGATGGTTTTAAGATATCTTCTTAACTCATTAATATCATTAGTATGAAAGGCATAAGTAGTTTGAAGTACCTTTAACTCAGCAACATCAGAACTGCTATCAGCATTTGCCATCAAGACATAGTTCACCTCACTTTCAGAATCTGAAGTTTCTGTCCAGCTTTTCTTCTTTGTGACAAGAGCCTTGCCTTTGTCACTCTTAACATTCTTGCAATCAGGAGATATGTGGCCTTTCTCACCACAGTTGTAGCATTTGACATTTGTGTAATCTCCTCTGTCAGACTTTCCTCCTTTGCCTTCAGATTTTCTGAAACTCTTTTTATCAGAACTTGTACCTTTTCTGGAAGACTTCTTTCCCTTTCTGAATTTCCTAGATGCAATCCTTGTGATTCTTTTCACCATAAGAGCACACAGCTTCATCATCTCTTCATCAGGATCTATCTCAGGTAAGCTTTCAGTTT